>NW_003314262.1:2998243-3178517 GCF_000143415.4 Selaginella moellendorffii
AACTAGCAAACTGCATAAATGCCAATGACACAAAGGTACAACCAGCTATCAACACTTATTGAGATTAATAAAATGAAATATTAATCTCTATTAAGCCCAATTATTCATAAACCATTTGAACCACCACAAGGAAAATTCAACTTCCTTAATATGCCCATAGAGATAACAAATCATTTCATTTCACTCTTAATTCCAATAATATTAATGTCAATATATCACTTCATCATCAATAAAGCTAGTAGAAAGCAAGAGTAAATCACCACTCAAAGTTCTTTAACAAAGTTGAAGATATTATATTTAGTATCCAAACCAATCATTCAACAATACTCAGATAAAGATAATATGTCATTATGGAATAAATTGCCACATCCAAGACTCAATACAATTCAGCACTACAGACTAAATATAACTAAAAAATGTCAACAAAAATAAATATCAAAAAACCATATAAGTTTAATGACATAATCCTTCACAACACTATCCGGTAAAACAAGCTTATCCTTGCTAAATTTTTATCGAGCAAAATAAATGTCAATAATCTTTGAAGAAATTTACAAATAAACATTAGTTGCAAAGCAACTAACAATCACTCTTCAATTTGCCTTCATAAGACACAAACACTAAATTCATGTTATTGAGTTATATATTTGTCCAACAAAAAGGTAACATTCTAAAGATAACATAAAGGATCATAGATAAAATGACTACTCGAATCCAATCGTATAGCAATAAACTTACTAACATGTTTAGCCAATAGTTTAGAGCATAATTGAAAAAACTAGCTATGCATAATTAACACCTACCCAGAATTAAATTAAAGAGCATGAGATGGAGCACAACCTCCTAATAGATAAGGCTACAATGCAAGTATTAACATTTCAATTACAAATAACTAAAAATGAGTGAAATTTTAATATATTTATAAAGACTAATGAAATGCAAGGTGTAACCTACCAATGTTACAAAAGAAAGGCACATGGTTCACTTTTTAATAAAGTGCAACAATCACTTTCTTACACCAACTTTAAATTCTATTCAACTCAATTGCTTTAGCCCTAATAGTTAACATCCTTTCCAAGTTATATCATATAAACCCTATTAAGGTTTAATCTAATTAAAGTCAACTCTAACCTTTTCACTAACTTGTAATAGCTCACAAAAACAAAATGGTTTTCAAGCAAAATGATTAATAGATTAGCCATTAAAAAAGTCTAAGAAAGTTTATGGAAAATTTCCTATCCTAGAAAAAAAATGACTCTCAATTTAGGATTGTAAATTCTCAAAACTCAACTAAATTCCTATTACCTACAACTTTGTAGGAGTTCACATTAACACAAATTTTCATGATCCAATAATTTGCCTTAACATCAAACATCATGACCATATACTCAATATTAGATTAGTGAATAGAGAAAGTGTGTAGTTGAAACATTAGTATTGTTAACATTTGCATTAGTGAAAGTGGCATTGTTATATCAAGTGATTGAGAAGTTGTTCTTCAAATTTGATTTTATATCATTTTTTTTGTTAGCATTTTAGCTTAATATTTTATCTTGAAAGTGATTGAAGAAGAATGTTAGTGCAATATAGATATTTAAAGATATGGTCTTTGTGATTGAGTCTAGAGTGTTAATTTTGCATTTTTGCAAATGTTGGTGTTAACTCCAAGTGCTAACAAATCAACTAATAAGCTATAGTAAATGAATGGTATAACTCTTTTCTAAAACATTAATAGGTAAACCCACAAGGAGCCAAGTTATTAACATAAGTTGAGCTATAGCATACCCACTATCTCTACTATATATTGTGCTCTAAACCCCAAAGTGGGGTGCACTAGCATGGGGAGTTATGTCAGGCATTCTAGATAATGCCGTTTGTAGATGTATATATGGAGGTTGGGTTTGAACCTCCATATGGGGTAGTTATAGACTCTCAATAAGGAGACTAACTTGAGCACACCACCAAGTGGGGGATGCCCTGGAATCATGATGTACAGTTAGATTGCTTATTATGAAAGCTCAACATATTTAATTTAAATACTTTGGTACAAATGGCATCAAGAATGTGGTGAATGAGATGGGAACACTTAATCTCAGTTGTTATGGACCCTTGGCCAGAAAGGTTGGCTTGGGTGCACTACTAAGTGTGGGGAATGCCCTTAGGGTCATAATCAACAACTTAAAAGTCTAGAAGACTTAATATCTATTAGCAAACTTATTAAGGTGTCAAAGTTAGATCACTAGGTGATCTTACAGTTAAATAACGAGAAGGTCCTTATGAGGTTAAGGAATAAAGTTTTATTAATTTGAACTATTAGTAATGGTGTGAATTGGTCAAGATAACCAAATGGGAAGGATATCTAAGGGAAATTAGCTATGTCAATCCGATGGCATAATGAGTCCAAAAAAATAATCTTTAGAAAAGATCTATAAGAAGGTCACAAAGCTGGGCTGTGGATAAAGCCTATAACAAAAAATACTATAGATACTGACTAAAGGTAAACACTCTTTAGATTTGGCAAAAGTAAAGCCTTTACTATGGAACCAAAATGATATCTCAAGGATGGAGATAGTGATCTTATATTTATTGGTAATAATCAAAATATAGGAACAAAAAATTAGTGGCTAAGAATGGGCCATGGAAATTATTGAAAGGAATCCAAATGACAAGTTAAGTGAGGAACACCCACATGGTGGATACTAATGGATTATAGGAAAGAAAATATATTTTCAATAATGGATTCCCAATTTAGCGAAGGTATAAGCTTCAAAAGAAATAGAGTGGTAAAGTAGCTAAATGATAGAGCCATAGATAACCTTAACACGAATTATAGAGAAATGGAACATAATGCTAAGAGTGGTATAAAATAAAAGAGAGGATGATGGTGCCCTCTAGTAAAGAATTTCCTAAGATGGGGAAATGAGGTTTGCATAACTAGTGTAATGCAAGGTGTTAGACACACCTAGGAAATTAATTCAAGATGTTAATATTAAAATTCTAGAGTGCAATAGTTATGTTAGTAGAGGCCGAGACTACTCCTAAATGAGTAATAAAATTGAAATAAAAAAGATGTCTTTAATAAATTTAGCATAAACTAAATGAACAAAAGGGAAATGACCATCATAAATGGTTTAATGAATCTCTAAGTTGGAGAAACTATACTCCTTAGAGGATGGGTAAGGCATGGTGAGCCTTCAATGTTAAATCATTGATGAATATTAGCTAGATGCTAAGGATGAAAAAGGGTAATCCATGCTGGGGTTACTTTATAAAATGGTTTATCATTCGATAAGGACATTGAACTTTGTCTATGGGTGGTGGAGTTATGAAACAAAATCCCTAAACCCCAAAGTGGACCAAAAAGTGTGCCATATGGTAGTGTTCTAAATTCTCAAATCTATATCATGACAAGCCAATCCATGTTATCTAAATTGAGAAGAAGATGGCAAGTGTAGATCCACTTGTACTAAAGAAATGATATGCTTGCTTTCACTAGTTTTGACAATAGACATTAGATGTAGCGCATGTGATCATGGGATGAGATTTGGATATACTGTGACCATGGATCCTTGGAACCTTGGGGGATAAATGGGGATAAAATAGCCACTAAAGGCTCTCTCATCAAGCAATTGCCCTTTTTCCAGTTGGCTTAAGAGGAGAGAGATAAGGTGCGCTACAGTTGGTATTAGAGCAAATGGCACGGGTTCGATTCCCATTGATTAGTGGCTACTTAAAAATATAATATACCCTTGAGTAAGGTATATTCCTACCCCTAAATTTGAAATCGTATGTATTGGGCATCCATGCATACGTCCTTCCTCTTATGTGGGGTATCCACGGACGAAGGTATCCACCGTAGGATTGCAGGGGTATCCACGGACGAAGGTATCCACCGTGGGACGAAGGTATCCACCGTAGGATTGCAGGGGTATCCACGGATGAAGGTATCCACCGTGGGATTGCAGTACAGGTGGATCAAGCTCGGCCAAAAACTGATCTATATCCCAATCTATTCCACATTCATCAAAAAAGCAAGAGCTCAATATAGCCACTCCCAAAACTACCCTTAATGTGTGAATAAAGTTTGGTTGACCAAGACATGATCTTCATGTGGCTCATCCAATAGGAGTGCCTTCTCTCATTGGTGGCAATTCATCTCTCAAACATAGCATGCAAGGTCTATAGGGCAATAGAGACACATCTTATGGGAATGTTTGGCAACACAAGAGGTGTGGGAAGTTTCTATAGTGATTCTTAGGCAACCCTCTCAAGGTAGTGCAACAATAATTTATGAATCAACACTTTTGGGCAACTTCCTTCAAGGAAAGGCAAAACACCTAGATAGCAAGAGCTCAATATATCCACTCCCAAAACTACCCTTGATGTGTGAATAAACTTTGGTTAACCAAGACATGATGCTTCATGTGGCTCACCCAATAGGAGTGCCTTCTCTCATTGGTGGCAATTTATCTCTCAGACATAGCATGCAAGGTCTACAGGGCAATAGAGACACATCTTATGGGAATGTTTGGCAACACAAGAGGTGTGGGAAGTTTCTATAGTGATTCTTAGGCAATCCTCTCAAGGCAATGCAACAATAATTTATAAATCAGCACTTTGGGGCAACTTCCTCCAAGGAAAGGCAAATAGACTTATAAAAATGAAGATATAATGAGAACTTACATTTTGATTAACTTAATCATTCATACACACACACATTACACTATCTCCATATATGAGCTCTTTTATATCTTAAGTGTAGGGATCTGAAAGGTTCATTGCACCAAGTTGTCAATAACAAGAACCCCTCATCTCAAGAAATGATCTCAAATATTTGGTACCAGTTGATTGTTTTGCTAGCAACTTGGCTTGACACAATTACCAAAAGAGGAGACAAGGAAAAAATTGCTAAGAAATGTGCTTTGTGACCTTTTTTAGAAGTGTAGACAAAGAAGAAGACAAATGGACATGAAAACCATTACTATAGCTATAGGAACATATGTCTAGGAATGATAGAACATATACCTCCCTAAGTTCATCAAATTCCTCATCAAAGACCTCAAGTATTTGGACTACAATAGTTATAGACTCATGTTCCATTTCAACTTTGTCCCTCTCACTACCCTCCCACTCCCAAAATGCTCTTTTCCGGTTTTGAGCAAAGATAATGTCAAATTGAAGGAAAATGAATATACCTATCTAATGCCCATGTCATGCTTATCATATAATACCCATATTTTACATGAGTGAATATTAATTGTATTCTTATATTAACCTAATGTTTACAAGGATACTGTCCCCAAGATTAAGTTACACAGGCTTAGATAAAATATATGCGCTATGTGGTATGACATGGGTGATGTTGGTTTAGTGGATGAAGTTGGTTGCTTTTACTTGTGCTTGGAATTTTAGTAATTTTTAAGAGAGGAATGGTTTGTAATTAGAAGTGGATTACATAAAAATGTTCACTAGTATTAAAAAATTAACATAATTATTTCTGGTTTTTATTTTTATCATTTTACTTATTTGGTAAAAAAATCATGTAAAAATACATGCAGGTATAGATATCAAGATGATAATGGAATTTCATTACCAAACTACTTCTTTGTATTTTTCACTTCAAAGTGGAGAGTTGAGCAAGACAATCAAAAAAATAATATAAGCAAGACAATCAAAAGGAGAGCATCAAGAATAAGTTTTTTTATTAACATGAGGAAATGATTAGTATTTTGTTCTGTAACTTATTACCAAACAAGATTTTCCTAATGTTCACTCACTCCTTTGCAATTGTGATGGTTTGGCAAAAGTTCTTAGTTAGTGCTCCAGCTTAAAGAAAATTATTTAATGATTTCTATATCTTATATAAATCATATATTTGTTATCATCATTAAACTTATCACTTAGCTGGCTCCTTCATCACATGTAATATCTAGTCTCAACTTTGATATGCCTTTGAAAAAATCAGATTGATAATACAAAATCATTTTAAAACTTAGTTTATTTAAAAATAAACTATTAATGGCATCTGTACTTTCTGATTTATTTGAAAAGGTAGCAAATTGCAGTCATTACAAATTATGATACAAGACAATTTTTACAATATATATTGAATGATGACCAAACAATATTATCATTTGAATATATCACATTATTTCCATCTATTTGAAGTTTTAAATAATAATATTTATAGAATTTAGTTTATGATTCATGATATTTTTAATTTTATTATATTTAATCATATATGAATGTTTTCAGTTTCAAAAATATTATAAGATTTATCTAGATCTGTAGCCAAAGTTTCAAGAGATGTAAATATCATTGTAGTAAGAGGTCAGAACGTGGATGTGAAGGAATCTAAAGCTCTAGATGAGGGGGAAGCATGGCAGAAATGTAACAAAACAGACATCATTATACAAGAATCTCAAGCTTGGAGGTTACCTCACCTCTTGAACAATTCTAAGCGTTTTGTCTTAAGAAAAAAATTTCATCTTCTTTAGAAAGAAAATCTTCATGAGGAAATTTTTGGCTTGCAATTGGCCATTGACACCATGTCCTGTTTGAAACTGACTATAGAAACACAGTGATCTCAAGCATGAGCACCTGTTGGAGGACGTCTCTAACAAGTTGGAGTAGCCATTAGAAGAGGCTTGCCATCTTCTTTTGGAGAGGGAATTTTACATGACTATGAGTTACTAGATGGGGAAATCTTTGCAACCAAATAAAGAAACATAGTGATCCCATCTTGATCAACTTAGAACAGCCTAGCACAACCTATCCTCACCTTCTTTGGTGAGCTGGGTGGTAGATGTGTGGCTGATAACAGTGTTGAGACATGTGTAAGAGATGGTGGAGCTGGAGGGGAGTTGGAGGCTCAGTATCACGTTTGTGGATTTATCTTGGAGGTATAAACTTAGTTTTCACTAACTAACAAGCTGACCATGTTTCCAACTTCATATCCTTACTAGAAATCGCCCAGCAAATGCTGGCCAGTTGACAAAGTTTATTGTTTAACATATCTCTCCTTCTCTCAATGTCCATCCTTCACCATCATGATTCCAAGCTCTCAAAATCTAGAAGAAAGAAACTTTTAGCCCAAGTGGTGCAAAAAAAGTTTACATACCTTTTCTATACTCTTGAAGTTGAAGTTCTCTTGGACAACCTATCATAGTTAGAAATTAATGTAAAATTGCTTTGGTAGGGAGAAGAAAATAACACATACCTTTGGCTCTTGCTCATACCTACTGTTGCCATGTAGCTATGGCTATTGCTGGTAGCAATGTCAATGCTGATTTGACGATTGCTAAACAGCTTGCTCTAAACCTACTTGCTGTATCCTAGGTAGAAGGAAAACATTTGATCCTCCATCCTGTCAAGAGCCTCTAGAGTAGCACCAGATTTTCCACAAATCTGTTCTCTGCCGTCATCATGTGCTAACAAAGCTGCGAGCTGAGCAAGCAGCAACAATGAAGCCATAAACTCAGATGCAATGTTAGAGCTGTTTTCAATGTTAGCTCACTTTAAGAAAGTGAGCTTATAAGCTGTGACTCCACATTTAAGAAAGCCAGCATATATTTAATTCCCTAGCAGCCAGGAGCATTGTGGCTTAGAACTTGCTGCCACTAGATCTCCAACACCCTGCTTAACACTTACAGAAAGTGTAAGAGCATGTTAGATGCTTGAGTAGTGTTTAACCAGAGGAAGCATCATAACATACTGGGATATGTTGAAACAGGGGAGAGCAAGATGGTTTTAAAGTTTTTAAATGCATAGGGCTGGAAGAAACACTGCCAATCTTTGTAGTAGTGCCCCTGATGTTTTGTGGGACTTTGGTGAATTTGGAAACTGGAAGAATAGGGATCTGCAAGAGGCAGCAATGTCACAAACAAGTGGGCAAATTTCTCCTGTCCTGGGTGCAATGTGATTCTTGGACTAACGCGTGTTTTCTCTAATCCATAGCTTTTACCCACAACACCCGATGAGTTTCTTCTCTGCCAGCCAGCGTGCCCGTTATTGATTGGCCATCCAAACATCAACATGATTTTTCCCACAACCATGCCGGGCCTGGGATCCAACGGCCAGCAAGCCTCCCCACTATCACTTTATATATATAGATCATAAATAAGTAAGAAAGTTTCTAACAGCAGCTTCCAACCTGCATGGGGTCTGAAGATTCCACAGGTTCTTGACTATATCAAGAGCAACAAAGTGGTAAGACGTCAAAGCCGAGTGAAGACGATTATTTAGCCTTTGTCCCTTCCAATATCTCGGTGCTATAAATTCCCCAAACCACGAAGTTGGAGAGATCTAGATCATAGTTTAGAATCTGATATCACAATTCTGAGATCAATCATCATGGCGAGCAAGTCCTAGCTGATACTCTTGGTGATGTTTGTGACACTCCTCCTAGTGGGAGTGGACGCCCAGCAGCGATGCAAATCCGGATGGAACTGGGATGGTGAGAAGTGTATCCAGTGCCCGAAAGACTGGTACTGGTATGGCAACGGTTGCCACCAATGCCTCTCCGGATGGAAGTGGAGTGGAAGCAAATGCGTGAGTTGCCCAAGCAGCTGGTACTGGTATAGAAATGGCTGCCATCGCTGCCCTCCTGGTTTGAGCTGGAGTGGTGGTGGAAGCCGCTGCATTAGGATGTGATCACACAACACTGCTGTAATATGACTTCACCACAGCATTTGCAGGAATAAAGATTTGCTGTAATAGACCAGCAATGCTGGAGTTTGAAGGAAAACTGTGGCATTTGCAGGAATAAAAGCTCTTGCAGCTTCGATTGTAGCATTCCCATTAGCCGTGTTGAGGAAGCAATCCAGCCTGCAATTAGAGTCTTTGAGAGGTGGCTTTTCTTGGTTTGATCGGTTTGGAGATGTTATCTAGCCCTCTATTTTGACTCAAAGGTTGCAACCTTTGTAATTTCTTCGTAATTTCTTGTTGCATGGACCATGAACTGGTGGGCGGCGAGGAGATTTGAACTCAAGAACTTCGTATTGGATGCGGTTTGTGCCTGTCCACCCCAAAAGATGTCATGCATTGTCCATTATGCTTGGCGGCACGTACTCAATTTCATATGGTGGAGGATTACTCGTCTCAAGCTCGAAGATGCGAGGCTGTTTTCTGGAGACGGCTGTAAAGCTCCGCTAACGCGTTTAGCATGAATCTTGGAATCTTTCAGATGGAAGATCTTGGCCGTTTCGAAATGCATAGGCAGCACGTTGTGCTTCGCTCCTCCATCGAATCAAACAGGCCCTTGGCAAGATTGATCTTGCGATCCTGCCAGAAGAACTTCCCTAGTAGGCTGTCAAAGGAGCTCCTCGCCTCTCTAAAGTTCTGGGCGACCGCAGTGATTATCGAATTAGTCAATCACTCGGGGCATGGTTTCAAACACTCTCCTTGCTTCCAACGCATAGCCTGTTTGGCATACAATTCTCTCACAGGCGATCACGTCAGATAAAAAAGACTGATTTTCTTGACGATCAATGTAAATGTTTGTACGCAAATGTAAATGTGACCTTTTATATTCTACGGCCAGGTACCAGAGCAGCCTGTTACCCGTCCGTTCTGCATTGAATGCGATTGAGTTAAGAGATCCATCTGATCAATACATTTAAAGCAGTTTAGAAAAAGAAAAGAAGAGAGAGAGAGAAGAAGCTGGAGAAAGAAATCCAAGATCTCCTTCCTCTGCGCGAGAGAGAGATCAAAGAATAGTTTTTCTTCTCTTTTCTGTTGTCCTCCTCTCCTCCTTGCTCCTGGCATTGATCGAGATCTCCTCCTCTCACAGCTCACAGCTATGGTGAGGAGGCTTCGCCACACAGAGAAAGGGGGATGGCAATGGTGGGTTTTAGCCGGCATTGTAGCATTGGTGGCTGTTCTATCCGTTGTCACAGTGTTCGTTGCGCAGCACAAGCACAGACACAAAGGCGGGAGCTCCTCCTCCTCTTCCTCTTCTTCCTCGTCCCCAATCTCTGGAGGGAAGATCCCTCCAGCAAATGCCCAGCCTCCAGCCGCCAGCGTCTCGTATCCTCCATCCCAGGACTCCGGAGGCACTGTCTACGCCAAGTACGCGGAGCCACTCAAGATTTCTCTCCAGTTCTTCGACATCCAGAAATGTGAGTAGATTTTTCTTTCCTCGTCGACGATCGATTCCATTGCAATTCCCCGAAATCGATCACGTTGGCTGCGAGAACTCCGCATTGGGTCCCTCGTGGTCGCTGTCGGTCCCTTCCCCTCCCCCTGGATTTTGCGTTTCCTCGTTCGTTCTAATGGTTTGGATCTTCCGCAGCGGGAAAGCTACCCCCAGACAATCCCATAGAATGGCGAGGAGATTCGGCGCTATCCGACGGTAGCGATGCACACGTGGATTTAAGCGGCGGAATGTATGACGCTGGGGACTACATCAAGTTTGGCTTTCCAATGGCGTTCACGGCCACCATTCTTTCGTGGAGCATTCTCGAGTATAGGAAGGAGTACACCGCCACGCAGCAACTCCACTCGGTCACTGGATCGCTCAAATGGATCACCGATTATCTCATCAAGGCCCACGCATCAGAGAACGAGCTCTACTTCCAGGTACAAGTTTTTTTTCTCCTCCCTTTCCTCTAGCTGCTATGGTTTCCTTGTGTATGTTTCTCTTGTTTTTTCTTTCGCTAATACCTAGAACTAGAATGATGGTTCTTTGGATTGCATTCTCTTTTGCTAGAGCTAATCTTTCTCTATGTTAGTCGCGTGAAATTGAGCTAGAGATAGATGGTATTCTCGGCTACATGTGAGTGTAATTTCTTGTCGATTTGATAGATGGTTCTTCGGATATATGTGTGTGTATGTGTGTGTGTGTGTGAGAGAGAGAGAGAGAGAGACAGCTTTCTGTGTAACTTAGATATGTTTTCTCCTTTTCGCGTGTAATTTGAGGTGTTTTTTTCTTCCACCGATGTTTTCGAATTCCTGAGAAGATTCGATTTTGTCTTTCACGTTTTTATTGTGGATGTTCCTTGGAATGATCTTTTCGTCTGGTACAAGTGTAAGAACTCAGTTTTTCGCTAGTTCTCGTAGTATTTTCGTCTTCAAGTCTCTATGATCAAGCTATCCTCTTTCTAACTTTTGTACTTTCGTGAGAGCCAGGTAGGAAGCCCAAGGCTGGATCACGCATGCTGGGAGAGAGCCGAGAAGATGGACACTGCTCGCCCGTCTTTCAAGCTGGATCCATCACACCCAGGGACCGAGGTGGCGGCCGAGACGTCGGCGGCCATGGCAGCAGCCTCGCTCGTGTTTCGAAACGATGACCCCTCGTACGCACAAACTCTCCTCTCACACGCAACGCAGCTCTTCGCCTTTGCAGACAAGCATCGTGGATCTTACACCGCCAGCTTTCCATCCGATCAGCTGTACTATAACTCTACGGGCTTCGAGGACGAGCTCCTCTGGGCCGCTTCGTGGATGTTTTACGCGACCAAGGACTCAAAGTACCTCGCCTACGCGACTGGAAAGCTGGCACAGCTAAGCGCCGGATGGGAGAAAGCTCCTGCTTGGTTTAGCTGGGATGACAAGAAACCGGGCATTCAGGCAAGTTCTCTCAAACTTTCTAGTGTTTTTTTGACTTCCATTTCTTTTCTTGTGTTGTTTTCCTTCGATTCTTCCACACTCTTCTCACACTTCCATTCTTCTAGGTGCTGCTATCGCGACACTATTTGTTTGAGCCGGAGGAGAGTGATGTAATGGTGAGAAGCTCGCTGGTGAAGTATGGCAAGACTGCCGAACACCTGGTCTGTGCGTTTCTTCCACAGTCTCCCACTGCTAGCACGAACAGGAGTACCGGTGGATTGCTGTGGGTGAGCCAAAGGAACGCTGTCCAGCACGCCGTTGGCTCGGCTTTCCTAGCGGTCGTGTACGCGGACTATCTTTCGAGCTCGGGAGTTAAGCAGTTCCGGTGTTCCGGGAACAGCTTCGCGGCCAAAGATCTTCGGGCGTTTGCGGCTTCACAGGTACTAAAAACTTTGAGAGTTCTTCAAAGATAGAATTCCAGACTTAAAAGTAGTTACAAAGTTGGAACTAGAACTTAGAACTTTTGTGGTCTCAGGCTAAAAGTTCTCTTACAGGCCGATTACATCTTGGGAGAGAACCCCATGTCCAAGAGCTACCTCGTTGGATATGGCGCAAACTTTCCACAGCAGCTCCATCACAGAGAAGCATCCATACCTCTGGACGCAGCGACTGGGTGCAAAGATGGATTCCGGTGGCTCCACGCTTCTGCTCCAAATCCACACGTCGCCACCGGAGCTCTGGTCGGAGGGCCCTTTCAAAACGATAGCTACTCCGACTTGCGAGACAACACAATGCAAAACGAGGCCACCACTTACAATTCGGCCGCCATGTCTGCGCTGCTCGTGGCTTTGTATGCTAATGGTCCGATACTTCCAACAGCACTTTAAAGAGATTTGTCAAAAGGCTTTAGTTTCAATGGGAATTTTTTTTCTTTTTCTTTGTTAGATGAAATGGCACATCGCAAATTTGAGGAACTTGGGTTAGTGGTTAGTTAAAACTTGAGTGAAAAGAATCTTCATCACTCCAAGTAGAGCCAGTCCTGCCCATCGATAAACTTTATATCGCTGTACTCATAAGCTTGATCTGAGGTCAGCTGCTTGATCCAATTAACACGCCTGGTGCTGTCCGCGCCGGGACCAAAGTTCCCATGTTCGGCAAAGAACGCAGTCCTGCAAAATCCAGAGAGATTAGGCCCGTCATCTTTTCTCTTTCTATGTGGTGAGGAAACTGTCCTTACCCCGCGGCTGGGTTGTAAGCCCATTGGTCCCATCCAGTCGGGTTGACGACTTCGTCCAGGTAATTGTTGACAAATACTACAGAAGCATATTCCTTCCACGGACGACCCAGATGCACCAGGCCCGTCCCTCCAATGTAGCTGTTGTAAATCGAATAGCCCGAGTCCAATGTGGCATTGAACTTGGACTGAGCAGTGATCGATCCAGATTTGCTCCTCGCGTTTGAAATGATGAGACAGCCTGTGGGAACGATGAAAACCAAGTAAGAAGAAAAGGTAAAACTTTCTTGTAAGTTTACCTCAAACAATGCCCGGCCTTGTCCAAAGATGAAATCGACATTTCCCTGAATGTAGCTTCTCTTGTAGTAATGCCTTCCTTTCTGATCGTAGAGGGTATCTTGGCTGGAAGTAATAAAGCAGTCGTAGAATGCCGCGTATTCACCCGAGACGCGAAGGGCCACGGCTTGGCCTCCCACAGCTCCGGAGTAAGCAAACGGAGCATCGTTCTAAATCATAAAAACAACAATAAGTCAGTATTGCATATGCTGTTAGCTTGGATTCGAGTTTTGTCTTTTTACCTTGAAAGTAATGTACTGAGCTACAAAGAAATTAGCCTCAACTGCAAATGTGGAGGTGTTGAACGTTTTGACGGAATTGTTGGTGTTCCCATTGAACACAATTACCGTGGAAAACTTGGCGTCAGGGTTACCGACAAGTGTGATGAAGTCTTTTGTTGCAGGGATTATGATCTTTTCACTGCACAGCCCAAACAAAACAAAAGATTGGCTGGTTTCTCACATTCACCACTAACATACCGATAAACTCCTGCTGCGACGTTGATGATATACCGCTGCTTGTTTTGGAGGGGAACAGCATTGATTGCCTCTGTGATCGTCTTGTACTCCTCGTCGGGGCCGACGTAAAGTTTGACTTTATCAGAATTTGCACGGGAAAGGGCTTCGCGGGGTGGAGGTTCAGTGTCGTCATCGTCACCACCATCATTGTCACGGTCGTCATGGTTGTCATCATCGTCATCATCATCCTCACGGCGGCCTAGGCATCCCCGATAATGAACAGACAAAATCAGAAAACCAAAGAGGAGAAAGAGAAGGTAAGGCTTCAACATTGTGGCTGCCTGAATATTTGTGTCAGGAAGTTGATAAGTTTTATAGAGGCCTGGAGCTAATTTATTATTATGTGAGTTTTGATAAATTTAACAATGAACCATATTAGTTAAACAATAAACCATATAAATTTATTAACGAAAATAACCTTTTGGTGCTGCGAAAGGTTAAACTAAAAGAATGGTTTATTAATTTCGTTATGGGGTGGTGGCGCAGTTGGTCGGTCTCATAGCTTCTAGGTTATCCTGAGGTCGAGAGTTCGAGCCTCTCTCACCCCATATTTTTCTAGAGTTTTCACAATGATTTAAAAGTCACAGAACAATTATTTTTGTGATCATGTGAAATATTGGGCTCCAATCTGGTTAGTTCTTGATGCAGTGGCCCTTGCTCCATTTCCAGCCAAACTGGCATTGGTGGCACTTGTTGTTGTACCAGTACCAGTTGCTCGGGCAACTCACGCATTTGCTTCCACTCCAGTTCCATCCGGAGAGGCATCGGTGGCAATCGCTGCTATACCAGTACCAGCCTTTGGGACACTGGATGCACTTATGACCGTCCCAGTTCCATCCAGATTTGCATTGCCGCTGGGCTGCTGCGCTTTCGATTCCACCAACGTCCACTCCAACCAGGAGGATTGTCACAAACATGGCCAGAAGCATCAGTTGGGACTTGCTCGCCATTGTATCGTCAATCTAGAAATGTAAACTAATTGCTTTTCTTGTATCCCTTATTTGCTTTGCTGTGTTATGGTGCCAGAGTAGTGCCAATTTATATGGAGGATTTGAGGCTGAGTCTAAGTAACACTTCTATGTACAGGGTTTTTACTGCTTCTCGGGCACGATATGTCGTGTTTGTGCTTCATTGACGGGGTCAATAAACAAGTGTACGACTTTATCCAAATGACACAACCTCGAGTGAAATTATCAAAAATATCCCGGTGAGTATAAAAATGTCTATCTATCTATCTAATTGCGACCAATCACTATTTTATATGAATATAAATTGAGTTGCTAACTGGCTCATATGCATTCAAAAATATGGTAATGTTTTTAAAAGTGAACGCACTTATTGAGTGACATGTGCCTCAAGCTTCTAAACATTCAGAAATTTTTTTATGAAATATTAGAAAATGAAACTCAAGCAGCAAGGCAGGATGAAATCTCTTCTGATTTTGTTGCCAAGGAAATTGGACTTCGCTACCGTAGAATGGGACGACACATTTTATTTACCAAGACAATTGGCTATTATACAAGTTTCAGCATGGATCTTGATGGGCAATTCAGTCCTTATAGAACCTTCCGGTCCAGCGCCAGCCCCTTTTCGCATCTGTGGCAACCGATGCCATACCAGTACCAATAGAGCAGCGGTGGCAAGAACTGGTATTCCAGAACCAGTACTCCGGGCAGGAATTGTTGTACCAGAGACGCAGTGCCACCCCGACTTGCATTCCCACTTTTAGGCGCTTGCATTTGCATTGCCTCCAATGTCAACTCCCACCAGGAGCACCGCCTCACGCTCTTCCTGTTGCTCGCCTTAAAACTCTCCTCTTGCCTCTGTCTCGACTTGCAAACGATAAGAAACTTTGAGAAACTTGAAGCTTGAAGTGTTGGATGGGAGGATTTACAGTTCTAGGCGGTGACCACGTCTTACAGGATTAGCACGTTTAGTTCAGGGCTACTCATTGACAACATCTACGTTAAAAAGTAAAATGTGAAGCTGTGATACAATGCGGCCTTGGCTTGGACTGGGTACTGATTGATCCAGATTTGGTCCTCGCGTTTGAGACAACACAATCCTGTGGGGAAGGATGGAAACCAAGTGAACTAGAAAATTCACGTAAACGTTTCTTGAAGTTTACCTAAAACAATGTCTAAAATAGACACTTCTCTGGTAGCTTCTCTTGTACTGAAGCCTTCCTTTGTGTTCGTAGCTGTAAGTAAAAATCAGTCGTAGAAATAATTCACGCAGGATAAGTTAAATAAAGGTTAGAAAGAAAGAAAGCAGGGCAGTCTGAGGTCGGGAGTTCGAGCCTCACATCTTTCATATACTTTCATAACGAAATGGACATGGGACAATTATATTGTGACGATCCATTAAATATTGGATTCCAACTTGGTCAGTTCTTGATGCAATGGTCCTTGTTCCATTTCCAGCCAAATTGGCATTGGTGGCACTTGTTGTTATACCAGTACCAGTTGCTCGGGCAACTCTCGCATTTGCTTCCACTCCACTTCCAACCGTAGAGACATTGGTGGCAATCGTTGCTATACCAGTACCAGCCTTTGGGACACTGGATGCACTTGTGGCCGTCCCAGTTCCATCCAGATTTGCATTTCTACTGGGCTGCTGCGCTTGCGATTCCACCAACGTCCACTCCAACCAGGAGAATTGTCACAAACATGGCCAGAAGCATCAGCTAGGACTTGCTCGCCATTGTATCCTCAATAGAAATGCAAACTGATATCTCTTCTTTCTCTTGATTAAATGCTTTGCTGGGTTATGGTGTTGCCAATGTGGGACCAATTTATATGGAGGATTTGAGGCTGAGTCCAAGTAAGACAGCTATGCACACGGTTTTTACCGCGTCTCCGGCACGACATGTCGTGTTTGTGCTTGATTGACGGGGTCAATCCAAATGAAACAGTCTCTATTTAAGTCCCGTGAAATCATCAAAAGATAATGGATCTTTGTTTTACCTGAGTTGCTAACTGATACATATGCATTAAAAAATATGATAACATTTGTACGAACCATAATTTCTTGTTGGGTATTTAAAGTCCACTCAGAAGCAAGAACTAAGAAAAAGTAAACTAAACTAAACTGGCTAAACTAAGAAGCATGCGACTTTAATTCACATTTCTCTCTCATCTCTTAGTATGAAACGCAGCAGCGCAAGACTTCGGTATTTCGATAATCTTGCTGCTCGAGTTGCTAGAAACTAAAAGTGAAACTGGCAGCAAGTTTCTCGTCAAGCGGATTCTGGATGAGGAAACCGAGCCTTAGAATGGGATGTCATGGAAAGAAAAACACACACATTTTATTCACCAAAAGGTTATCACAAGAAACAGCACAACCACAATATTTATTGTCGTTGACATATTACATGAGCTTGGATCTTGATGGGCAACTTCAGTTCTTCTTGCAGGAACTTCCGGTCCAGCGCCAGCCCATCTTGCAGCGGTGGCAAGAACCCGAGTACCAGTTCCAGTACTCCGGACATCGGTGGCAAGAATTGTTGTACCAGTACCACGGGCATTGGTGGCAAGAATTGTTGTACCAGTACCAGCGGGGCGGGCAAGAGACGCACTTCTTCCCATCCCAGTGCCGCCCCGGCTTGCATCGCCCATGGGCGCTCGCACTTGCAATTCCTCCAATGTCAACTCCCACCAGGAGCACCACCACAAGCATCGCCAGCAGCATCTTGTTGCTCGCCATCTTTTTTAAGAACGCCTCTTGCTTTGATGTGATCCCAGACTTGTGAACGAGATTGGAGAAAGCTAGAGAAACTTGGAGGAGCTTGAGTACTTTGATGTGCTTGAGTATGGAGTGGGAGGATTTATAGTGCAGGAGAGCGTGTTATAGTTCCGGATGACTCGCTGACTTTTTCGACGTTGAAAAGTAAAATGTCAAGCCCTGCGGATACGGATGTAGTCCTTCGACCGTGTCAGGCGCAAAGTCAGACGTTTTGGGTATTTGTGCTTTCATGGTAGTAAAAAACATTAATGTTTTACAACGTCTGGAGTAAAATGGGTTTGCCAAAACATAATTCTTGCAGATGCTATGCTTGAGAATCATTTAGATTCATTTCTAATGAGGAATGTTATTGAATGAATTTCTTCCGCTTTTAATGACCTCAGCTCCCAGACTGCATTTTTACCTGGATTTGCCTGTGCACGTAGACAAGGAACTCCACATAAGGCGAGCCCAGCCCGCTCTTAAGGAGTGGAACATCATCTCTGTAACAAAACCGAATGAGCAAGAGTGCCTCGAAAAAGAAAAAATGAGTGTGTTTGATCACCTAAAGGATCTCCCCGCTTCAGCAAATGCAACCTAGAATAGCAAGCATTTGCTATTCTAGGTTGCATTTGCTGAAGCGGGGAGATCCTTTAGGTGATTTAGCATCCGCATTAGAAAGACTAGTGAGAGTTTTTTTTTATCGAAACATACCGCAGGTAAGAGCAGCGTTGACGACGGATCTCGTTCACCATCTTGTTCAGCAAAATTGATGGCTCGTTATCGTACTCTTGCAACAAAAACTGCAAAAGAGAACAAGAGTAAGAAAATTACGAGTCATACGAGCAAGGGAATGTAGTACCTGTCCGGGAATCACTTCATTCACAGACCGCACTTCAAAGAGTTGATGAAGCAGCTCAGAGGAAACAGCCTTCCCTGCGTATAGAAAAGCGTCCTCACCGGTCTCCAAAAGAAAGATTCCTTCTGGGTCCAGGTTCTCACTTGATAGAGGAAGTGTCAGTGGTAGACTTGACTTGTCCAGCTATGCAAAACGCACTTTAATCAGAGTACCAAAGAGATAACTAGTACCTTTGGTATGTTGTGGATGGAAAATAGTCTAGGATATACCAATGGTATTGCCAGGGATGCTGAGATACTTGTAGCTTGCATAAGCCAGTAAGCCCTTTCATCAACATGAGCATCTTGCCACAGACCCATGCTCTTTGTAAGAGCTGTAATGAAGGAAATGAGATTGTGAAAAGTTAAAAGAAAAACAACATGAAACTTACTGAGTGTATACAGCAGTAGCAACTTGGGGAGGTAGGCATGCCTTGAACAGTGGAAGCCAAATGAGTGTAATATGTTTGGACTAAAGGCTTTAATTTAGATAGTCAAAAGTGGGAGTGGAATTCCTAACAAAGTGCTTGAGGAACGAGCATGAAATAAGCAGTAAGTGAGTATCTAGAAAAGGGACACAAGAGGACTAACACATGACACATGAAACTGTTTGAGATGGAGTTCGAGTCCGAGTCTAATTCTAAGTGCGAGTGCGAGTGCGAGTGTGAGTCTGAGTTTGGGTCCAAGTCTGAGTCCGAGAAGGAGTCTGAATCCGAATCCAAATATGAGTCTGAGTTCAAATCCAAAGGTGAAAGCCTAAAGCGTTTGTATCCCAGACTTTGGGGGGTTTGATGAGTTCCAAAAGTATAATAAGGGGAAGACTTTAATAGAGCTAATTTAGCTAAGAAATACTAGTATGACCAAGGAAGGTTATTATCACGTAGTGGGTGATAATAAAATTGTTGAGGAGTCCAAGGCTAGAGTGAATATGAATAGACAAGTGGGGTAGCTTGGTGAAATATTCAAAAATTGGCTCTAGCTCCCTTGAGAGATCAAATGGTCAATACTCCCAATCCAAGTGTGGGTGGCACTACCTACTTGGATACTAGCATGGCTCATCAGAACCTCGCTTTAGCCACATAGTTAGGGCATTTAAAGACAGAAGGTGGGGAGAGTACCCACGAGGCTTGCATAAAGCTATAGTGTTTCAAAATGTCATCCCAAAGTCCCAAACTGTGAAAAGGAAGAGGAATAATCCTCTGATGTAGTGATCAAGGATACAATCATATGGTGAGGAAGTTTCAAAGGACAATACGACTTAGTAATCGAGCCTTTAAACCTTGACCCAATGGTAGTGTATAAACCACAAATTTTTCCTTTCCAATTTGCCAGCTTACCTCGTCTATCCGACCAACACTACCTTGGCTTGTGCTAAGTTCCCTCGCCAAGGTTCTTGCTTATTGCACCAGCTCCTACTTGGTCCTACTTGGTTTCAACTAATCACTGCACGAGCAACGAAGAATTAGCCTTCCATCCACAGATTCCCAAATCCCTCCCAATCCCCCTTCTCGGGTTAGACTGGACTTAAGGTTCGGCTACACTCCCCGCAGGCACAAGCAGCCAGGCACACCAAGCCTCCAGGTTCCTAACACCCCTTGGTACAACAAGACTTGATCATGGGACCCTCTAAATCCCAAGCCTTGAGTGTAACACTTGCTTCGGGACATCAGGGCGAAACACCGTGGCCTAACGGCCCGGTATAGGTACCTCTACCCCCCCCCCCCCCCCCCCACTTCCATCCCGAAGGGAAGGCCCAAGCCCCTAGGAAGGGCGAGGACCAATGAGCCACAAGGTTCTCAAGTGGGGCACCACTTCACATGAGCCGGGAGCACCACAGTCGGTTTCCCTTTCGAGAGTGGGAGCTGCTCTTGAGCACTTCCCTGGGTGGCCCCTCCGGCACCACCCAAGCCCATACTCACTCCCACCCAAGCCCATACTCACTCCCACCCAAGGGCCTTCGGCCCCAGTTTCAACCTCAAATCAGTTTGGAAGCACCATTGGAGAGTTCCTTCAAGACTGGTTCCTGGACCTCACTATCCCTACTATACTTTTGGAACCCCCGACAGCCCCCCCCCCGCCCCCCCCCCGGGAGACGCATGCTTTGGGCTTTCACCCCTTGACATGTATTAGTATTTGGACTTAGTCTCAGATTCGATCTCGGACTCGATCTCGGACCCAACTTCGGACTCGGTCTCGGACTTGATCTCGGGCTCGATCTCGGACTCGACCTCGGACTCGGTCTCGGACCCGATTTGGATCTCGGACTTTGTCTCGAGCTCGGTCTTGAACTTGGTCTCGAACTCGGTCTCCAATTCAGCCTCAGACTCGATCCCGGACTCTATCTCGAACTTGGTCTTAGAGTTGGTCTTGGACTCGATCTTCGACTTGGTCCCATCCGATGAACTCTTTGTCATTTCGGTCATGCTTTTGGGGATCCTTTAGCCTACGGCATCTCGGGGAGTCGGTTCCTTACAACTCCACCACCCATAGAAGAAGTTCGATGCCCACATCGAACATCTCTTTTTATCCTACGACTTGTTGACCATGTCTCCGGGGGCATCCCCCCACTTAGCGGTGTGCCTAAGTTAACCTCCCCGGCCAAGAGCCCACGACAACGGAATATAGGTGTCTCTATACCCCTCATCACCACGCCCTAGTATGGGGTCGGGACTTGAACCCAACCTTGCTTTATTAGAGGGTTGGGACTCGAACCCAACCTCCGTAGAATACGTCTACGGATTCGACATCCCCGCGGGGAGTCGGGCGTAGTGCCCTACGCCTAATCGACCTAGCTAACCCATGCTAATTAGCTTACCTTCGGTGCGCCTTCGGGTCCCAATATATGCCATTGCTCAACTTCACAAATTGATATTTTAATTGAACTTTGCATAAGTACATAGAGTTTTGCCTTGCAGAAATTCCTCCACTAGATCTCGCACATTCGCTAGGTTCTCCTCCAGTTCCCATGTTGCTTCGTAGTGTGGAAATCCTTTCCACTTCACATGGAACTCTCTCACCTCGCGTCCTTGTCGCTTGCTCTTGCGTGCATTGAGGATGGCCTCAACTTCGTATTCCTCTTCCCCTTGGATAACCTCAGGTAAAGGTCTTGCTTGGTCCTTGCGAAGCGGATCCTCAAAGTACGGCTTAAGTAAGTTCACGTGGAACACTGGGTGCATCTTCCCCATCTCTCGAGGAAGTCGGAGGCGGTAAGCCACTTTACTGATTCGTGCCTCAATCTTGTAAGGCCCCACGAACCTACTTAAGGAACTTAAGATCAATTCATTTACAGGAATACATGCGTTTTTACCTTTGGGTCAACTTCCGGCTGATCCCACTTGGTAGCCTGAGGTTCTTGGTATTCAGCCACACCTTCTCCCCAGCTTGGAACTCTACATCCCGACGCTTCTGGTTCGCATACTTGGTTTGCCTTTGTTGAGCTCGTTCCAAGGAATCCCTCACTAGATTCCAGATGTTGAGTCTTTCCACCGTGAATGCCTCCATTGCGGGTAACTCTCCATGATACTCGGCCATGCCGAGTTCCACAGGACCTTCAATAGCTCACCCATTGATGACTTCCCATGGACTCACCCCGATACTTGAATGTGGTGAGTTGTTATAACACATTTCTGCAAATCCCAAATGACTTACCTAATCGGTCTGGTCTCTAGAGACATAGCATCGCAAATAATCCTCCAGCTGCCTATTCACCCTTTCTGTTTGTCCATCTATCAAGAAGTATTAGTGTCATCCAACTTGACTTAATACCCCATACCTGTCTGTGGGTGGTAGGCTGTGCTGAATTCAACTTCGTGCGATACTGTTCTAGGAGAGTTCTCCAAAACCTACTAGTGAAGATCTTATCTCGATCTGAGATAATCTCTTCTGGCCTTCCCCACACTTGAACCACTTGTTCGAAGAACAGCTTTGCCACACCTTCCGCATCCACTTCCGTTGTGGTGGGTATGAAATGTGCCATCTTCAAAAATCGGTCCACCACCACGAATATCGCATCAAACCCCTCACTTGGGGGGAGTCCCGTGATGTAGTCCATCGTAAGACATTTCCACGGACGATCTGGAATTGGGATGCTTTGCAACAAGCCCCCATTAGCCTTAGTCACGGCTTTTACCTGCTGACATATTGGACATGTCTTTACATAGTCTTGGACGTCCTTAGCCATATTTGGCTAGTGATACTTCCTCTTGAGTAAGCCCATCGTTTTGGGCACTCCGCCGTGTCCCGCAAGAGGTCCATCATGACACTCTTCTAAGGCTACCTTCCTTAGTTCCCCTTCTAGAACATACACCCTCGTTTGCTTGTAATAGATGAGTCTGTTGTGTTTCGCATAGCCCGTTTTCTCTTCCGTTGGCAGCTCAACTCTCTAGTGAGCTTCCCGTGCCTCTAGATTCCTTAGCAACACTTCTTGTGCTAGACCATCGTTCTCATATGCTGTCTGCACATCGTCCCAAAAGGTTGCTGTCGCACTAGATATCGCTAACTTCAAGCTCGTTTTTCGACTTAGCGCATCTGCCACGATATTGCTCTTCCTAGGCTTGTACAGGATTTCGCAATCAAACTCGGCCAAGGCATGGGCCCACCGACCCTGTTTCCCTCTCAGGTCGGGCTGTGACAAGAAGTGTTTCGTTGCCACATTGTCCGTTTAAACCTTGAAGTGTCTCCCAAGGTAGTGTCGCCACTCCTTGAGCGCCTTGACCACCGCAAACAGTTCCTTCTCGTGAGCAGGCCACTTCCTTTGAGCCTTGTCCAACTTCTTCGAGAAGAACACTACTGGATAGTTGTCTTGCTTCAAAACTGCACCCAACGCAAAGTCTGAAGCATCTATTTCTACCTCAAAGTCCTTACCAAAGTCTAATAATGCCAACACGGGAGCCTTCCTCAACTTCCCTTTGAGGTGGATGAATGCCACCTCATATTCCGCTGTCCATACCATCTTCTCTTTTCCTGTTTGGTCCGTTAAGGGTAGGGCTACTCTCGAATAGTGTCTGATAAACTTTCGGTAGTAGTTGCATAGCCCCAAAAATGCCCTCAACTCATGTACATTCGATGGTCACTCTCATTCCTGGATCTCTTGGACCTTCTTTGGGTCCACCTTGAGCCTGTCCTTGCCCACCACATGCTCGAGAAACTTTACCTCTTGTTGGCAAAGTCACATTTGCTCTCTTTAGCATATAGTTTGTGTTCCCTTAGTTTTTCAAACACCTTCGCCAAGTGTTCGGCATGCTCCTCTAGCGTCTCGCTATAGATCAGGATGTCGTCGATATAGACGACCATGAAGTGAGCTAGATAGGGTACAAAGATGTGGTTCATCAGCGCCGAAAATGTTGCCGGCGCATTACATAGCCCGAAGGGCATCACCAGAAACTCAAAGCTCCCATACCTCGTTCGACAGGTTGTCTTCTCGACATCTTCCTCGGCTACGCTGATCTAGTAGTATCCTAACCTTAGGTCAATCCTCGAGAAGTATTTTGCCTTTCCCAACCAATCGAACAGGTCCTCAATCCTTGGCAAAGGGTATTTGTTCTTCTTTGTATACTTGTTGAGCAACCGGTAGTCTATGCACATGCGCATAGATCCATCTTTCTTTTTCACAAATAACACTGGCGCCCCATATAGCGACTTGCTCAACCTAACATACCCTTTGTCCACCAACTCCTCTAGTTGGCACTTGAGCTCCTTGAGTTCTTTTTCGTTCAAACGATAGGGGGGACGAACCACCGCCTCAGCACCCTCGACTAGCTCAATCTTATGTTCTATCGGTCGTGCGGGGGGCAACCCCGCCAGTAGCTCCTCCTGCATGGTATCCTGGAATTGGTCCAACACCCGCTGGATCACTAAAGGTACTTCTTCCATTTCTGTCTTTTTGTCACTCTTCACCGAGAGTAAACACAAAAATGCTGCCTTAGTTCCTTTAGTGAGTTGTCCTCTCGTGGACACTCCCAAGGAAGAAGATTTAGGGTGGAGGCCCAGGATCTAAAGGTAGGGCAAAAAAAGGCCAAAGATTCCTACTTAAACCTGCATTTGCCAGTACCACAAGGTTTCTACCTAGTTCATGCAAGGCTATCACGAACCGATTAAACCAATCCATTCCGAAGATCACGTCAAATCCCGCCATATCCAACACGGTGAAATCCATGTCCACCTTCCAAGTCCCCACTTCGACTCTCGCTTGTCGAAGTACCTCATCGGTGCTTTGGCTACCTTGAACAAGCTCTATAGTCCTTGGTTCGCCTAGCCGCTGCACCGCTAGTCCGACTTGCCAGACTATGTCTACAACCACAAAATTATCCGAAGCACCCGTGTCAATTAAGATCTTAACAAAGCTACCTCCGAGCTTCCCTCGGAGGGCTAGTAGATGTCGCGAACGACTCTCTACCAAAGTTGCTCGTGTAATGAGTAACTTTGAGTTAGGGACTGGATCACATACCTCAGTTTAGACTTCACCCAGTTTGATGGCCATATTGGCTCTAGCCTTCTTCAGGTAGGGACATTCCCTCGAAAAGTGTCCCTCTTCACTGCAGTTGTAGCATATGTTGTTTCTCACGCTACTATACAACTTGACCTTCTTATCTATAGGTTTGTCTCTTTTCACTTGACACCCCCACGTACTCACTTGCTGGCCACCGGATTTGCCTTTCCGGAACCCCGAGGACTCATTCTTAGAGAAACTCTTCTTGAATTTCCCTCGGCTATACGTTCCCCTTGGTTTGGCCCCTTTGCTAAACGTGGACCCTAACCCCATCGTGTTTCCCTTTCACAGGTTATCATTGAAATGCACCTTGATGGCCGCATCCAACGCTTCCTTATAATTGGTCGGGTTCCACCGCATCACCTCACCGCGAGCCCAAGTTTGCAAACCTGATATGAAGGCATGGAACGCATCCATATCCCCCATATCCGTGACAAGTATCCTCTTTGCCATAAACCCATTCACATACTCCTGAATGGTTCTAGTCTGCTTCAGCCTACTCAGCTCATCTCTTAGATGCAAAGTAGCATTCGGAGGAATGTAAGTCGTGCGGATCCTCGCCTTCATCATTTCCCAAGTGGCCACCGGTCCTTCGTTGGCCTCTGTTGTTCTCCACCAAGACTTGGCATTATCTACCAAGTATGGTTTTGCATATGGGACCTTCTCCGAGCTTGGTAACCGCAACGCTCGGAAGTAGTCCTCCATATCATAAAATATATCCTCCACCACCTTATAGTCATTCACTCCCTTGAAAACTGGTGGGGGCTTTGGTTTGTCCTTGGGAACTGCCTGAGGGACTGATTCCACTTCGGTCTATTCGACCTTGTTTGGTTCTGCCTCAGTCCCTACCGAAGGGTCCGCACCCTCTGCGCTGCCAGCATTCGTAGTCTTTCGCTTTTTCTTCCGCTTCTCATCACGCTTTAACTTGCATACGAGAGTCTCTAGCAGGGCATTGGTTTGTGCCAATTGTCCTTTTAGAACGTCCAATCAAGCCTTGGATGACCGAACCTCACCACTGGACTCCTGTTTGGAAGTTGTCTCACTTGAGTCCTCCTCATGCAAGGATTCCTCATCCATAACCTCTTGTTTGACTGGAGGCTCCAGCTCTGCAGGAGGTTTTGTCTCCGCCTTGGTTCGTTTCCACCCTGCCTTTGCCATCTCCCAGCAATCCGCCTCTATCCTTCGCTAGAACTAAGGAAAAGGCTCCGATACCAAATTGTAAGCCACAAATTTTTCCTTTCCAATTTGCAAGCTTATCTCGTCTATCCGACCAACACTGCCTTGGCTTGTGCTAAGTTCCCTCGCCAAGGTTCTTGCCTATTGCACCAGCTCCTACTTGGTCCTACTTGGTTTTAGCTACTCACTGCACGAGCAACGAAGAGTTAGCCTTCCATCCACAGATTCTCAAATCCCTCCCAATCCCCCTCCCCGTGTTAGACTGGACTTAAGGTTTGGCTACACTCCCCGCAGGCACAAGCAGCCAGGCACACCAAGCCTCCAGGTTCCTAACACCCTTTGGTACAACAAGACTTGATCATGGGACCCTCTAAATCCCAAGCCTTGGGTGCAACACTTGCTTCGGGACATCGGGGTGAAATACCGTGGCCTAACGGCCCGGTATGGGTATCTCTACCCCCCCACTTCCATCCCGAAGGGAAGGCCCAAGCCCTTAGGAAGGGCGAGGACCAATGAGCCACAAAGTACTCAAGTGGGGCACCACTCCACATGAGCCGGGAGCACCACAGTCGGTTTCCCTTTCAGGAGTGGGAGCTGCTCTTGAGCACTTCCCTGGGTGGCCCCTCCGGCACCACCCAAGCCCATGCTCACTCCCACCCAAGGCCCCTCGGCCCCAGTCTCA
The DNA here is from genome assembly GCF_000143415.4 of Selaginella moellendorffii. NCBI lineage: Eukaryota > Viridiplantae > Streptophyta > Lycopodiopsida > Selaginellales > Selaginellaceae > Selaginella > Selaginella moellendorffii. The sequence continues at coordinate 3,024,844 of NW_003314262.1, forward strand.
ACCTCAAGTCAGTTTGGAAGCACCACTGGAGAGTTCCTTCAAGACTGGTTCCTAGACCTCACTATCCCTACTATACTATCCCTGCAGCCCCCCCCCCCCCCCCCTTGGGAGATGCACGCTTTGGGCTTTCACCCCTTGACCTGTATTAGTATTTGGACTTAGTCTCAGATTCGATCTTGAACTCGATTTCGGACCCGACTTCGGACTCAGTCTCGGACTCGATCTTGGGCTCGATCTCGGACCCGATCTTGGACTCGACTTCAGACTCGACCTCGGATTCAGTCTCGGACCCGATTTGGATCTCAGACTCTGTCTCGAGCTCGGTCTCGAACTCGGTCTCGAACTCAGTCTCCGATTCGACCTCGGACTCGATCCCGGACTCTATCTCGAACTTGGTCTTAGAGTCGGTCTTGGACTCGATCTTCGACTTGGTCCCATCCGATGAACTCTTTGTCATTTCGGTCATGCTTTTGGGGATCCTTTAGCCTACGGCATCTCGGGGAGTCGGTTCCTTACATAGTGTTGGCAAGCACAGCTGTGAATGGAGAAAGACTTAGTGGGGATTGAAGAAGGGATATTGGGGAAGGGTGTTCCTTATGTTTCCAAGCATTTTAAGGGTGCTAAAGTGTGGTCAAGGGATGACCACTCATGGGCAGATAGTCCATTTTTTGAGAGATGAGACTGTGATGTAGGTGGTCTTAGACTATTGATGGGACAAGGGTGAATGAATATGGCCTTAGCGTAATGGGCTAATATATTAGTGGTACCTTTGGGTGTTGGTCATGGGATTGGACATGTGAAGCACTTGGACCAAGTGCAAAGGCTAAGTGGCATAAATGCCATTTATAGCACTAGTATGTCCCAAGTCAAAAATAGGACTTATGGAAGTTGTGAGCGAGACTTCTTCAAGTGGTCAAATGTGTGGTTAAGTGACTAAAGTAAAATAGAAATTTTAGTTTTTTACAATGGTAATTCCATCACTCATTTAAGTCAATGTGTTTCCCATAAAGTATGATTTCTATTAACTTTTAGAGTTATTTCCTTGACAGTTTGCTAGACTTGGGTATGCATCAACGAGGACGTCGATCTTCCCTAAGGGGGGGAGAGTGTCATAAATGTGACTTCGGGTATCGAAAGATACTTGTTAGCCAATCCTTACAAACACTCTTTCTTTACTACCATGACAGCAAAAGGTTAGTATAGTTGGATCCCATTAGAAGCCCCTTTTGTGCTAGTGGAGTTAATTGGGCATTTCGAATGTACTTAGACTAAAAAAACATAAGGATGGAATTCCTACGTGCTATTAATTAAACATACTTATTTTGGTAAGGAGTTCTTGTCTCATTATATTTTACACTGGCTAGTGACAAGAATCCCTATATATTGAGATTAATCCCTCAATATCATCAAATGATAGCTTACCGTGTCTACTAAACACATTTGCTATCATGCCCTAAATGTTGGTCCCATTTAGTCTTAATTACTATTTAAGATTTGCCACTCCATAAATAATAAGTTTCAAACTTATCCCAAAAACTAACTCCTGGTACAGGGAGGCTAGGGGTGAAAGTCTAAAGTATGTGTTCCTCAAAGGGGAGATTCCAAATGTATAGTAGGGATAGTGGCTAGAATACATGTTCGACCATTTGAGATATTAGTTTAGCTTCTGTTTAGTGTTGACTAAATCCATATTTGGTGTCAACTAAATCGATATCTTGCAGTTCTACAATCTGAGCAGGAGTTGATAATCCCCCAGTCTGTGCTACCACGATTCATAGAAATATTAGCTTGGACAATATTCAATACCTCTCTTGATGGAAGCATGTTATATACATGCTTCCAATTGGGATCATAAGCCTCATGTACTTGTATAGCATTGGTCTCGAAATTCCAAGGTAAGTTGCAAGGTAATTAGTAGTTTTAGTCTAGAGAATTCAAGTAACAAAATTAATTAGACTTCCAAAGCCTCGCAACTATACAAATTTAGTACACAATTAGTATGACAATAGATAATTTAACTTACCTCAAAAACATCTCTATCCTCAATGGTCTCACTCTCAACACTTGATTTATCAGAAACATTAATGCCATGATATACAACACTATGTTCTTCATCCTCCATTAGACTTGCTTCTCCAATTAGATAAGGAAAAGCCTACATAAATCAGGTGGTTCCACACACACCATTAGGAAATACTTTAGGCCAAAACAGTTTCAACATTGCAACCGAAAAAATAAATGATCTACAAACAGGAAATAGACTTCACCTCCTACCAGAAAAACTGCCAGTTGAATCCTGTCTTGGGTAGCAACATTAGAGACCAGGACAAGCTACCAACCCTAAGTTAACAAGTCAAAGTTATGCCAATGAATGAATGGTCCATGCATACGTGTGTATGAGTGATAATGGAAACATGCCATGGCCATCCGATGGGCATATTATGGCCATAAAATTATAGACGAATTGGAAGACAACATGTCAGTTTTTGCATATGATCATCCACACACAATTTATAAATTGAACACCATAACTTCCTCTTTTTTTAACCGATGCTACATTAGCCCTTTGATTCTACCTGAGGTAGATAGTTCAAGCCTCTCTCACCCCATGTTTATCCCAATAAGTTTGCAATTTTATTTAAATCAGATTTAAAATCACAATTCATTTTGTGCCTCCAATTTGGTTAGTTCTTGATGCAGTGGTCCTTTGCTCCATTTCCAGCCAAACTGGCATTGGTGGCACTTGTTGTTGTACCAGTACCAGTTTCTCAGGCAACTCACGCATTTGCTTCCACTCCACTTCCATCTGGAGAGGCATCGGTGGCAATCGCTGCTATACCAGTACCAGTCTTTGGGACACTGGATGCACTTATGGCCGTCCCAGTTCCATCCAGATTTTGCATTGCCAGTGGGCTGTTGCGTTGGTGGTCCCACTGACGTCCACTCCAACCAGGAGGATTGTCACAAACATGGCCAGAAGCATCAGCTGGGACTTGCTCGCCATTGTATTGTCAATTTAGCAATATAAACTAATTTCTTTTCTTGTATCCCTTCTTTGCTTTGCTGTATTATGGTGCCAATTTATATGGAGGATTTGAGGCTGAGTCTAAGTAACAATGCTATGTACACGGTTTTTACTGCTTCTCGGGCATGATATGTCGTGTTTGATTGACGGGGTCAAGAAACAAGTGTACGACTTTATCCAGATGAAACAACCTCGAGTTTCGTTGTGAAATTATCAAAAATATCCCGGTGACTATAAAAATGTTTATCTATCTATCTATCTCGTTGCGATCAATCACTATTTTATATGAATTGCCTCATATGCATTAAAAAATATGATAATGTTTTCAAAAGTGAACGCACTTATTGATATGGTGGAGAAAAGGCCTCCAAGCTTCTAAACATTCCGAAAAAACTTTATGAAATATTAGAAAATGAAACTCAAGCAGCAAGGCAGGATGAAATCTCTTCCGATCCTGCCAAGGAAATGGGACTTCCGCTACCATAGAATGGACGACACAGTTTATTTACCAAAAGGTTATTACAATTGGCTATTATACAAGTTTCAGCATGGAAATGATGGGCAATTCAGTTCTTACAGAACCTTCCAGTCCAGTGCCAGCCCCTTTTCGCATCGGTGGCAACCGATGTCATACCAGTGCCAACAGAGCAGTGGTGGCAAGAACTGGTATACCAGAACCAGTACTCCGGGCATCGGTGGCAGGAATTGTTGTACCAGAGACGCACTTCTTCCTAATCGTATCCCAGTGCCACCCCGACTTGCATTCCCACGTCAGGGCGCTTGCATTTGCAATGCCTCCCACCAGGAGCACCGCCTCACGCACTTCTTGTTGCTCGCCATTTTCTTAAAACTCTCCTCTTGCCTCTGTCTCGACTTGCAAACGATAAGAAACTTTGAGTGCTAATCCTGTAAGACGTGGTCACCGCCTAGAACTGTAAATCCTCCCATCCAACACTTCAAGCTTCTTCAAGTTAGTTCAGGGCTACTCATTGACAATATCTACGTTAAAAAAAGCTGTGATACAATGTGGCCTTGGCTTGGACTGGGTACCGATTGATCCAGATTTGGTCCTTGCGTTTGAGACAACACAATCCTGTGGGGAAGGATGGAAACCAAGTGAACTAGAAAATTCACGTAAACTTTTCTTGAAGTTTACCTCAAACAATGTCGAAAAGATGACATAAACACTTCTCTAGTAGCTTCTCTTGTACTAAAGCCTTCCTTTGTGTTCGTGGAGTATCTTGGCTGGAAGTAAAAATTAGTCGTAGAATGCAGCTAATTATTCACGCAGGATAAATAAAGGTTAGAAAGAAAGAAAGCAGGGCAGTCTGAGGTCGGGAGTTCGAGCATCTCTCACATCTTTCATATACTTTCATAACCAAATGGACATTTGGTCACAATTATTTTGTGACGATCCATTAAATATTGGATTCCAACTTGGTCAGTTCTTGATGCAATGGTCCTTGCTCCATTTCCAGCCAAATTGGCATTGGTGGCACTTGTTGTTGTACCAGTACCAGTTGCTTGGGCAACTCATGCATTTGCTTCCACTCCACTTCCAACCGTAGAGACATTGGTGGCTATACCAGTACCAGCCTTTGGGACACTGGATGCACTTGTGGCCGTCCCAGTTCCAGCCAGATTTGCATTTCTGCTGGGCTGCTGCACTTGCGATTCCACCAACGTCCACTCCAACCAGGAGAATTGTCACAAACATGGCCAGAAGCATCAGCTGGGACTTGATCGCCATTGTATCGTCAATAGAAATGCAAACTGATTGCTTTTCTTGTATCTCTTCTTTCACTTGATGCTGGGTTATGGTGTTGCCAATGTGGGACCAATTTATATGGAGGATTTGAGGCTGAGTAAGACGGCTATGCACACGGTTTTTACTGCGTCTCCGGGACGACATGTCGTGTTTGTGCTTGATTGACGGGGTCAATCCAGATGAAACAGTCTCTATTTAAGTCCCGTGAAATCATCAAAAGACAATGCATTAAAAAATATGATAATATTTTTAAAAGTAAATAGCTAGAAACTGCAAGAAATTTATGAACCGTAATTTCTTAAAGTCCACTCATACTTGTGGCCAAACTAAGAAGCATGATTCACATTTCCCTCTCATCTCTTGTCTCGAGTATGAAACTCAGCAGCGCAAGACTTCGGTATTTCGACAATCTTGCTGCTCGAGTTGCTAGAAACTAAAAGTGAAATTGGCAGCAAGTCTCTCGTCAAGTGGATTCTGGATGAGGAAACCGAGCCTTAGAATGGGATGTCATGGAAAGAAAAGCACACACATTTTATTCACCAAAAGGTTATCACAAGAAACAGCACAACCACAATATTTATTGTCGTCGACATATTACATAAGCTTGGATCTTGATGGGCAACTTCAGTTCTTCTTGCAGGAACTTCCAGTCCAGTGCGAGCCCATCTTGCAGCGGTGGCAAGAATTGTTGTACCAGTACCAGTTTGGCGGGCAATAGACGCACTTCTTCCCATCCCAGTGCCCCCCCGGCTTGCATCGCCCCTGGGCGCTCGCACTTGCAATTCCTCCAATGTCAACTCCCACCAGGAGCACCACCACAAGCATCGCCAGCAGCATCTTGTTGCTCGCCATCTTTTTTAAGAACGCCTCTTGCTTTGATGTGATCCCAGACTTGTGAACGAGATCGGAGAAAGCTAGAGAAACTTGGAGGAGCTTGAATGTGAGCTTTGATGTGCTTGAGTATGGAGTGGGAGGATCTATAGTGCAGGAGAGCGTGTTATAGTTCCGGATAACTCGCTGACTTTTTCGACGTTGAAAAGTAAAATGTCAAGCCGCGCGGATACGGATGTAGATCTTCGACCGTGTCAAGCGCGAAGTCAGACGTTTTGGGTATTTGTGCTTTCATTGTAGTAAAAAACATTAATGTTTTACAACGTCTGGAGTAAAATGGGTTTGCCAAAACATAATTCTTGCAAATGCTATGCTTGAGAATCTTTTAGATTCATGACTAATGGGGAATGTTATTGAATGAATTTCTTCCGCTTTTAATAAGCTCAGCTCCCAGACTGCATTTTTACCTGGATTTGCCTGTGCACGTAGACAAGGAACTCCACATAAGACGAGCCCAGCCCGCTCTTGTCTTCGATCATGAAGGAGTGGAACATCATCTCTGTAACAAAACCGAATGAGCAAGAGTGCCTCGAAAAAGAAAAAAATGAGAGTGTTTGATCACCTAAAGGATCTCCCCGCTTCAGCAAATGCAACCTAGAATAGCAAGCATCCGCATTAGAAAGACTAGTGAGAGTTTTATTTTATCGAAACATACCGCAGGTAAGAGCAGCGTTGGCGACGGATCTCGTTCACCATCTTGTTCAGCAAAATTGATGGCTCGTTATCGTACTCTTGCAACAAAAACTGCAAAAGAGAAGAGTAAGAAAATTACGAGTCATACGAGCGAGGGAATGAAGTACCTGTCCGGGAATCACTTCGTTCACAGACCGCACTTCAAAGAGTTGATGAAGGAGCTCAGAGGAGACAGCCTTCCCTGCGTATAGAAAAGCGTCCTCACCGGTCTCCAAAAGAAAGATTCCTTCTGGGTCCAGGTTCTCGCTTGATAGAGGAAGCGTCGGTGGTAGACTCGACTCGTCCAGCTATGCAAAACGCGCCTTTAATCAGAGTACCAAAGAGATAACTAGTACCTTTGGTATGTTGTGGACGGAAAATAGTCTGGGATACACCAACGGTATCGCGAGGGATGCCGAGATGCTTGTAGCTCGCATAAGCCAGTAAGCTCGTTCATCAACACGAACATCTTGCCGGAGACCCACGCTCTTTGTAAGAGCTGTAAAGAAGGAAACGAGATTGTGAAAAGTTAAAAAAACAAACGAAACGAAACTTACCGAGTGTATATAGCGGTAGCAGCTTAAGGCATTCGGGCAAGATAAGCTGGCCCGAAGAAGATGCAGTTGCGCAAAACTTTCTATACGAAAACAAGCTCTGAACGCACTGTCCAATGGTTTGCTCCCTAACTTGCGAAAGAGGGGAGACAGGCACGCCTTGAGCAGCTGTATCAAAGGCAATTTCAGAACCTTGAACGAAAATCACACAGATTACTTACCAGTTTTCAAAAGATAAGTGAACTGTGCATCTAGATCCGCGCCTTTGAAAAGGTTGCTCAGAACGTTCGTGCAGGTAAGTGATAGTGTACTAACTCTGATACGTCTATGCCCATCGACCGTGGTGTAGAGTAACGCCGACTACAAAAGCATTAGACAAGTTTGGCAATAGTCAGAACAGGCAATAGCATTATGTAAATGCAAGCGCACCTGAAAACAACAGTCCGCTCCTTCTTGGAATTTGTCTTCGTGCTTGAACGTGACCAGAATAGATTTATCACAATCAATCTAGAAAAACACACTGCATTACAGGAGCTTAGTTCCATGTAGATCAATTACCGCAGGAAGATCGACATCAGTGGTAACCCGTTTACAGCTGCCAAAGTAGTCCTGGACTTTGATTCCCTACAAGAGAGATTCACACAGGTTCTAACCAGTTCATGTCTTTTACCTGACTACATCGCACACGCATCACGGCTTCAAGTCCTTGAGGTCTGGTTAAGTTCCATCGTAAATCATTATACAACTTAGCTGAATCCATGGTAGCAGAGAAGGGAAAATAATAATAAGCCTGAAACGATGTCAGTCGGACAAAAGTAAGGAGATTGACAGTAACATACTTGACCTCCAGTTGTGATGGGCACAACTGAAAGTGATGCTATATCGACGTATGTTTGGGTTGTCAAAAACAAGTCCACGCAAACCTGCATGATCGAAAGCTTACATGTTGCAGGGACAAACCTAGTTGCTTGGTACCTGGGACGAAGAAAACTCCTCTGCCATGGCTTTCAAAGTTTTATCTGCAGGTTGTAACACCTTGTGCGCTTCCTAAGAATAAAACAATAGAGTCACATGCCAAACAAGTAAATCTCCATACCGCAGATTTGTCTCGCGCCTCTGCCTCCCTTGGGGTTAAAGCTCCAAGGCCAATAGATGGTAAAACTGCAAAGCCCATTTAAGAACGTTCGAAACAAAAGCTTTAGTCCATAGTACCTGATTGGAAAACTAAGAGCTTTCCCCCAGTAGGTTTCAAAGCCAGAAATGACCCCTGCAACAGAATAACACCTTGTATCAAGGTATCTAACTTAAAGCCCAAGCACCTTCATTGCTGCACCAAGAGCTGATTCCTGAACCACGTTGTCATGAAACATGTTGGGTATGTTCTCCAAAAGAGTTTCCATGTGCTCGCGGCCCTTCAATCATCAAAGATGAATACAGAAACTAGAAAGGTCAACTACAAACCTCAGCGACAGGAACCACAAGTCCGTTTTCAACTGGAACATATACGTCTTGTATGTCTGGCACTACGAGCATGGATGGCTGTCGATATCGACTTAGGAAGGATTTGAATAAAAAGAGAACATTATCTAAACCTGTTGCAGGTCTTTACTCAAATTGTAGAAGTGTATAGTTGAATCAAACGTTGCAACTCCAACCATTGTCCTAGGACCTTCCTGAACGTAAAGCAAAATCTTGAATGATTCAAGTAGCACAAAAAACTATGCACCGAGCTTACTGCAATATCCGCCAGAACTCTCTGAATAGCACTGCAAGCTGCGGCGGCCGCTCCCGTCTTGATAGCATTAGCTGAGACATCCACCAGAAAGAAGAACACTGGTGGCATTGGAGGTCGAAGCTACAAAATTTATTTTAACTCTTACGACTGTCTGTATATTGCTAATACGTACCAAATACTCTTGGGTTGCAACGAACTCGACTGTTCCACGAGAGAGTTCAGGCCTGTCGTCAGCGTCTCTCCTTCGTCCATCCGGTCCGAGGTTGCAAACGTAATCTCGCGGAGTTTCGTTTGTGTGTCCTGTTGATGTAGCACGTTAGATTTCATGCTTGCATAGAAAACATCTTACCACAAATATTGCAAACAAAACGGCGTCCTTGGTCGATAAACTTCATAAAGGAATTAATGTATGCTTTACATCTATTGCACCGAACTGGCCCACTTTCTCCAAAGTCAACAACCTGCCAAGCATTTGAGCTACCAAAAACAACAATCTTTGCTTCTCTTGAGTACCTTGATAGGCTCTTCATTCACGTGAGGGAGGGCGAGTGGCTGAATTATCAGAGCCAGAGGCATTTTCGAGGTGTTTAGCAAATCCGCGGTGCATGGAACCTAAGTTTCTCACAATCAGAACACCAAAAACACCAGTGTTTACCACCTTACCTGATAAAGAGTGCTTCGCATAATCCTTGGGCTACAGTTTCCGGCATCTCTCACGTAAAAATCACTCGTCGAAGACTGCATCGAAGGAAAAAGTTATAAAAGGAGGAACACAAGAGTTTTCGCAGACTTACCGGAGGAATTGGACCGCTAGAAACTGTATCATAAACGGACGTAGCGAAGCTCGGCTGGGGGCGGGGAATTTGCGATGGATCAATGCGTTGCGAAGGAGTCGTAGAGGGAGAGCCAGGCTGCTGTAAATTATCTCCAATCTAGCAACAGAGAAAACAAGCATTAGAGAGCTCTCTCCAAAAAGCCCGATACTCACAGAGGGTCTCCAATTCTGGCCAGGAGGAGGCGGCATTTGCGAGTAACCAGGCCCTGGCGGCCGGCTTAGAAACTGTGGAGGCTGGAGAGGAGGTCCTTGCATCTGTAGAGGCTGTGGAGGAGCTTGAGGATGGCTCTGGAATGGCTGCGGCGGCTGTCCCTGGATCGAGGAGGGGTGGCTCTGGAAAGATGGAGGCCCCTGGATTGAGCTCTGGAACGATGGAGGAGGGCCCTGGAACTGGGGAGGCCCTTGGATCGACGCCGACTGGCTCTGGAATGGCGCCGGCATGCCTGAATTCGCCTGGAAGCTCGAAATTTCCTGTCCTGATCCCACTCCCGGGCCCTGGAATGGACGAGAAGGCGGCGCCATACCTTGGAATGGAGGCGGAGGTCGCAGAGATCCGCCATACTGTGGCCGAAAACCTACCATGCCCGGCTGATTCGACGCGCCATACTGTGGCACTGGCGTAGCTCCAGCTCCGGGAGGAGGAGCAGCGGCCTGAGATCCCGGCAGCGGCGGTGGCGGCGCAGATCCATACGGTGGCGGCCGGATGAAGGATCCATCGGGGGGAGCTTGCGGCGGCATAGATCCATACTGTGGAGGGAATCCGCCGGGCCGGATCGGGGCTCCATACTGCGGTACCTGGGAGCTCATTTGATCTGCGCTTCCAGAGGAAAACCCTAAAACAGAGGACTATACAATGGTTGCCCTAAAAAGGGCGATTTTCGATTGGAGTAACGATGAACGCTTAGAACGAACTTAGAAACGGGACTAGAAAACTTCCAGCGCTAGAAAACTCCATGGAACTTTGTGCCTGACTTGTAGCAAAGCTGACTTTACCAGCACGGAAGGACGAGCGTGGCAATTCTCCCGAATCGGCGCTAGCAGCGAGAGTACAAGATCCACAGCTCCAGGGAGTCCTCGAGATCACCTTGCCGTGATCTGGGACGAGATCTTCTGGAAGAAGCCGAAGTGACTGAAAGTCACAGGCTTTCTCGATTTGCCTAGTCGTGCTTGCGAGGACTGAGGAGGAACGCTGGTGAAGTTAAGTTTCTCGAGCGTGGACAGGCTTTGCTCTTGGGAGCCGGGACGATACTTTCGAATCGAGGACACGAACCAGGAGAGACGTCATCGACAGAAATTCGAGCAACATCTTCAACAGCTTGAAGTAGCAACGAGCAGCTTGCAGTAGATCCTGGGAAAAAAAAAAGAATCCGGTAAGAGAAGATACATCTGATAATACATCTGGAGGATACGAACGTCATCGACAGGAATGAACAGCTTGACGTTGCAACGAACAGTTTACTCCTGAGGTAGATCCTGCAAAAAACTAGAATCTGGTAAGAGAAAATACATGTGAATTCAACCAACCTTTTGTGCGATCTATTTTACTTCTTGAGAAAGTCTGTAAAAAATTTGATTTTCCGGGACGGCGACTTTCTCCTGGCGCTGCCACTGTCAAACTTGGCAGCACCCCAACCGCGAACTCTCTTTTTCGGCAGCATTAAATCTGCTGGCGTGCCATCAATGTCGACAATGGTGAGTACCTCTCTGAATTTCCCTCCAGGCGTGGCTAGCAGTCTCTCCTCCCAGGGTATGGCGTTCTCGTTCCTCCTCCATCGATTTGTATCGATGTCTATCACCAGCTTGTCCGTGGTGAATCCGTAATCTCTCCCGTACAATGGTCTTGATGGCGATTCCTCGTACCATTCCACAGGTTCTCCCTGGAAAAAGTCGTGCTTCAGAAAAACAAAAAGACAAAAAAAGAAGAAGAACGTAAGAGTACCTCTGTTCTTGGACAAAGTTGACAATGCGTCATCGCAAGTCGCTCGTTCATGCGTCTCATCTTCTCGGCCGCCATTTTTTCCGATGGAAGTGGAGTGTCTGCGTAGAGCGCATCCTCCTCGGGCCTCCAAAGTTGGAGCTTGATCCCATCCTCGACGCAAACTCCAGCCTTTTCCAGCTCTTTGACGATCGCGCTGCGCCTTTCCAATCCCTGCCGGGACAGAAAGATGACGGGGTTGGATCCCTGTTGCTTCATCAGCTCTACTTCCACCCCGTGCTTCACAGCGGCCGACTCGATCCACGCTTTTGTTTTGGCGAATCTGTGCGAAGCTCTCGGACGTGAAGAAAAAAAAAACCTTTTTTTTCCTCGCTCTAGTACCTTGCTCTACGAACAACACCGTTCTTGGCGAGCTCTTCCTCGAGGAGCAATCTCTGGAGCTCCAGCGGTCTCAGCAGGACGTCGTGGTAGAAAAACTCTCGCCCCATCAGCTCCCCTGTCCACTGGCGAATCCGATAGCATCCCTTCTCGTGGAAGAGCTTTGGAATTGTGCACACCCCAATCTCCCTGTTGGCCGGGGTGTGCCCGATCGTCTCCATCGCCGCAATGCAGGCGGCCGGATCGAGCTTCGCGTAATCCATTGCTCCATCGCCGCTAGTCCCTCTGTATGCTCTCCGGAAGAGCGCGTGGAAATCTTGCTCGAACCAGAAGCTACCAATCCTGTTCGCGTAGAAGATTGGTACCTCATTCTCAGCATCGAAGAAAAATCGGAGACGCCGATCACTGCTGCTGCTGCTGCTGCTGCTGATCGATCGAGGCGATGCGATCGATCCGTGGAGCGCCGCTCTCACGACGCTGCAACGTCCCCATCCACAGCGCATGAGCCCTAACCCTAAATTTTAAAAAGTTGACTCGGGCAATCCGACGGCCCTGGGGGCGCCACGTGGGACTATGCAGTATACTAAGTTGGGCCACATCTCGCCGTTCTTTTAAACCAATGGACGACCAAAAGTGCTCCACGATAGGGGTTTCTCTTTACTGAATCTCCCTGTTCTACATTTTCGTGCGCGTGCGCTGATGCTCCTCCGAGAGGCGGCTCATCGTTTCCTCCGGATTTGCGCTGCTCGCGTGCGTCAATTCGCGATTTTTATGTGGTAAGCATTGCTGTCGGCGCCTCCGGTGATGGCATCTGAAGAGATTTCGCTGCGGCTGCCTCAGATCCGGCTGAATATCGCGACCTAGCGCGGAGATCCCAGATCCGGAGCTCCCGAGGGCCTGTTGGGTGTAGCGAAAATGGATTTGAAGAAGGCGCTGGATAAGACGGTCCGGAATATGTAAGTTTTGCTTGATTTTCTTCGAACAGTGGGGGGAATTCCTGGTGATGCCCAACATTTTTTTTGGTGTTGCAGGAAGAGAGAAGTGAACAAGAAGGTGCTTAAAGTTCCAGAAATCGAGAGAAAGGTAAAGGTCTTTTGGTTTTGGCTCTCGAGATCTTACATGTAGCGCTACATTTTTGTTTTCGAAGGTCTTAGAAGCGACTTGCAACGAGCCTTGGGGTCCTCATGGAACACTCATGGCTGATATCGCCCAAGCGACTCGGAATTTGTAATCGCGAAGATTGTTTTGCTTTTCACAGTGCTTGATCGCTTTTTGTGCTTTCCCTTCTTGCAGTAACGAGTATCAGATGATCATGACTATTTTATGGAAGCGTCTGAATGACCGAGGCAGGAACTGGCGTCATGTCTTGAAGGTAAGGTTTTTAAAGCATTTTTTTCCCCAATGCAAGCGAAGTTTTTTTGAACTTCTTGTTGTGTTTGTAACAGTCTCTGACGGTGATGGAGTTTCTTGTTGGTCATGGCGCTGAAAGATTCATAGATGAACTGCGGGAGCACACTTACCAAATCCAGGTTCGTAGCAGAACAAGCACAACTATTTCTAGTTCTTAGCCGCGTTGTTTTGCAGACTTTAGTCGATTTTCAATATGTGGACTCTAGTGGTAGGGACCAAGGACTTACTGTAAGGAGGAAAGCCCAGGCATTAGTTTCTCTTATAAACGACAAAGAAAAAATTCGTGAATTTCGTCAAAAAGCAGCTGCGAACAGAGACAAGTACGTAGATCACCCGTCAGTTGATTGTCACTCAATGCTTGCATATGCAGGTACCGTGGCGTATCTTCTGTTGGAGGGATTTATCGCTCGAGTTCTTACTCGAGCACTGGCGGTACTTATTCAGACCGTGACGACGATGATAGATATGGGGGTGGTCGCTATTCCGGAGATAGATACAGGGACGGGGATCGATATGACGACAGATACAGAGACGGAGACAGATACCGAGATGATGATCGCTATGGCCGAGACAGTGATCGTCCTTATTCCGACAAGTATGATGCCACTGATAGAGACCGTGGCTATGAGGATGCAAGGTATGCAACTTCAGTGCTTATAAGTCTTCCCATTCTGATTATGCAATTTGCAGAAGTAGTGGGAGCAAAGATGACGACGACTGGTATGTATGCAGTTGTCGTTATAATGCTTACTTATCCTCAATCGCGATTTCAGGAAATCCGAGAGAAAGCAGTCAAGAGGGAGGTCGAATCCCCCGAGCTATGAAGAGGTTTCTAGTCCGGCAAATGGATCTCAAAGCAAGGGGTATATACGTACTTAATGTATGCGTGCACCGGAGCTTACTTGCATATGTTGTATGTCAGCAGGAACGATACTGTTGCTCCTTTAGAGAGCCACGCTAAAAAAGAGGAAGAGTTACGAGAAGAAACCAAGACGGAAAGCTCTCCAGTTGATGAATTTGACCCACGAGGCTCCATACCCGGTATGTACTGCTCAACTTTGTGTTTCTTCTTTTTATTTTGTTGCCAGACTGATCACCTTTGTATAGGTTCTTCATCGGACCAAGATCTTTTTGGTCACGAGCCAAAACTGACATCGGCAGGAACTGCACCTCCGACATTTCTAAGTGCTGTCGAGGAGCTATTTGCTCCCACTAGTGCTCCCTTCGCGTTAAGCACCGTAAGTATGGGGACCGAATCGCAGCTCATGTTATAATCACGTGCTTTGGTGTTTAGGATCTTGACCCCTCGAATCCTTTCGGTACGCCAGAGTTTCACGCTAATGCTCCCGATGGCGCAACCAATGGTGTAGCGAATTCATTTGAAGACTCTCTAGCGTTGGCCCTTGTTCCACAGTCGCAGTACGAACAGGAATCTCAGCCTGAGTTGCCATCGCAATTGTCTTCTGACAATCCTTTCCAAGCGCAAAACAGTCAATCGCCGCCGCAGCAACTTCCACAGCAGCAGCAAGAGCAAAGCTTGCCTCAGCAACAATTCCATGCACAGCAACAGTTTCCTCCGCAGCAGTTGCAGCAGCAGCTTCCATCGCAGCAACAGTTTCCTCCGCAGCAGTTGCAGCAGCAGCTTCCTTCGCAGCAACAGTTTCCTCCGCAGCAGTTGCAGCAGCAGCTTCCGTCGCAGCAACAGTTTCCTCCACAGCAGCTACCATCGCAGCAGCAGTTCCCTCCTCAGCAGCTTCCACCCCAGGAACAGTTTCCTCCGCAGCAGCAAATGCCACCTTTCCGTCCACAGCAGCAACAACAGTTCCCCCCTCAGCAGCAGTTTCCCTTCCAGCAGCAGCAATTCCCTCAGCAACAACAACCGGCCTTCCAACAGCAGGCCCAGTCTTTCGTGCCACAGCCACCAACTTTCCGTCCACCGCAGTTTGCACAGACCGGTTTCCCGCAGCAGCAACAGGCGCAGTCGTTTCTTCAGCAGCAGCAGCAAACTCCAACTTATTCACAACCTTTTGCTCCACAGCAGCAGCAGCATCAACAGCAGAGTTCGGTCCCAGACACAACTCTGCACGCCAAGCCGAAGCAGCAGGAGCCTTTCCAGCCAAAGTCCGCGGTCTGGGCCGACACTCTCAGCTCGGGTCTCGTGAACCTCAACATAGGACCATGTACGTATGACATCTCTGCTTCTTTTTCCCCTCCAACTCACATTTGTTTCACTGTTTGCAGTAAAGAGCGATCCTCTCGCGGAGCTGGGGATCCACTTGACGGAATCCAAAGTCTCAGCTTCCAGAAGAGAAGAAAAGAAAACATCGTCCGTGCCAGCGACGAAAGGCCAGGCAATGGGGTCGGGCTCTGGTCTCGGGCTGGCTGGGGCTAGTATAATGCACAGGGCACCTCCGCCGCCACCACCCATCATGGGTGGACAAATGGGCATGGGCATGGGCATGGGCATGGGCATGGGCATGATGCCTCCACCGCCCATGGGAATGCATCCTGGCATGATGCCCATGGCGCCGCCCATGATGAATGGCATGGGCATGGGGATGTATCACCCATCGCAGCAGCAGGGAGGATTCAGGTAGAGAGAGTATACTGTGAATGGAGTGATTATTTTTTTGGATGATGTGAATAAAATAATTCTTGCAAATAAAACCTCTAGTAGTAACCACAACTAATTTCTTCACTTTTAAAACAATGCCTTTGTTTTGAAAAGTCGTGTATTTTCCTTAGAAAGTTATTTGCCGGTCACTAGAGGACGGCCAATTTGATCTCTCATGAGCCCAAGATTATTCCACACGTCAATTGTTTTGTATGTCCCCTTTGCTGTATAGGATGCTCAAGGTAACCCCTCTTTATTGTTGTTTTGCTTGATTCAAGGAGATTCCTATGCAAGTCTAGTTTCCCAGATTTGCGTCAATGAACCTTCCATGACAAACAGTCTTATCAGCAAAGTAATAATTAAGAAACCCTTGAACTTTGTCCTTTAAATTCAATTAACAATCCTCTTGTTTAGTTTAGAGCGAGAGGTGTGGACTGCCCAGCCAACTGATGCAAAGCATACCTTTGAGGGAGAACCACCCCCATTCAGACAGGTGAGCTATAGCATCATTACAAAAGCTTAAGCTATTTTGGCTGGTTAAAATCAACAGCTGATTGTATGAAGTGTAACAAAGCTCACAATCGGATAGATATTTTTTCGGAAGGCTGCTTATGCCTGAAATTTGATTTATTATATGTGGCTAGGATTAATTCATAGAGCACTCATGGGCGGCTTCCCTTGGAAGGATTCATCCAGTTTGGAGATATCACCAGCGCAAAGGTATATCGCACTTTCTGTTTTTACATTCTCTTCTTTTTCAATTATATCATGTATGACAATGGGCTATGGCCTCGTCACCTTTAGCAGCGAGACAGGCATGCGCAAGGCCATTGAGAAGATAGCCCTTGCCGGACACGGGCTACGAGCGCCACCCGCTAGAAGTGTTTGAAGCAAAACCAGGGAGGGCCTCTTGGAGCCGAGACTTGTGAGAGTGCGGGAGGTGTGGACTGCCCGGTCACAGCAAAAAGGATTGCAACACCATTCCTCCTACCGATCCAAAGCATGTCTTCGCGGGAGAGTTCAAGCGCGACCCATTCAGACCTGAGGTGAGTTAAAGTTCGTAATTTCTCCTGGAAGTTTGTAATCTCAAGGAAATGGAGTACACGCTCACCCGTGAGGACTGGCCCTGCGAGGCCCCGTCGCCTGTTTACAGCCAGAGATAATGCCGGCAGGTGGTGAGAACGTATTGGAAGATGAAGGTCCCTGTGGATCCAAAGCAACTCCAGGAGAGCGTTTTGAGAGCCTTCACTATCTTACCGCCTGAGGAGTACTTCCACAATGATGCGCCAAGATATGATGGCTCTTGCCGTGAGTTCCCTGGCCATGAGCGTAAGGGACTGGGACGTTTGTTCTCATAGATCGCGCTACTGAGTTGATTCTTTCACACCGAGCCCAAACACAAGATGCCTTCTCGTGCTCCAAGCGAAGACGTGTTACTGCCGGCACTTCTGGCCGTTTCACTTCTGGGCTGCTGCGTTCCACCAATGTCCATATCAACCAGGAGGATTGTCACAAACATGGATCCAGAACTGTAAACTGATTGCATGCTTTTCTGTGTTGTGGTGTTGCCAAAGTTGTGCCAACTTATAGTCTGGATACCTTGATATGAATGCATTCAAAGATCTCATAACAGTTGTAAGTTTCTCAAACATAGCTCAAAACGCGATCATGGCTGATCAAATAATGCAAATGCCTTTGAGCGCTTGCAACTCTACACAAGTCCAAAGGGTAACTGAAAACGCGTGATCTTTCCAAGCACCACCTCGATCCATCGAGACAATCGGCCGAAGCGAGCTGAAGGAACAACAACTCTCAAAGACAATCGTCTCACTCCAAGCCAAGTGTAGTATGGAATCTTCCCAAACACAAAATCCCTTCTCGCGGTAAATGCTCCAAGCGAAGTGGAACTTGTTCATAGCAGTAGAGCATTCTCTTCTTGCTGGCTCCTCCAGTTGTGGACGGCGCTCACGAAAGAGGCGATGCGATCCAAGTCCTTGGCAATCCCATCCGGCCCAGCAATCCCACTCGAAACGTCCACTCCACTCGGCCTCAGCAGCGAGATCGCCCTTCCCACATTCTCGGGCTTCAATCCTCCAGCCAAGAACCATCCTCTCTTCCCAACAAAGCCCAAGCCTGGCCGACTCAAGGATTCCCAATCGAAACTCTCGCCACTGTCAAGTCCCACAGAGAAAAAAAAGTTTGTTCTATCCAAAGAACACGCAAAAGATCGCATACCTTCCACCCTGAATGCTATCGATCAGTGTCCACTCCACGGGAGCCCCCGCCACAGGCTGTGGCGTTTGGATGGATCCATCCTTGCCGGCGTGAGCTACGTAGATCACTCGTAGCGATGACGAGGACGATGCGAGGCCATCGAGCGCTGCTCTAGCACCGGTTCCATGGAGCTGCCAGTGCCAATCTCATCATCCTGGAAGACTTCCCCAATTCCCTGGAGCACTGGCTTACCTGCGCGCAATCTAGCCCGGCCTCCCGGCACGAATCCGCGATCGTGTGCGCGTCCTCGTCCACGAAAACCCCCACCGGCACCGCGCCCTGCTCCCTAGCCGCGGCGGCGATCTCTCTCGCGAGGGAGATCGACACGGATCGCTTGGATCGCGGCCAGAGAATCATCCCAATGTAGCTCGCCCCGGCCGCCGCCGCGCGACTGGCATCCCCGGGTGTGGTGATCCCACACATTTTCACAACTGGAACGTAGTCGCGAGGAGGAGAAGATTCGCAGCACCGGATTGACAACCTAGACGCCGAGAAGCCCTTCCTGTCTGACGATCTCCTGGCTAGAGGATGGATGCCAGGAGCCGACAAGCTGCCTAGCAGCACTGCCATAGCTCAAGAACCCTAAACTTCAAATGCGATCGAATCAGGCGATTGCCCTAGAAAGTTCGTTGGGAATTTAGGGTTCTTGGTAAGTCACCATTCGTTTTCTCCCAAGGGAGAAAAAAAGAGAGAGAAGCTTTTTAGTTCTTTAGCTAGAGTGTTAGAAGGATTGCGAGGTTTTATAAGATCCTCGCCTTCTAGATAGGTACCAAGAGGCCATCACTGAATCATCCAGAGTCGTTCCTTCTTCTAAGCCCGTACCTCAGATCGATGTTGATACTTCGGTGGACAAAAACCAAAATGGGCCGAGAAAGAAATAACCACTGCCACTGCTACTGCTTTCGTTGCAACCGTGGTGCACGGTGCTGCGAAAAAGACGAGAAGAGCAGTGATCTCTAAATTTTGTGAACCCTTTATTTACTAGAAAACAAACGTCGGCCTGATAATCCTGGGGACCGGACGCAAAGAGCCATCAGCTCTGTCCATAGGATCGTGGAAGAACTCCCAGGGGCCATAGCGATCAAAGGCTTCCAAAACGCTCTCCTGGAGCCGATTTGGATCCACAGCGACCGTCATGTTCCAATACGTTCTCCTCACCTGCCGCCATTCTCTGTGGGTGTAATCAGGCGCCGGGGGCTCCCATGGCCAGTCCTCACGGGTGAGCGTGTACCGCATAACCTTGCACACACACAAGGAGGAGAGATGACAAACTTTCACGGAGAAATTGCAAGCTTTAACGCACCTCGGGTCTGAATGGGTGGGGCTTGAGCTCTCCCGCAAAGACATGCTTTGGATCGGTAGGGGGAATGGAGTTGCAATCCTTTTTGCAGTGGCCGGGCAGTCCACACCTCTCGCACTCTCGCGTGTCCCAGCTCCAAGAGTCCCTCCCTGGCATTGCTTCAAACACGTCTAGCGGGTGGCGCTCGTAGCCCGTGTCCGGCAAGGGCTTGCCGTTCATCTTCTCAATGGCCTTGCGCATGCCTCTCTCGCTCCTAAAGGTGACGAGGCCATAGCCCATTGGGAAGTTTTTCTCGTCACGCATGATCTAATTAATTGAGAAAAGAAGAGAATTTCAGAACAAAAAGGGCATTGAATCTTGTGATTTACCTTGGCGCTGGTGATATCTCCAAACCGGATGAATCCATCCAGGTCTCGTTGATCGGCATACCAGGGCAAGCCGCCCCAAGTGAAGCCGCCACCCATAACCCTAGCCACTGATCAACACAATTATGATTAACTTTTACATACTTATTTGTGGTAATGAGAATAATGTTACCTTTATTTGTATGGTCCTGCCCTAAATTTCAAATGCGAAGCTTTGCCCTAGAAAAAAGGAAAATTCGTTGGAAATTTAGGGTTCTTGGTCCATGGAAGGCGGGGGTGGAGCTGGCGATGCCGCCTTGCGGCTCTTCCGCGTGAGCGTGGATGTGCGAAGCTTCAAGGCGGGCGTGCGCCTGCCAATGCGCGCCGTGAATGCGTTCGTCAAGGTGGTGCTACCACCGGAGATCGTCAAGCTGGCCCTCGAGTCGGCCAATCCGGGGGGCAATGCGGCCAAGCTTACGGCGCCGCTGAGGAGCCATCCTCCTGTTCTCGTGGAGCGATGCAGCGAAGTCACCATTCCAAATGGGTGAGTCTCCTCTTCCTCGTAGGAAGAAAAGAAGAGAGATCTCTTCCCCGAGAGAAAAGAGAGAGAGAGAGAAACGCTTTTCCTTTAGCTCTTTGTTGTTTGTTTGAGTGTTAGAAGGATTGCGAGCTTTTATAATGATACACTTCTCTACAGATGATAATCTGGTGCTGCCAAACTGGTTTTCAGCTACGTTGCTCTGGAGCTGCCGGTTTCTGTGCTTGGCTTGGCTGCGACGCTGGCACAAGATCCTCATCTTCTAGCGGAAGTCTACCATCGCGATAGGTACCAAGAAAACAAATTCCTTTTTGGTTTCAAGCTCTTTGTTCTTCCACAGGTATGCAGCGGACAGCGTGATAGGAATTGCTCGAATCTCCATGGCTCCGCTGATGCACGACCCACGACTCGATGGCTACGTGACTGTGAGGAACGAGAAACAAGTAAGTTGAGTTGCATCCAGTTTTTGATCGCACTAATTGTAAGACAGGTCACGACTGGTTCCATCAGGCTCGTGCTCGCGACCGAGGAACTAGGACCCGTCCGTGGATCACAACACAAGCGCGTGGAAGGCAAGGAGCCATCACTGAATCATCCGTGTCCGGGGCTGGAAGAGTCGTTCCTTCTTCTCAAGAACAACATCAGCCAGTACCTCGGATCAAAGGCGGTGGCTGTGCAAACCGATACTTCGGCGGCCGAAGGAGCTTCCAAAAAGAATGGGCAGAGGAATGCCGAGAAAGAAAAGACCACTGCCACTGCTGCTGCTTCGACTGCTCCTGCCGTGCAGCACGAGAAGGCATCGGTTTCGTTCCAACCGGTTAGCAAAGACGTGGTGCACGGTGCTGCCAAAGACGAGAAGAGCGATGATCTCCGGGAGCACGTCGAGTACGAGCTGGCATGGGAGTTTGAGATGTGGCGGCGGTCGGAAGAAGCGAGATGGCGCGCGGAGCTCAAGGAGAAGGAAGTCGCGACGATCAAGGCCCTGGAAGAGGAGTCCAAGAGGAAACAAAAGGACCAAGCTGCTGCCTTGGACAAGGTTAGACTTGAGCTCGCTAATCTGGAAGCAAAGCTAAGGTAAGGAAGACAAAAGAACTATTGAGACTAGCTTTACTTCGTAGCGCCCTGAGAGTCCTTCTTCTTTTGTTCCAGGACGAAGCTACTAGCTGTGGAGAAACGAGATAGAACGCTGGTTCATGCCGAAGAAGAAGCGGCTTTGAGAAAGGAAGCCTTGCAACGAGAATGCGCACAACGAGTAGCAGATGTCGAGGTTTTCTCGCTTTCTTTCTTTTCACTTTTGCCAATGCTCAAATCTTTTGCTTGTGCGTTTCAGAATGTTGCCAAGAGAATGCAAGCCGACTACCAGCAACGAATCGAGATGGAGCACGGCAAGTTTGTGATGCTCCAGCAGCAATACGCTGCCGTGGAGCAGCGCCTGGCAAGCACAAGCGCGACGCTGGCCGCGGTGGAAAAGGAGTTTGCGGCCTACAAATCCGCACAGAGGCTATCCTCCGAGGCCGACCTCGCAGCCCAGATCCTAGTCCTCAAGCACCAGTGCCATGAACTGGAAAAGAAAGCTGACGCAGCCGAAAAGACCCGAGACGAGTACAAAGCACAGGTATCAAGAAAGTTCCGCCACCTTTTCTCTTTCCTTTTGACTCAATAGAGGGAGGAATTTGCTCACAGGTGATACGGCTGGCCAAAGAACTCGCAAACATGCGCAAGCGCTCGCAAGAGCCACCGCCCCCGCGGCCTAGCAGCGGCAGTCGGGACACGACGGCTCTCACGGCAATGCTCCAGGAACATCTTCGCGCAGCTAGCCAAGACAAGCTCGAGCTCAAGCAGCTGAAAGAACAAGTAGAGCGCCTCCAGCAACAGGAGCAAACGGCTCTCACGGCCGCCGCAGCTGCCGCCGCTGCTGCTGCCACCGCTGCTGTATCACGACGCCAAGTAAATACCGAGGCATTGAGCAAAGAGGCCACTGCCAATGCCAAAGAGAGCGAACCTGACGAAAGCAAGCACGAGACCAAGGAGCACAAGGAAGCTGTGATCCCGGCAACCAGTCATCCAGTAGCTGCCGAGCCCGAGCAACGCAATCCAGTGCCTCAAAAGCCTCCACTGCCGCCGCCGCCACCACCACCACCAAAAGGAGAGCTTTACGAGAGACTAGCAGCGATGGAGCACATAGTTGCTCCTTCGTTTGACGATAGCGAGCCCTTCCTATCACAGATAACTGCATTCCAGAGGTCTGAGATAGTGAGGCTCACCAAGCAGAAGGCCGACTTACTGCAAACGGGAGTCTACACCGTCCACGACAGGATAATCCGGGGCCTCGACGAGGAGATTAGAAGGCTCCGGTCGATTGACACCGCGGGGCTCTGCTCGCGGTAACAAACCGTGCGTCATTAGCGAGAAAAGAGAGAGTGAGTAAACACAGATAGAAAGTCACGCTTAAAAACCAGTATGAGCGCTGCTACATTTACACAAAAATGGGTACATACCTTTCCTCGAGAGGAAACAGAGAACCTGGAAGCTGAGAGATTTAGAGGTATATGATGATAAATTACCGGTACTCTTTCAAGAGATACATGGACGGACTGAATGGATCCAGCAGCCCCGCCGCAGCAGCTTGGCCCGTGTCGTCGGCTGCCAGTGGTCCGCGGAGCAAGTTCGTCAGGTCCATGTTTGGCGAGCAAATCTCCGCTTGGAAAGGCTGCAAGGCAGATTACTACTTAAGCCAAGTTGGGAAAGAGATGTAGAGAGAAGGACGAGCAAAACTTACGAGGAGCCAACTTAGTAACGATCCCGAGGTGCCCCCTGCGTTGTCATCCGACTCTGTCATGTTCTCCTTGGAGTCGTGAGAGAAAATGTTTTCATCCATTCGCATCTTACGAAGTGGAATGGGGGTGACCGCGCTTTCAGAGGACGGTACCTTGGCCAGCACCTCCTCAGCTTCCGAGTAAGCTGTGGCGGCATGCTCGCTCAGGTGCATCATAATGCCCAGCGCGTCGTCTCCTCCACCATCCATTGGTAAATTCATCCCCTGCTAGAAAGAACGTTAGCGAGACTCTCTAAATCCTTGCAAGAAAATCTTTGCACACCTGAAGAAGTGAAGGCGAGCCATCCTTTCCCAAGGAGAGGAACGAATCAAGCCTCCACGGAGACTTCGAAAGTGGTGACAAACCGCTGAAGAAACGATCACTGCACGCATTCCGGTTAAAACTGTACCAAAGAAAGAAAGAAAGAAAGAAACATGACTTGCCATTTATTAGCGGAGTTCAGTGTGCTCTGACCCAAGACGCCAAGCCGGCTAGGAGTTTTGATCGTCAGCTTTGCTTTTCCCTTCGCTTTATGGGGTGGCGGTGATTCTCCAGGATCCAACAGAAGAGGCCGATCAGAGGACGATGTTTGCTGCTGACAAAATGTCATAAAAACAATACAAACAGGGCAGTAAGAGGAGAGTAGAATACCTGGACTTGTTGCTTCTCGCTTGAGGTATCACCACCATCGCCAAGTCTTCCCCTCTTCGACTTAACCTCTCCTTCTCCACGAGCAGATTCCTCGGAGTCGCCTTTACTGCACTCTGCGTTGATATCAGCGGTGCATGCCTGGAAGTGCTGCCTGAGTCTTCGAAATTCGTCCACTCCAATATCATTTGCCTCTGATATTGAAGACAACTTTGAAGAAACGTTGTAAGGAGGAGACAGTAAAACCGCGTTGCCTTCCGCTTTGCTGGCCGCATTCCCAGCATTATCCGTCAGCCTTGGCTCTGCAAACTTGGCTCCGTCACCACCACCAGCCTGCGAAGGACTCAAGAGCTGCCTCGGTCTCTTTCGCAATATAGAAGGCGTTCCTCCAAAACTCTTTGCAGCAGACCTCAGCTTTTCTTGGGGACTGGTGAAGCTGGATGGAGAGTACGTGAACGGTGTTGTACAATTCACGAACGGCATTATCATCTGTCTCACCCCGAGAGGACTGTATTCTTCATGCGCACTGCTGAGGTCATAGTTCATAAAAGGCAAGTCCGAGCTGGCCAGGCGAGGCGGTTCGTAGAAAAGAAGATCCTGTTCGGTATTTTCTTGTGAGGCATCTGCTTTGGTAGTCCCTTCCCCGGCACTTTCTTCGAGCTTCATCTCGTTCAGCGATGAGAAAACCGGTTCAAAGTGCTCAACCATATTCTGATCCTGTCCATATGCCGCTGCAGATGGTTCTGTCGCAGTCGAAACGTCGAGCGAGTTGGACTGAGCTAGATCTTCCGTTGTAGGCTGACTGGCTGCGTCCATGGAGCACTCTCCCGACAAATAATACGCAGGATACAATCCCGAAGGTGGCTGAGAAATCGGTCCGGGTTCCGTAGACGCAATCCTTTTCTGTCGAAGCGATGGATCAAAGCCGGGAGCCAGAGGAATTTTGGGATGCGGAGGCCTTGGGACCGCTTGTGCCTGCTTAGCCTCCATTTGAAGTTGATAGTCTGCGAGGGCTTTCGAAATCGGGTCATTTGCAAGTGCTGGATCAACCTTCTTCTTCATGGTACTGTTCCAGTGATTCTTGATGGAATTGTCCGTCCTGTAAATGCGGAAGTCAGGCCGATTATTCAACAGAAGCAGGAGTACCTACCTTCCGGGTAAAAACTTCGCTATCTCGGCCCATTTGTTTCCGTAGCGTTGGTGTGCATAAATTAGAGCAAGATCTTCCTGTTGAGTCCAAGCATCCCTTTTGATATTAGGATTAAGATGGTTGTGCCATCTCTCTCGACACTGCTTTCCGATCCGTCCAGGCAAGTTTTGCGCAATGACTGACCATTTCTTAGCACCATACTTGTTCACCAGCTCAATTATCCTATCATCCTCCTACAAAGAACCAAAAATGAGCAAACTTCACGGCCAGTATCAACTAGTTGTTGTTCTTCTCACCTCTTTCGTCCACGGACCCTTCACAAGGTCGGGGTTTAAAACCTTTTGCCACCGATGCAAGCACTGCACATCGGTACGATTTTTGAAAAACGCGGCTGGAAACAAACCAAAGACGCCGTTGAGCACAGAATTGAAAGCATCAGATCGACACAACATACCAATCTTTTTCCAATTCTTCGACTTGAAACATTGCACAGCTCGTCTCAGAACATCATCCTGGAAGAAGAAATAAAATTAGATTAAAACACAAAAGTCCTGGAAGAACCAAACGGTACTAATGGATAATTCAATCACCTCGTCAGCGGTCCAGCCTCCTTTGGAAGATCTCCTCGTTGGCCCGCCAATTCGCCTGGACAGAATCCCAAAATCAAGCCAATTCACGAGAAATCCAAGCCATACCCCTGCACCGGAGGCAATTGATTCGTCGCATCGTCGTCCGTGTCCGCTCCAGAGGAACAAATGGAGGAGTGGGGCGGATCATCAGTCGTGCTGTTGCTGCCTTTGACCTTGCTCGATGCCATCTATCTGCTACTGCTCCTAATTGCGATTTCTACCATACCTGTTGGAAATCTATGCCCCGGCTCAAGTAAGCTGCAAAGATCTATGCTGGAAATCGAAATCCAAGGCCCCGGGACACCCGCGCCAAGGCCCTAGCCGCAATCTCAGCTCCCAGCAGGCGCTACAAACCCTAGAACCTCCATGGCGCCCCATGCTCGCTACCAAACGAAACCCTAGCTCCTTAGCTCGCGTCCATACCTGGCGGATCTAACGGTGGAGATTCGAAAGATTGAGGGACGGACGGTGGATCCGAGTGCCCACAGAACGGTATTTGCTTGATGGGAAGGGCGGTGACGGGCAGCGACGGGCGGCTTTCCAAAGGCCTTTGACGGGCAGTGGCAATTTTGGCAACGGTTACCTGCCGGCCGGGATTAATGGCCGGAAAGCCCAAACGCACGCGTGACCGCTTTGCCGGCGTGCCGGGAAGTGCGACCGGCGACACATATTCGCCTGGGTTAAATTTTCAAATTTTACTCCTGTCGCCTTTCAAATTTTGGAACGTTGGGGGGGTTTGGTTAGGCCAAAGGCATCGCATTTAAGCTAAAGCTAATCCGAGTTTAGAGCCTGGAGCTGCCGCTCTAACTCTTCTAGATCGTTATCTTGAGCTGCGGCTCCACCAACAAATGCCTCATCAAGTTTGCGAAACGCATCGTCCGCGTCTGGGAGCTCTCGCAGAAATCCCTCGGGAAGAATCTCTGCACACATCGCCAAAGTATGAGATTTCCCTTGCAAGATCTCTGGAGGAGAAAAGGAATGAGAAAACGAAGAACTTACGCGAATTCGGCGTCGTTTGAGCATCCAAAAACACGTCTTTGTCGTCGTCGTCGTCGTCCATTACGCTGCGATGAAACCAAACAGGAGGAGTAAACCCGAGAGCGCAAAACCAAACAACGAAGAAGAAACGAGAAGAAGAAAACTTACGTGATGTTCCACTCGTTGTCCTCGTGAAGGGGTGCAACATCCTGTACGGCTCGATCCGCCTCGGCTTTGGCTCTCGCAAGAGCGTCTCTCTCGGGCTTCTTTTTCACGTATTCATGCTGTACAGAAAATTCAACACATCTCTCGATCGGTCGACTTTGCTTTCCTCGTAATTAATGCCTACCTGACGCTCCACACAGGCAGCATTTGTGCACTGGGTATTGGGCTTCATTTCCATCGTTGGAAAGAAATCCTTGAGTGCGCTATAGCCCTGATATACGCAGCTCTTTAAGAACTGGATAGCGAAGAGAAGTAAATGATCCACTTACCAGGTATCTCGACACTTGTCCAAACTCCAACAGATATTTGAGCGTACTTTGGACCAGTAAACCCGCAACAATTCCCTGCAAAACATTCCAAAGGGTCAAGACGGAGACGAATGAAACCGTAACCGCAATAACACCATCGTGGTTGGCAAGGAAGCAGCACAGACTCCCTCACGTTTAAGCGTTCGCTCATCAATTCCAGATGCGACCACCTGAAGCCACGCATGAATGCAAGGAATAGAAAATCTGGAGAGTCTTACCAGCGGGGGTGCACAAGCAAAACAGGCTGTTTCGCCAGGAATCAAAAGCTGTATATGACCAGAGACAGCATCCTCAGAAACTCCTGTTCCAAAAATTATGTGGCTCCACCTTGAAAAGATGTATTAGCTTTACCTGACTCTATCCAAGTTTGCCCAAGCTCGTTGCAGGCCTAGCACAAGGAAACATTAGAAAAGCTTCAACACAAAACAAAGAAAAAAGCTTTACCTGATTTACTACCATACGTGCTTCGTAGTTGTCCACACAACTAAGAACGAGATCAACTCCACTCGGAGAAGCACTCGATTTCTCCTTGAAAGGTCGTGCAAGACTCTCCATAAAGCTCCCGAATCCTTCCACTGTCGTAATGTTGAGCTTATACCCCTGCAGCAGGCTGGAGAGCTTTGGTCATTTGGTCATTACCAGAAAAGCTTTACCTCCAAAACAACATCCGGATTGATGCTGGTCAAGGTTTGCACGGCAGCATCCGTTTTCGATAGGCCTGCCTAAAACGAAGAACACAGAAGAGGAACTCAGAAGATCACTCACAACGACAGTACTTGCTCAGGACGGAAGAAAAGACGATTCATGTTGGCGAGTTCCACAGTGTCGTAGTCATAGAGAAGGAGGCGGCCTATTCCACATCTAGTGAGCATCTCCGCTGCAACACTTCCAACTCCTCCAACACCCTGAGAAAAAAATAAAGAGAAGAGTTTGACAAGCTCAAGAACAAGGAAAGATAATGCTCACCACAATCGCTACTGAAAATTCCCGAATTTTCTCATAGTTATTCACTATTCCCATGCGTTTGAGAGCCATCAACCTGCTGTAAGGATTACTTCCCACGACCTCGGCACTCATGTTCTAACCAAAGAAAGAATCACGCGACAATAAACGCAAAGAAAAAGAATTTCACACCTGAATTTTCTGTCGAGCAGGCAGATCTGGATCTCTCTGCGACAAAACATCCAATTTCTCCACATTCTTCTTGAGCTACACGAACAAAAACGCTCTAATCTCTTTCTAGATCAAAAACACATACGAACCTGATTGATCGATTCGCGGAGTAGATCCGAGGACGCTGCCGCGGGATCGGCGAGAAGATCGTCAGCAGCATCGATGAGCGCCTTGAGCTTGCTGCCAGACGCCATGACAAAGAGAAAAGGGGGAGAGGTTTACAATTAGGGTTAGGGTTCCTGGCGCTTGGAATGGGCTCCGCGATCATCAGGTACTCGCCTAGATCTTAGCACAGGAATTCTCGAGCTTGGGAGGGATTTCGATCGAGCAAGAACGATGTCAGTCTCGGCGGGAGTGACAGACGTCGCCATAGCCGTGAGGGAAAAGCTGCGAGGGAAGATCGGCCAGACCAAGGTCCAGCGCTACTGGCCGGGCAAGAAGCCAGAATGGGCGGCCGAGGAGGAGGAGGAGGAAGAAGAGGAGGAGAATTTCGAGAAGAAGAAGAAGAAGCCGGAGCCAGAGAAATCGAAAGCTCCGGTGGACGAGAAGGAGGTTGCTGCCGCTAGACCCGCTGCGAGGGTGGAGGATGATCCTCGGCTCCGGCGGCTGGCCGAGAGCCGGAGGAACCGCGATGAGGCGGTGGCGAGGCACAGGGAGATCCGGCAGGCGGAGATCGTGTCCACCCGCCAGGAAGAGAAGTCGGGCGCCAGAGATGCTGGAGCGGAGGAGGTGGAGGACGAGGAGGCGGTGGAGGAGCGGCGGAAGAAGAACAGGGAAAGGATTCTACAGAAGCAAAAGGAGGAGGAGGAGGCCGCCGCTGCCGCCACGGAGGAGGATGAAGAGGATGGAGAAGAGGAAGAAGACGAGGAAGACGAGGAGGAGGAAGAGACCGACTCGGAGGACGAGCTGGGAGGGATGCCGATGATGAAGCCAACTTTCGTGAAGAAGTCCGACCGGGAGACCATCGCGGAACGCGAGCGGCTCGAGGCGGAGGAGATTGCAATGATGGAGGATTGGAAGAAGAAGCTGGAGCTGCGGAAGATCGAGTCCAAGCACCTCCTGGTGGAAGAGATCCGGAAGGAGGAAGAGCGCGAGAAGAACAAGGTGACGGACACGAATGGTGACGAAGTTAACACCGACGACGAGACCAACGGGCAAGAAGAGTACGAGGCCTGGAAGGCGAGAGAGATCGCGCGGATAAAGCGAGAGAGGGACGAGAAGGAGAACGCCAACAAGGAGAAGGAGGAGATCGAGAGGCTGAGGAAGATGAGCGAGGAAGAACGCAAGGAGTACGATCGGAAGAACCCAAAGGAGGCCCCGGCTCCGAAGAAGAAGTGGAAGTACATGCAAAAGTACTATCACAAGGGAGTGTTCTTCATGTCCGACGACAAGGATCCGGCTGTTCCTGGAGGGAACGACATTTACAAGCGGGACTACTCGGAGCCGACTGGAGAGGACAAGCTCAACAAGAGCATACTCCCGAAAGTGATGCAAGTCAAGAACTTTGGCCGCAGTGGGCGAGTGAAGTGGACGGATCTCGTGAACGAGGACACGACGCGATGGGACACGCCGTGAGTTTGTTCTTCCCTCGCCTTTGATTCGTTCTAATCGAAGTTTTTCCGGCCTTTCAGGTGGAGCTCCAATGACAAGTTTCGTGCGCAGTACAACAACAAGATGGCCGGGATGAACAAGCCGATCGAGAAGCCTCGGGGCACCAAGAAGATGAAGAGGAGCATCGAGGAGATGTACAAAGTTTGACGAGCAATCGTTTCAAGGGCCGAGCGAGCGAGCGAAAGAGCGCTCTCACAGGTTTGAGATGATGGAGCTATCAGGGTCCGAGTTGATGGTTTCCAGGATCTCTCATACACCGAAAGGAAGCCACCGACGTTTCGGCCTTGACAACTTAGAGTCGAGTGAAGAGCCTGTGTGTGTTTCATCGTCATCAGTAG
The DNA here is from genome assembly GCF_000143415.4 of Selaginella moellendorffii. Lineage (NCBI taxonomy): Eukaryota > Viridiplantae > Streptophyta > Lycopodiopsida > Selaginellales > Selaginellaceae > Selaginella > Selaginella moellendorffii. Next base: position 3,054,994 of record NW_003314262.1, read on the forward strand.
AACGTAAGAGTTCCTCCTCTTCATCCTTTGTCTCGGGGCATGGAGTTTGAGAGTTCTCGCTTTGACCCCCCTCTGTATCAGTTTCTATAAAACTTCGATCCACCGAGAGGCTTTCCTCAGCTTTTTCACTCTCTTTTCCAGGAGATTCGTCATCATTCCTTCCAAAACTTTGGTGGCTTTCGTTGTCCCCATCATGAAAGTCATTCTGTAAGAGTTTTTCATCATCGCCCACAGCTTGCTCGTCCTGTTCCTTTCTCAAGTCGCCGTCCAGGTCGTCACAGTCTCTTGCAGAGCTTTGATCCGGCATGAGACTTCCATCATGGCTACCAGCTTGTTCATCTTGTTCCTCCCTCTCTGGACTGTCACCATTCCTCGGGCCTGGACTTTCAACAGCGTTTCCAGCTTCTTGCTTGCTGCTGCTGCTGCTTCCATCTTCCTGGACCAACTTTAGCAGCTTGCCAGACTCGTCCGACTTGCGAAGTCCGTCCAAGATCGCTGTGAAAGTAGCAGCATGAGGAGGAGAGCCGCCAGCAGCCATCTCCTGTAAAAGCTCCTGGGCCTTCTCAGTCTTCCCGGACCTCACCAGGCCATCAAACAGCGAAGCGGATGTGACGGCAGTGGGAACGTTGCCTCTGGAGATCATGTCCTCGAACAGCTTAAGCGCCGCGTCCACTTTCAAAGCCTTGCAAAAGCCGTGGATGAGAGCGTCGTAGATCATGACGCTTCCAACAAGCTCGCCCCGAGCAAGCATGCCCTCGAACCTGTGGAACGCCTCGTCGACGTTCCCGGCATGGCACAGCGCCTGGACGAGTGCCGTGTACGTAGCAACCGTCGGCTTCTGGCCTTTGCCGATCATCTCGTCGAAGAACTTGCAAGCGTCTTCCAGTTTCTTCCCCTTGATCAGCCCGTTGATGATGCAGCAATAGGCAGCAGCGTCCGGAGCACCACCCTGGCGGACCATCTCTTGGAACAAGCTCACTGCTCGATCGACTTGGCCTTGATAGCACAAGCCCGTGCATAGAGCAGTGTAAGCCACTACGTCGGCGTTCCAACCCCGGCTAGACGCCTCCTCGAGCATCTTCACAGCTCTGTCAACTTCGCCAATCTTGCACAGGCCGATGCAAAGCGGGGTGTAAGTCACGGCGTCTGGCAAGTAGCCAACCATCTCGAGGTCGTGGAGCAAAGCGAATGCCCGCTCCACTCGGTTCTCTCGGCTCCTGCACAGCCCGTTGATCAGGATGTTGTAAGTCGTTGCGTCGGGCTTGCATCCTTCCGACACCATTCTCTGGAAAATCCTGCAAGCTTCGTCGAGCCGGCCGGTCTTACACAACCCGACGATGATGCTGCAGCACAGGCCGGGATCCAAGTTTTCTGCTGCGGCTTTGCTCTGCTCGAATAGATCGTCGAGTGTATTCTCAACGCTGCCACCATCGCACAGTCCCTTCACAAGTGACGAGTAGAGCTGTAAGTTTGGAGAGCTGGAGCATTTGTCAAGCTCGTCCAAGAGCTGGGCAGCCTCGTCGAGCCTCCCGAGCTTGCAGAAGCCATCGAGAAGGCAAATGTACGTCACAGAATCTGGAAAACATCCATGAGCTATCATCCCTTTCATAATCCTGAAAGCATTGGCCACTCTCCCGATCTTGCTGAGGCCCTGGATGATCGTCGTGTAAGTCACCACGTTTGGCTTGCACCCGCCTCGCATCATCTCCTCAAAGCTCTTTGCAGCTTGCTCAAAGTTTCCCGACTTGCACAGCCCGTCTATCATAACCGTGTGGGTGATCACGTCTGGACGGTACCCGGCCTCCACCATTTCGTCAAAGAGAGAGCAAGCCTCTTTCATTCTTCCCGACTTTGCAAATCCGTGGATGAGAGACGTGTAGATGACTGAATTCGGCCGAAAACCACTAGCTGCCATCACTCGGAACAGCTCCTCGGCCCGTTCCAAGGTTCCTGCCTTGCAAAGACTGTTCACCAGAATCCCATACGTGACTTCTGTTGGAACACAAGCTTTCGCGAGCATATTGTCGAGAACCTTGAGAGCTTCTTGTGCATGGCCAGCTTTGGCGAGCCCGTCGATCATTGTGTTGTAAGCAATAGCGTCGGGAGGGAAGCCACACTTCTCCATCTGTCCGAAAACCTCTCGAGCTTCCTTCACTCTTTTCGCTTTGAGCAGCGTTCTCACCATCGCGGTGTGAAGTGCCCGATCCGGAGGAACGAATCCCATTGCCATCATCTCGTGAAAAACCTCGAAAGCCTTCTCGTCCATCCCAGCCTTGCACAGGCAATCCACAAGGATGAGAAACGTATGCAAGTCGGGCTTACACCTCTTCCTCTTCATGATCTCGAAGCACGTCACAGCGTCGTCGGCCCGGCGCGTCCTGGCGAAGCTCCGGATCAAGATGTTGAAGGAGAAAGTGTTGGGCGCGATCCCGGCCTTGAGCATCTCCTCGTGGATCGCGTAGCACTGCGAGTAGTTCTTCTCGGCCACCAGGAGATTCATGAGGCAATTGTAAGTGAAGACATCGTGCTGGAATCCCGCCTGTTCTCCAGCCCATCGGAAGAAACTGATAGCCGTCCCAGTGACCTTGAGCGATCGCAGCACCGCTGCGACGTGGGATCCAAGCACCTGGCCGTGGACGGGGCCGAGCACGTTGCGGATATTATGGACCGACCAGGAGCTGCCGTCGAGCCTCACGTCCTTGATCGTCTCCACAATCGAGGTCACCAGATCAGCGCGACGCACGAAATCGGGCGTGAGGTGCTCGCGCTCTGGCTTACCGCTGGGGAAGCTCCTGGCGGTGTAGTGGCGGACAATCGCTCGTCCTCCTCCTCGATCAAGCAGCAGCAGCCATAGCTCGCGCTGCCGCAAAGACATAAAAACCTAACCCTTGGTGCTCATAGCTCGAATGTATCAGTCCGCGCTCTCCCTGCTAGAATGTAGCCCTCTCCGCAGAAAGGTATAAAGAAGCATATTCCTGTCCTAAACCCTAAACCCTATGAACAAATATCTTTTTAAGAATATGCCAGGCAAAAGAAAAGAAGCATAAATATTGTTAAGAATTTTTTTTATATTCCTACAATTTCCAATCTGCCTAGAACCAGAATGCAATGAGGCTTTAGATGCATTTGGCCTCACGAGACAGACTTGCATTTGAAAGATCTTGTGTAGACATTTCGAAAGAGAATCAACATGGGCAGATAGCAAATTTTCTATTGCCACAACTTAGCCTTTGAGGATTTCCCAGCTCCGAGAGAATGACTCCATAGCCACAATGGCTATGGAGAAAATATTTGGACAATTTTCTTTAAAGGAACTCTGGGTTTCCCCTGGTTTTAGAATAAGTCACCAATGTGTGATGTCCTTAAAAAGAAGAGGTAGATTGGGAATTATTGAAATTGTAAAGGTAAATTGGGAAATGCTAAAATTTTACTAAGTAGATCTTAAAGAGTTTATTCTAATATGTTGTAAAATTCTAGCAAAAAAGAAAAACCTTCTCTCCATTCTTAATTTATAAATTATTATTAAAGTAAGCTAAAAAAGTAAAAATAAATTACTCTATTTAGAATATTTACAAAGGGAAAACATATCCACGTGTTTATCACTAATTTTTCTCTTTTTGTGTTTTCATTTGCTACAAGAATGCCGGGGAAGAAGCCAAATAACCACTTCAAATGTTCTTTGTTTTCCACCCCAAATATAAAATTACATCTTAAATCAATTAGTTTTTATTTCTCATTAAAAATAATGGATGTGGAATAGAAGCAAACATTCACAACAATAAGTGGGTGTAAGTTATGGGATTCTTCCAACATAACTATATAAGCTAGAAAATTTTGTAAATGCTATATATTATTCTTGTATTCACTTTCATCTTTCACATAGAAAAGAACAATTGTAGAATATTTGTGGTAATATTAAAACTATCTGAGTTTCAAGTAAACTCATTTTGAAGTCTATAAATCAGCTAAACAATGATACAAAATTAAATTTTATTTTTATTATAGTTTTTCTTTTTCCAACATATGTTATAGCACCAATTTATAAACCAAAGTTTGGGAGATTTATAATTTTAAATCCTCAGGACATTGTAAAAACTAGTACAATATTTCAAAAGCTATTATCTAAATTATATTATAATAAAATATATCCTATGGATTATTCAGATGGTGAGCTTATTAGTACTTCAGTAGGAATTCTTGATTTCAGATTCAAAACAAAGTATGAATGTGAAAATGAAGAAACAATTACAAGTAAAATTTTGATAGCTGCTTTTGAAAGGATTTTTTATGCAAATATTAATGATATACAACTTAATTGTCCAGACTATTTTGAAAATGAAAATAAAGGATATTTTATGCAATATAAATTAATTCAAGAGTGGGTATTTCATAATAGGTTACAATTTAACTTTAGTGAAACTTCTAATCCTGTATGCTTTCTTAGACAACATACATTATATAATCCACAACAACTACAATAAAATCAATATTTATTTTCTCTAAATGGTAAAGTTATTTTAAGGGTAACATCAAATTGTCAAGTTATTATTTTCTATAAAACCATAAAGATATGGGGAACAAAAGTTTTTATAAACTATGATACTATTTGTGTACTAAAACTCCAAAATGATGGTAACCTTGTCTTATATAGTAATAAAAGAGTATTATGGGGAACCAATAAATACTGTTCTAATCAACCTAATTGTATAATATTTTCATACTTAACTATTCAAAATGATTGTAGTTTAAAAATTTACCTAGCAGCATATCCTAATGTTATTTGGTGGATTTTACATAGTCATTACTTATGTTTAACATAATTTCTTTATTCAACATATCTGAATGCTATCATTTTTATTATTATTTATTTTAAATATAAAAAGGAACTTTTACTCTCATTATCCTAGTATCTTTTACCATCTAATTCTTGATACTTATGCCATAATTTGAATGAGTAGTTTTTCTTTGCAAATTACTATTTAAGTAGGTATTTGATTGACTGAAACACAGTGATCTCCCTTATACTACTTAAGTCAATGTTTCACATGATGCTAGAGCCATTGCTATATAACATTTTTTTGCAGCCTTCTAGCCACCCTAAGCCACTTTACTCCAATGCTCATAACCCATGAATTAGAGATATTGAAGGATTATAGTATAAAACTAGTGTATAATAATCCTTCCTCCAACCCTATAACCACTTTTTAGCATCTTTAAAATGCCCTAAGGTTTAAGGAGACAGTTTTCTTCCTCACCAAGTCCCTCCCAATTCATGGTAGAAGGTCTACTAAGTTTTAATGACCTTTAGAACTTCCTCACTCTGTAATAATACTTTTGGTTATTAAGCAAAAGGATTAATCATTTTTGTTTCCTCACAATTAGAGATTTCAAGATAATATTTTAAAACATTATAACCTAATACAAATTTTGTGGGTACTCCCACTACCTTCACCACCAAGATGCCCTAACCATGTGGTTAGAATAAACTTTCCAATGCTGCACATGTGACCATTACAGTCAAATTGTGACAGCCATATCAACAATTTGAAGTGAAGTTGCCCTAGTACATGTCACCGTCATTGTCATTTTTTTGACAATGGCCTTGTGATAATGAAATCAATTTGAATGATTTTTAAAACTGGCCCAGCTGGTTGACCACTATCAAACCTGCAATAGTAGGTTAAAGTGCTATTGCTGATGTGTCAATTTTTTGTTTTAGGGTTGAGTGAGTAGCAGTTGAACAACTTGGAGATCATGTTCTCCACTCAATATCAACAAGAGTTTCTATATTATAGTTCTCAATTCAGCAAGGGGAATTTTATTGCTCCCACTCCACTGAAGCCTCCAAAACCAGCTAGAAATCAGGGGCATTGGTCTTTGAATGAATTGTTGATTCTGAATGAAGCAAAGAAGCATGATTTCTTCTTATAGCAGTGAGGTAGCATTCAGGAGAGGCACAAAAAAAGATTGCAGTTGTTCATTAACAACAAGTCTCCGAGTAAGTTTTGGATTTTTTAGACTTCTAGTCATTCACTAAGTTTGCAACTACTGTTTGACACATGGTGTCAACCATTTGCTTGGGCAATGCCAATCTCGGTGGGAGTATATCTACAAAGAGTTCAACAAAATCAAGTCATATAAATATCATGTTCCTACTAGCAGAAGCAGTTACTAGAACATGATAATTGTAAGTGACTAAATTTTCCATTCTACTTTAGTCACTTAACCACACCTCCGACCACTTGGAGGAGTCTCACTCACAACCTCCATAAGTCCTATTTCGGACTTGGGGACTTGCTAGCCCCAAGAATGGCATCCATGCCACTCAACCGTTGCATTTGGTCCAAGTGCTCCATGTGTCTGGTCCCATGACCGACACCCAAAGGTACCACTGACAGTTCAGCCCGTTATGCTAAGGCCATGCCCATTCACCTTTGCTGCACTGGTGGTCCAATACCACTTGCATCACAGTCCCGTCTCTCCAAGACTGGGCCATCCGTCCACGAGTGGTCTTCCCAGATCCACTCCTTAGCATCCTTAGGATGCCCATAAACATGGGGAATAACCTTCCCCAATATCCCTTTCTCAGTTCCTACCAAGTCCCTTTTCTATCCATGACCATGTTTGCCAACACTACCACTAGATCAAGGCCCGCAGGCCCGGCCACTAAGTCCCATTGTCCTCTGGGACTTCTTCACCATGTGACCGTATCTTTAGTCACTACACTAGAGGACTGCTCCTCCTCCTTTCCCTAGTTTGGGACTTTGGGACAACATTTCGGAACACCATGGCCCTACACGAGCCCCGTGGGTACTCTCCCCACCTTCCGCCTTTAGGTGCTCTAGCCATAGGCTTAGAGCGAGGTTCCGTTGAGCCACGCTAGGTATCCAAGTAGGTAGTACCACCCACACTTGGACTGAGAGCATCGGCCAGTCGATCTCCCGAGGGAACTAGAGCTGGCTTTTGAACACTTCACCAAACTACCCCACTTGTCGGTCCGTATTCACTCTAGTCTTGGACTTCCCAATGGATATCCCATCACCAACACTTGGGCACGGCCTTCCTGGGCCAAACTGGCTCCATTGGAGTTCTCCCCCTACTATACTTTTGGAGCTCACTAAATCCCCCAAGGTCTGGGAGACGAATGCTTTGGGCTTTCACCCTCTCAGACTCGAACTCGGACTCAGACTCGGACTCGGACTCAAACTCGGGCTCGGTCCTGGCCTTCGCCTCGGTCTCGGTCTCGGTCTCAGTCCCAATCTCGGTCTCGGTCTCAGTCCCGGTCTCGGTCTCAGTCCCGGTCTCGGTCTCAGTCTCGGTCCCGGTCTCAGTCTCGACCTCGGACTCCATCTCGAGTCCTTCTCGAACTCCATCTCAGATTCCATCTCAGGTCCATCTTAGACTCCATCTCGGACTCCGTCTCGGTCCATCTTGGACTCCATCTCGGGTCCATCTCGGACTCCATCTCGGACTCCATCTCGGACTCCACCTCGGGTCCATCTCAGACTCCATCTGGGACTCCACCTTGGGTCCATCTCAGACTCTATCTTGGACTCCACCTCGGGTCCATCTCGGACTCCACTTCGGACTCCACCTTGGGTCCATTTCGGACTCCATCTCAAACTCCATCTCGGGTCCATCTCGGACTCCACCTCAGACTCCACTTTGGGTCCATCTCAGACTCCATCTCGGGTCCATCTTAGACTCCACCTCGGACTCCACTTTGGGTCCATCTCAGACTCCATCTCGGGTCCATCTCGGACTCCATCTCGAGTCCATCTCGGACTCCACTTCGGACTCCAACTCAGGTCCATCTTGGACTCCATCTCAGACACTTCCATGTGTCATGTGTTGGTCCTTTTGGGTCCCTTTTTTGGAGCTTTGCTTATTGCTCGCTTTGTGCTCGTTCCTCGAGCACCTTGTTGGGAGTTCCACTCCCACTCTCAACTTTTCAAGTTGGAGGTTTTGGTCCAAACGTGTTACGCTTGTTTGGCTTTCGCTTTGGCCACTACCACGTAGCACCCTTCCGGCTCCACTTTGGGGCCTAGGGATTTTGTGTCTCACAACTCCACCACACATAGACGAAGTTCGATGTCCTCATCGAACGATAAACTATTTTATAAAGTAATACCAACATGTATTACCCTTTCTATTCTTAGCATCTCGCCAATATTTGTTAATGGTTATATACCGAAGGCTCACCATACCTTGCCCTTCTTCCAAGGAGCATAATCTCTCCAAATTAGAGACTGATTGGACTACTTGTGGTGGTCCTCTCCTTTTATTAGTGTAGTTCTTGCTAAACCTGTTAAAGACACCGTCTCTATCTCAACCCCACTACTCCTTCTCAAGTAGTCTCAACTTTTATTAATATAACCAGTTCACCTTGGAACTTTTAATTTTGACTCTCAAAGTCAATTTCCTTGGTGTTTCTAACACCTTTCATTGCACATATTATGCAACTTCACTTCCCCATCCTAAGAAGTTCTTTACTTGAGGGCACCATCATCCTCTCTTATATTTCGTGCCACCTTAGGCACTAAGTTCCAGTTATCATACTTTGTGCTAGGGCTGTCCATGGACCTATCATTTGGCTACTTTGCCACTCCCTCCTTGGAAATTTCACCTTTGCCAACTTGGAGCATTTGGGAATCCATCCTTGGAAGCACACTTCCTTTCTCACCATCCGTTAGCATCTAACACCTTAGTGTTCCATGCCTAACTTTGCCATTTGGATTCTCTCTAATGAACTCTATGGCTCATGCTTGGCCACTAGTCTTTTGCTCCTATCCTTGATTGTTGCACCCAGCAACATAGGATCGCTACCTCCATTCTCAAGGTATCCTTTCAGTCCCATAACAAACACTTTGCTTTGCCAAGTCCAAAGGGTGTTCACCCCTAGTATGTCTCTTTAACATTTTCTACTGTGGGCTCTATCCATGGCCCAACTTTGAGACCCTCCCATGAATCTATTATAGAGACTACTTTCCTCAGACTTACTATACCATCGCATTGACATAGCTTATTTCTCTTAGGTGTTCTTCCCACTTGGTCACCTTGACCAAGCCCCACCACCATCAACAGTTTCAATCAACATTTTGAACTAAAAACCTTATTCCTTAACTTCACAAGGACCTTGTCCTTGCTTAGCTATAAGACCACCTAGTGATCTAACCTTGGCACCTTACCGGGTTTGGCAATAGGTACTAGGTCTTCCAGACCCTTAAGTTGTTCACCATGATCTCGGGGGCATCCCCTACACTTGGCGGTGCACCCAAGCCAGCCCTTCCAGCTAAGGTTCCATAGCAACTAAGACTGGGTGTCCCCATCTCATTCACCACGTCCTTGGTGCCCCTTGCACTAAAGTATTCAAGTTAGATATGTTGAGCTTTCACTCTAAACAATCTAGCTGTGCATCATGACTCCAGAGCATCCTCCGCTTGGCGGTGTGCACAAGCCAGTCTTCTCACTGAAAGTCCATGACCACTAAAATATGAGTGTCCTCATATTCCAAACTATCACCACGCCCTAGTGATTTGGGACTCGAACCCAAGCACTAGAGGGTCGGGACTCGAACCCAACCTCCATATATGCATCTACGGATGGCATCACACCGGATGCCTGGCGTGACTCCCCATGTTGGTGCACCAACATATACTTAAAGCGCGCTATAGATCACAGCTTAGGAACCTAGTTCCTCCGCACTACCAAATCCTCTCACTTGACAAGTCTGTGATCATGTATGGACTCCTCCATGCTCGGCCCCATGGGCCACCCCTTTGAAGTTAAGACCTTCAACTAGGGAATTTGTTCCCCTAACTTGCCAATCTCACTTAGCAAGTCATCCGGCCACCGTAACATGGTTCATGCATAAGCGTGAAAGTCCTTAACCATCGACTTTCGTTCAAAGCCCTCTCTTCGAACACTCGAGAACTACTTCCCCAACCTTGATAGCCTCGCCTCATGGCCAGCTTTAAGACCACACTTCTATTGTGCCACTCTGATTTTGTGCGCTCTAGGAATCATTTACATTTGGCTTTTTAGGTACTTATCTACCCAGAATTGTCTTTGGGAACTTTCAAGGAACTCTGTTCCTTAGTTTGTTAAGGCTTCTCTTTTGCAAGCTCCCTACTCACCACATGGTCTAACATGGATAATTCCACATTTTAAACTTTCTATGGCACCATGGTTGCTAGTAACTACATCCTCGAAAACCCTCTTGATTCTCCACTCCCAACTTGTATAACCATCGTTGGTTATGCCCTTTAATTTCTATGGTTCAGTTCCATCCTAATACTACTTGCCTTTTGGCCCCATATGTTTCCTTTAGTTATTTTCCTCCAGACTAGGAGGATAGCTTTGCACGTTTTACCATGCCTTAGCAAGTATTCATAGGGATAAACCTACCCAATAGCTTAGGGAGTGGTTCCTCAATCTGGGCATGCTCACCACACACCGGGATTACCGTTGCTACTTATGGGCTTCCATATGCCCATCACTAGCTTTACCAAAATCCCATTTTTGGCTTTGTCCAAATCGAGTAGACGGATTCCTCCCGTCTCCACAACCTTGGACGTTTGGATGGCATCTCCTATCCATCATTTGCTAGAGATTTAGTCCCTTGGGCCTTATCTATTGCCCTCGCGACACTAAACACCATCTCCTGGTGTTCTAGAGTGTTTAGGTGTCCCAATGATGGTCTCCTTGACAATGAGCATTTCCTTTTTCGACATTGACTCACTATATCACAACATAAGCAATTTATCCCCCGTAAAGGTATATCTAACTTTTTTATGCTATTAAAAAGTCTTGGGTAGCTACCTTCTACCTGTTTAACCAATTATCTTGCACCTCTTGCTTAATTGCCCTATAATTTTTAAGTTCTACAACTCATTGTTTGATGCTTCCACACCTCCATCATTATCTGGGTCACCACACTCTAACCACATGCTTTCTAGCTTAGGCTATGCCATTCCCTTGGCAAGGGGTTCCCATGAACCCATCAACATAACCTCAAGGTATCTCACTTTGGCATATTTGGTGTCTCCACACCAATGGCTCCATGAGCCTACCTCTATGACACTTTTTACTTGTGTCTAGGTTTTTGCCAAGACCAAAGCAGTTGTTTTTCATGCCAACTATCAGTTAACATTGCACCATAGTGTTCACACACAACTCTATGCCAAAGTTGCTTTCTTTTTTGGGGAACACCTTTCCCACGACTTTAGCATGGCCCATTTTGCCATTGATGAGATACCCTTTGTTCTCATCCTTGGATCCTATGATCCCCCCCCCCCCCATCCTTCGTGGGGTACAACACACCTCAGTCCAAATGCTTCCATCAATCCTTTAGGATTATTCCTTGACTCTATTTGAGTCATCCAGCTTTTTGGACTTTGTCATCTGACGACCCATGAGGTCCTACCTTTGAGGTGCCAGCTCACTGGAATACAACTTCTTGTATTCAAGTCCCACTCATAAGGACCATCTTTGCAAGTGTTACTCTGACACTTGATTTGTTCTCTTGGGGCAACTTTTTGCCCCTTAGGACCACTTGCCCATGAGATGAGAATACCAACTTATCCTCTGAGTACACCCCCAACTCCTTGGGTTGTTCTAGCATTCATTAGAGGTAGCTCCGGCTACCATTTCAAGGACTCATGTTCTTTTCCATATTTGACCTCCCACTGTCATTACTTCTGGTCTCACATTTATGAGCACCAACCTCAACTATATGAGGATAATCTTATGACTCCTTTATTACTTTAGAGTTTTTATCTTTCACGTAATCCCAACTATAGTTGTTTACCACAACTACATTAGCCAGTTGGCTACATCAAACACTCATCTGGATCACATCCTCAACTCTTCGAGGAAACCCTTATACTATTCCCAAGATCCCGAAGTTGTTCCCTTACTGGCCCCTTTTCTATCCACCACATCGCGCCCCAGTTCACATATGAACTTGAGTGGAGAGCCATGTACTCTCGATATGCAACTCCTCAAGGATAGGCCCACTTCTAGGACCTCCCGATGCCAATATCAATAGTGATATACTTGAGCACCAATAAAAGTCAGACTAAGGAACCGCTCCGATACTAAGTTGTAAGTGACTAAATTTTCCATTCTACTTTAGTCACTTAACCACACCTCTGACCACTTGGAGGAGTCTCACTCACAACCTCCATAAGTCCTATTCCAGACTTGGGGACTTGCTAGCCCCAAGAATGGCATCTGTACCACTCAACTGTTGCATTTGGTCCAAGTGCTCCACGTGTCTAGTCCCATGACCGACACCCAAAGGTACCACTAATAGTTCGGCCCGTTACGCTAAGGCCATGCCCATTCACCTTTGCTGCACTGGTGGTCCAATACCACTTGCATCACAGTCTCGTCTCTCCAAGACTGGACCATCCATCCACGAGTGGTCTTCCCAGATCCACTCTTTAGCATCCTTAGGATGCCCACAAACATGGGGAATAACCTTCCCCAATATCCCTTTGTTAGTTCCTATCAAGTCCTTTTTCTGTCCATGGCCATGTTTGCCAACACTACCACTAGATCAAGGCCCGTAGGCCCGGCCACTAAGTCCCATTGTCCTCTGGGACTTCTTCACCATGTGACCGTATCCTTAGTCAAGGTATGATTTGTAGTTTTTGTTCATAATCATGTTTGGCAATAACAGGAAACAACAACAATCTTGAAAAACATAGTTTAGGCCAGTTAAGGAAGAAGTCTGGCATATAATTTGTAGAACAACTTGCAAAAGCACTACATGACAAAAATGTGAGCTTTATTAATACAATGGAAGAAAGCTAGAAGGAAATTTATTGTCAAAATCTGAAGAAGGAAGAATTCATGAAGCATACTCTAATTATGGATAGCCAAATGGTGAAGAGTGTGGATCAAGTAGCTCAAGCTTTGTTTGCAATTGTTGATTTTTTGGTAAATTAATTCATTTTCTTATTCATGAACTTCACTTTTGTAATTTACAGCGTCGCTGATTACTATCTCTGAAGCAATGAAAAAGATGATGAACTAATGAAGATGTGATGATTTACTAGAAAATAAATTAGTTTTAGGAATAGATGATTGAGGACACCATCAATTGGTAGATTGTGTTCAATCAACTTGTGGTTTGGACTCAAAGCCTTCTCATTTGGCATCTGGTCTTCAATCAACTCATCACTCAGATCATCAATTGGGCTTGTTTTTGCACAAAAGAAAAAAAAAAAACAAAAACAAAAAGTAATTATAATATGTTTAAGACTGCATACCATTTGTTTGCTCCTACTTGGCATTTCCAAATCCATCCACAAGAAAATTTCCACTCACTATAGTGTAGGATCTAGTTACAAAACTTCTGTAGAGACAAAGCAAGCAAAATATGACACAATTGATCAGTTGGTTGTTGCTTATAGAAGATCCAAAAAGCATCTCAAATAAGATTTTGAGGATGAGAGGCTTGAAGCTACTCTTCAACAACAATTAATGGTGGTGTATCATCACATATACTTAGTAGTAGTTGGGAGTTTGTTGCAGCTGAACCTCTTTCAGGAGAGAGATTTCTATATCAGACAAAGGTCTTTTCACTGGTTTTGTCATTGGGTGGATAAAGTTGAAATGCAAGATCCAACAAGGTGGAGAGAGTTCTTCAGAGTTTTCTATGAACAGTTTATGACAATTTGCAAACTTGTTACTTCATCAATGCAGACAAGCTGCCTCTTAGTTTGAAAAACATTCTATCTAGATATGTTCCTGTTGGTAAGCAAGTTGCCATTGCTTTACGAAGATTAGCTTCAAGTAATTCTTTTGCTAGTTTGGTAGAGCATTTCTGTGTTTCTTCAACAACTATCTAGAAGTATTGTCAAAAGTTCTTCGACACAACATTTTAGCATCTAGGACAATTTCTCGTGTTGCCAGTAGATCTGTCAGTAGTAAAAATAAGTTTTGAGAGTCTTCATAACTTCCCAAATTGCTATGGTGCAATTGACAGCATGCATTTTGAGATTAAACTTCCTAAAAATGCTTTTGTAAGTGATTATTATAATAAGGACAAGGCTTACTCAATTGTCATGCAAGCAATTGTGGATAGTGAAGCAACGTTCCTGGATATTCAAGTTGGAAATCCTAGGAGTTGCAACAACATAACTGTTTTGAGGAAGAGTTCATTCTACAAAAGGGCTCAATCAATTGAGATTTTTAATGGACAAGTAGTCTCAAGAGGCCAATACCAGTTTTGGGAGTACATCATCGGAGACTCAAGATACTATGAGCTTTCGTGATTGGTTATACCATTTCCATATGCAAATGGAACTAAATGGAAAGAAGCATTCAACTTTTACTTGTTGTCTTTGAGAATGGTATGTGAAAGAAGTTTTGGATTGCTTAAAGATCATTGGAGGATATTTAGGAAGCTAATTGAAGTTGAGACCATCACTCAGTTAATAGTTTCCATTAAAACAACTTACATTTTGCATAACTTCATTATTGATACAGGTGACATAGGGGAAATATACATTGAGCCTGAGTTAGTGACTTATTGACCACAAGGCCGGCAATTGAAGCCTCATGTTGCTACTACAAATCTTAGAAACATTCTCACTAATTATGTAGTAGACTTAAACAAATCCACTTGAAGCTCACGAATTTTTTTATCTAGCTACAAGTATCTTTAACGTATTGATTTGCATACTTATTGATACGGCAACAACTGCAACAACAATTGCAGCAACCACATAAACCACAGTTGTTGCCTTGTCCATTGCACATGAACCCTAATGATGTGGTATTAATCAATGACAAATTAGCATTGACTCAGTAGTAACTTGATTTTAGAATATTCTAGAATAATCTAACATGGATGATGGTTACATATATAGTGCCACTGTCATTTTATCAACATCACCATTAACAAAATGATGGTGATGGTCACATGTGCAATGTCTATTAGCCATATAAGGTATCTAAATAGGTAGTGCCACCACACTTTGATTACCATTTGATTTTCTATAAGAGTTAAAATTAACTATTAAACACTTTATTAAATCAATCTATTTATTCTTTGGTCATATTGATTCTTCTAGAGTCCTCCTCTCTATTATCCCATAAAGATTTACTAAACTTTTTAAGGTTTTAAATACAATTATTTTATGATTTTACCCACCTTTGGATATGTTAACATCAGATATAACTAATACTTCAAACATGTAATTTTTCAAGAGGGTGAGATGGTTTTTACATCATTCCACTTTAAGTCCTTAAGTTTTAGATTGTCTCAACACATTCATATGTAGACTTCTGCCCAACCACTGCTATATACACACCTTTAGCTCAATTTTTGGAATTTAGGGATTTGTCTTACACCAAGTTATTTTTTAATTTTTATTTCCCTATTTTCTTATTGACAACTATTAAAAATCCTTTTTTCATAGTTTTCTTTTAGTTTTGTTCTTCTTATTTTAGTGTCAAAAGAAACAAAATATTATCTAGAGAAATTTGGACCAACATATGTCATCTTAATATATCACATGATTTTCCTAGCTAACTAATAAAGTTAGACCTAAGACTACTCATATACGAAATATAACCTTCTAAATTTAAATTTCCTAGGAACTTATCTTAGTACTATTCTAGCTCAAAAATTAAAAAAATGTGCACTTTTATTTATAATCCCTTCCCTCCTTATTTGAACTTCAACTCTCAAATTATTTCTTTTAATTATTTACAAAAATTTCCTACTTTCTCTTTTTTGCCATAAATGTTTTTTTTATTTCTTCAAGAGAATGGGGTACAAGAGATGGACGAGAGTCTAGCCTTGAGGATGAGTGATAATGGTAGTCAAATAAAAATGACATAGATTATAGAGTGAGTATAAGTGTAGCAATGCCAAAAGGAACATCTAACCCTAATGGAATGAAATCAAAGTGTAGTGAAGTGAGTATAAATAGAATAAGTCAAAGAAAAACCAATGTTTTAAAAGTTTTCTTCTTTCAAAGATGGTTTAAAAATGATGTGGAGATAAAATAGAATGACTTTATCCTTTCTACTAGACATAACTAAGAGATCATGATTCTCAATTAATGCAATGTTAATCACAAATTTTCTTTTGCCAATTTGCTAGTTTACCTTGTCTATTTGACCATTTTTACCTTAGCCTTACCTAAGTTCCCTTGCCAAGGTTCCATCCTATTATACTAATTCCAGCTTGGTCCTGCTTAAGTTCAACTACTTACTACATAAGTAACAAAGTGTTAACTAATTCTTTAGAAGTTCTAAACTCTATCCCAATCCTCCTCTTTGGGTTAAACATGATTTAAGGTTTAACTACACTCCCCGAAGGCACAAATAACCAAACACACTAAGCACTGAAGGGAAATATCACAGCCTAATTACCTAATATAAATACCTCAATTCCCCGTATGCATCCCAAAGGGAAGGCCTAAGCCCCTAAAAAGGGGCAAGGACCAATAAGCCTCATAGTACATAAGTGGGGCACCATGTAAAACAAAAATCCCTAAACCCTAAAGTGGAGTCGAAAAGGTGTTATAGCTCTTGATTTTCCAAGTTGAACCTTTTGGTCCAAATATGTTACGTTTGTTAGACTTCCACTTCTACCACTACCAGGGAGTGGAGGAATAAGCATGAAGCAATCGGTGAATGAGTCTCTAATACTAACATATAGCAAGTGTCATGACACATGGAAATGTCAGGAACAAGTCCGAAAAAAAGTCCGAGAAGGAGTCTGAGAAGGA
This sequence comes from Selaginella moellendorffii, assembly GCF_000143415.4. Lineage (NCBI taxonomy): Eukaryota > Viridiplantae > Streptophyta > Lycopodiopsida > Selaginellales > Selaginellaceae > Selaginella > Selaginella moellendorffii. The sequence goes on from NW_003314262.1 coordinate 3,071,748, forward strand.
GTCTGAAATGGAGTCCGAGAAGGAGTCCAAGAAGGAATTTGAGATGGAGTCCACTATAGACCCGAGATGGACCCAAGATAGAGTTTGAGATGGAGTCTGATATAGATCTGAGATGGAGATCGAGATGGAGTCTAAGATGGATCCGAGATGGACTTGAGATAGAGTCCAAGATGGACTCAAAATAGAGTCCCAAGAGGTAGTCTGAGATGGAGTCCAATATGGATCTGAGATAGACCCAAGATGGAGATTGAGACTAGGTCTGTGGTCGAGTCCAAGGTCGAGTCGAGGTTGAGACCAAGACCGAGACTGAGACCCAGATTGAGTAAGAGAACGAGACCAAGTCTAAGTGTAAATCTGAGGGTGAAAGCTCAAAGTGATCATCTCTTAAACCCTAGGGAGTTTAGTGAGCTCCAAAAGTATAGTAGGGGAAAGACTCTAGTGGAGCCAATTTGGCAAGAAAAGGCTAATGTAACCAAGGAAGGTTATACCCATGTGGTGGGTGATGATATAACCACTGAGAAGTCTAATGTTAAAGTGAATATAAATGGAAAAATGGGGTAACTTGGTGAAGTGTTCAAGAGCCGCTTTTAACTCCCTCGGAAAATAGAATAGTCAATGCTCCTAATCCAAGTGTGAATGGCACTACCTACTTGGATACCTAGTGTGGCTCATCCGAACCTCGCTCTACCCACATGGTTAAGGCACCTAAAGGTGGAAGGTGGAAAGAGTACCTACAAGACTTGCATAAAGCCACAATGTTTCGAAATATTGTCCCAAAATCCTGGATTGTGGAAGGGAAAAAGATCTTGCATAGTGACTAAAGGCATGGTCAAATGGTGAGGATGTTCCAGAGGTCAATGGGACTTAATGATCAGGCCCTCAAGCTATGACTCAATGGCAATATTAGTGAGCATGGCCGTGTTTGGAGAAGGACTTGGTAGAGACTAAAAAAAGGATATTGGGGAAAGATGTTCCCCGTCTCTAAGCATCTTAAGGGTGCTAAAGTGTGGTCAAGGGATGACTACTCATGGATGGGTGGCCTAGTTTTTGAGAGATAGGATTGTGATATAAATAGTTTTGGACTATTGATGTGACAAAGGTGAATGGACATGGCCTTAGCGTAACGGGCTGACATATTAATGGTACCTTTGGGTGTCAAATATGAGATTGGACATGTGGAACACTTGAATCAAATGCCAAGGCTAAGTGGCATAAATGCTATTCTCAGTGCTAGCATATCTCCAAGTTAAGAACAAAACTTATAAAGGTCAAGAGTGAGACTCTTTTAAGTGGTCAAAGATGTGATAAAATGACTAAAATAGAATGGAAAATTTAATTGCTTACCACTCCACTTAAGCCATGAGCACCACAATCAATTTCCCTTTTTGAGGTAGTAGTTACTTTTAAGCACTTTCTTGATGAGCCTTTTTAGCACACTTGAAGCCCATAATTACTCCCACCTAAGCCTACTAACCCCTAGTCTCAACCCCAACTCAGTTTGGAAGCACCACTATTCAATATTGGGTTTTAAACTTAGTCTCGGACCTAATCTTGGATCTTAAACTTAATTTCATCTGATAAATTCTTTATCATTCTGATTGTAATTTTAGGGGATTCTCTAGCTTACAACACCCCAATGAGTTGGTTCCTTACAACTCTACCACCCATAGAAAAAGTTCAATGCCCACATTGAACAAACCTATTAATCCTACAACTTGTTGACCTTGACTCTAGGGCATTCTCACTTAATGGAGCCTCCTTAGCCAGGAGCTCATGACAACAAGACTATACACCTCCCTTACCTCACCCTAGTAGGGGGTTGCCAATGGGACTTGAACTCCTTAGGACTTAAACTCAACCTTCATAAAATATGTTTAAGGATTTGACATCTTCTCAAGAGAGTTGGCTGAAGCTTCTTATGCTTGGTCTACTTAATTAAACCCATGCTAACTAGCTTACCTTTAGTGTGCCTTCGAAACCCACATTACTCTACTAGATCTTGAGCATTTGCTAGGTTCTCTTTTGCCTCCCATGTTGCTATGTTTAGTGGAAACATTTTCTATTTCATATGGAACTCTTTCACCTTGTGTCTTTGTCATTTACTCTTACTCACATTGAGGATGGCCTAAACTTCATATTCCTCATCATTTTGGATAACCTCGGGTAAGGGTCTCATTTAGTTTTTGCGAAACGGGTCCTCAAAGTATGGCTTGAGTAAATTGATATGGGACACATAGTGCATCCTTCCCATTTCTTAAGGACATTTGAGATGGTAAGCCACTTTATCAATTCAGGCCTTACTCCCATAAGATCCTGCAAACATGCTTAAAAAACTTAAGATCACTTCATTCTAGAAATATATACATTTTACCTTTGGGTTAATTTTTTACTAATTCTATTTGATAATTTTAGGTTTTTGATGTTTCAGCCATACCTTCTCCCCAAGTTGGAACTCTATGTCTTCACATTTCTTGTTCACATATTTAGTTTGCCTCTGTTAAGCTCGTTTCAAGGAATTCTTCATTAAATTCCAAATGTTAAGTCTTTCTACTATTAATGCCTCCATTATAGGTAACTCTCTATGATACTCAACATGCTGAGTTTTACAAGACATTCAATAGTTTACCCATTAATAACTTCCTATGGACTCACCTTGATACTCAAATATGGTGAGTTGTTATAATAGATTTTCACAATCCTAAATAACCTACCCAATCCGTTTAGTGTTTAAAGATAATCTTTTAATTGCCTATTTAACTTTTCTGTTTGTTCATCTATCAAGAAGTGTTATTACTACAATATTTGACTCCATACTTAATACATATCTAGGAGTGATAGGCCATATTGAATTTTAACTTGGTGCAATATTGCTTTAGAAGAGTTCTCTAGAACTTATTAGTGAAAGTTTTATCTAAATCTAAAATAATTTCTTTTGGCCTTTCCTACACCAAACCATTTGTTCAAAAAACAACTTTGCCACACCTTTCGTATTCAATTCTATTATAATGGGTATAAAATGTGCCATTTTTGAAAATTGATCCACCACTACAAATATAACATTAAACCTTTAACTTAGGGGGAGTCCTACAATAAAGTCTATTCTAAGACATTTTTATGAACGATCTAGGATTTTAAAGCTTTGCAAAAAGTTCTCACTAGCCTTAGTCATGGCTTTCACTTGCTTATATGTTGGCCATGTTTTTATAAAGTCTTAAATATCCTTAATTATATATAGTGAGTGATATATTCTTTAGAGCAAACCCATTATTTTGGGCATTTCACCATGTTTTATAAAAAATTTATCATAACATTATTTTAAAACTACTTTCCTTAATTCACCTTGTTTATAGAACATATACTCTTATCTATTTATAATAAATAAGTTTATTATGTTTTACATACCTAATTTTTAGCAGCTCACTTTATTGTTAAGAATTTTATGCCTCTTTGTTTCTTAGCAACACCTCCTATTCTTTAGCAACACCTTATATTTTGCACCAATACTTACTGTGCTAGACCATTATCCTTATATATCTTTTACACATCGTTCTAGAAGGTTGTTGTTGCACTAAATGTTAAGTTCATTTTACCACTTAGAGTATTTGCCATGATATTGCTCTTTTTGGGTTTATAAAATATTTCACAATTGAATTTAGCCAAAGCATTCACCTATCAATCTTGTTTCCTTTAAAGTTAAGTTTAAAGGTGTTCCCAACTTTTTGTCACTTTTCATTAAGAGTAAGCACAAAAATGTTATCTTAGTTCCTTTAGTATTATAGACACTAAGTTCAAGTAAGAGTCTTTGGCCTTATATTACTCTACTTTTAGATTTTAGGCCTCCACTCTAAATTGTTCTCCTTAGGCATTTGGTAATATCATTAGGTTTCTACATTATCCATGCAAAGTTAGCATAAACCAATTGAACCAATCCATTCTGAAGATCATATCAAATCTTGCCATATCCAAAATAGTGAAATCCATGTCCACTTTTTAGATCCCTACTTCAACCTTTATTTGTTGAAGTACCTCATTGGTGCTTTGGTTACCTTGAATAAACTATATAATCCTTGGTTCTCTTAGCCATTGCACCATTAGTCTAGTTTGCCGGCTTATGTTTGTAGCCACAAAATTATTTTAAGCACTTGTGTCAATAAGAATCTTAACAGAGTTACTTTTGAGCTTCCCTTGGGGGCTAATAAATATCACAAGTGATTTTTTACCAAAGTTGCTCATGTAATGAATAACTTTGAGTTAGGGACTAAAATACATACCTTAGTTTAGACTTCACCCAAGGTTACTAACCCTTAATTCTAACTTGGTTTGAGAGCACCACTAGAGAGTGCCTTCAAAACTAACCTCACTATCTTTATTATACTTTTGGAATCCTTTATAGTCCTTTGCCCATAAAATTTTACCCTAACAAGTCTTAGATTCAATTTGGACTCAGTTTTAAACTGTAAACAACTAAAGAGAACCACTTGAGAGATGATCTATTAAAGTTCAAATATATAAAGAAAGAGCTTATGAATAAGAGTGCACCTTTTTTTTGAATCGATTAAGGGTCTTATAATATTTGGGGTTAAGTGTCCTTAGGTTTGAATAGTATTGCCTAAATGACCTCATGAGAAGTCCAAATCCAAAAGCTTATATTGAGTATTAGATATTAATTGGCTTCACACTATATATTGAGATTGACATCTGATAAATTTAATTTGCCTCCAGTTGGGCCCTACTCTTCAGAGATTAATATCTGGCAGATCTAATTTACCTCTAATTGGGTTCAACTTGAGGGGTAGGGTGTCAAGAGAGTAGGGATCTCAAGAGAGTTGTGGCTCCCAACTTTGGAAACATGGTGAATTATAATCAACCAAATAGAACAACTTGAGAGATAATCTATTAGGGTTCAAATATAAAGGGCCCATGGATAAAAGTTTTTCCAATCTATTAATTTTTTAAAGATATTTAGTGTTAAACATCCTTGGGTTTGAATAGTATTAGAAATCCAAAAGCTTATAAAATATAAAGATAACTAGAGGAGGATGGTCTAAAGTCTGTAAATACTACAAAGTATATAGATCATCTAATTTAGATTGAACCATTCGTTAGAGGTTTTTACCCCAATTAATATAATCCTAAATAAAAAGAAATATAATACCAAAGGAAACTAGCAACTCAGCAATGGAAGTCTCTTTAGCCATGTGTAAGTCCCATTTAAACATAATACTAAAAGAGCATAACTGGCTTGGGAATTGGAGCTCTTTTGTTGCAGCCCCAGCCAACTCACCCTAGTTTCCTTCAGTCCAATCTAGTCCAAATTCAGTCCAGAGGAATAGAGAGTCCAAGGCAGCCAGCCAGCCAACCAAATTTCCTCACTTTTTCTGTCTACTATTTGTTGCCTGTTTGCTGGTATTGTGTGCTAGCCAGCAAAGAAAGACCCCCTTTTTTCTGTGTGACACCATGTGTTGGAATTATGCATTGTCTGTCTAGTAGGATGCTTTCAAGCCACACACACACACATAATACACAAAACTTGTCATTCTCTCTCAGCTCAGGGATTAAATAAAGTACACCAGGCTTTGGAATGAATCTGAGAGAGAAGGGAGAATAAAGTTTCACCCCTTGCAAACAAACAAATCTCATCCTTCCTCAACTGCACGGACGCTGATGTGCCTCTGTACGGAATTTAAGTGCTGTTGTACGCCACGTCTCTAAAGGCAGAGTTTGGCAGGAGCAAGTCACAATTGCAAGTGGTGCTGTCTGTCAATTGAGTCGAGTCTCCGTTCTAGCAGAAATCTTTTTCTCCATTTTTTTTTGTATATTCGAATATTTGTCTTTTTTATTTGTAGTTTTTGACATTCATTCCCTATTAACCCCGTTCTTCACAGATTTCCAGGAACAAACCAGACAAAGGAGAGAAAGTTGGTGGACTATAAAACTAAGTTCTTTGTTTGCTTGCTGCATACATTTTCTACAAGATATTTCTTACAAACGGAAAGTGGGAATCATATACGAATTTGGCAGTGAACCAAATGAAAAAATAACATTTCATCCAGTGAAGTGAATTGGAATTGTTTTGAAAGAGCTGGCCTTTGGCATTGATTTCCCAAAGTAGATTGGAGGTCATTCTCACCCAGTACCACGTAGATGTAATGTAGGGCGCTTCCAGCTTGTAATGCCGGAACGTAGGAGGGAAAGGAGTGAAAGCTAAATAACTAGCTCCTTGGATTGGATCAGGTACGAGGCGATCGATCGGCACTTGGGTCGCTCCAAGCTGCGACTTTGGCCACTGCCCACGAGATTTCTGGGTGGAATCGCCAGACCCATCAAACGGTAAATGGGAGAAACCCATCGATTTCTCTCAAACGGCCAGTTTGACGATTTTGCGGCGCCCACACCACGATCACCACCACGATCACTGTAGCTACAAGAAAGGGATCGCCAATCCCTCCGCTAGCTGGCTCGCATTCCCCCCCTTCTCATCACTATCACCATCTTCTCTTTGTTTGTTTTCTCTTTCTTTGTTATTTTTTCGAAAGTAGTAAGAGCTCTCTCTCTCTCTCGCTCTCTCGCTCTCGCTCTCTCTCTCAATCTCGACTTTGATTTGATCCATCGGCGCCAAGAACAGAGTCGCGAGCTCGGTCTTCCTAGTGGGTTTTGGATCTGGATGCCTGCGAGGCTCGGGGGGAACAGCAATGGATGGATCGAATGTGGGTGCTCGAGATGGAGGCGACCCACATTGGGGATATCCGGCGAGCCACACCCTGATCTAGCAGCTAGAAGAGAGAAACACCCATCGATCCGATCGGCTCGATCGAGCGACGCCTCCCAATGGGCGGCAGTGGCATGCTCAACAGCCAGCTCTCCAAGCCCACGGGCTTCTTCGGCCTCCGGCTATGGGTAGTGATTGGAATCGGCGTTGGCGTCTTCATCGTTTTCATCCTCTTCCTCCTCTCGGTCTGGCTCGCCTCCTCGCGCCGCCGGAGGAAGAGCTCCAGCCCATACCATCGCAAATTCCCGCCGCCACCGCCGCCTCTCTCCTCCTCCTCGGGGGGCGCCACGCCCGCGGCGCCGCCGTCGCTCCACCGCATCCCCGCCGTGTCCAAGGAGATCAAAGAGGTCGTCCCGATCGCGCTGCCCAGCTCGGGCACCGCTGACTCGGTCCTCCTCACCATCTCGGACAAGACCTCCGACTCCAAGTCCGATAAGGTCTACGTCCACGTCGGATTCAATCGCCGCGCCGCCGCCGCCGCCAATGCCTCCACCTCCTCCGCAGGCTCCACCGCGATCGTCGGGGTGGAGATGGGCGGTAGCCGGCGGAGGAACAGCTCCGAGATCACGGAGGAGTCCTCCGCCGCCGCCGCCAAGAATCTCCAAATTGTCCGGGCTGGCGGAGCCTACTACTCGGACAGCCCGGTTGCGGCGTCCACGACCACAACCGGATCGCACGGCTGGAGTGGGGATTCCGGGGCTCTGGTGGAGAATTTGAATAACACCCCCACTAGTGGCCCTGGCGGGGGCCCAAGTGGGGAGAATAGCGTGGTGTCGCGGCTGGGGTGGGGGCATTGGTTCACGCTCCGGGATTTGGAGGCGGCGACGTGTGGTTTCTCGCCGGATAATGTGTTGGGGGAGGGCGGCTATGGGATTGTCTATCGCGGGTGCTTGGGCGATGGAACTCCAGTGGCGGTCAAGAGCTTGCTTAACAACAGGTAAGTTTTCGATCGATCCAGTAGAGAAAAATCTCTCTTTTCGTCTGGTTTTCTCGTGTCCCACTCGCTCTTCTTGCGAATGATTTGAGCTTCTCGTTATTTTGGCTTGTTTGTTGTCCTGGAAGAAGATCTTTGGAATTCTTTCGTGTGGAATTCACATCTTCTTTCGGTTTTTGCTTTTGCTTTCTGCTTCCACAGCTGAATTGTATGTTTGTTTCTTTCGAAGCTTTTGCTCGGGCATTGCTTGTCTTGTGGCTGTTGCTTGTTGTCTACTCCTTCCGGCATTTTGTGAAGTCCCATCTACGTTATACTTTTTCTTTCGAAAGCTTGCTTTCTTCTTTTCGACTATTCTAGCTTTGTTGTCCTCTTTCAGCCTTTCCGAGATTCTGTAGCAATTGCTTCATTGATTCATGCCTTTTGATCCTCTGTTTTGTTTTGTTTTTGATCGTAGTGGTCAAGCCGAGAAGGAATTCCGAGTAGAAGTAGAGGCCATCGGTCGGGTGAGGCACAAAAACCTGGTGCGTTTGCTCGGCTACTGCGTGGAGATAAATTACAGGTACGTCGAATTCTCGTGAAAGATTTTTTCACTTTGGATGACGAACTTCTACAGGATGCTGGTATATGAGTACGTAGACAATGGTAATCTGGAGCAGTGGCTTCACGGCCCAGCCTCCATTCTCAACTCTCCAACATGGGAAGTTCGGATGAAAATCGCTCTTGGAACAGCCAAAGCGTAAGCTTTTCATTCTCAATCGTCTTGGGTCTGTATAAACTCTCTCGATCTTTTCTCACAGGCTTGCTTATCTACACGAAGCTCTAGAACCCAAAGTTGTCCACCGCGATATCAAAGCCAGCAACATCCTCTTAGACGCACACTGGAATGCCAAGATCTCCGACTTTGGTCTCGCAAAGCTGCTCGGATCCGACAACAGTCACGTAAAAACCAGAGTCATGGGGACTTTCGGGTATGAGAATTCAATCCTCTTTGCTCGCGAACGATCAAAGTTTTTGTTCTTTGTCGCAGCTATGTCGCTCCAGAGTACGCTAACACTGGTCTACTCAACGAGAGAAGCGACGTTTATAGCTTTGGAGTTCTTCTCATGGAGATGATCACTGGGAGAGATCCAGTCGATTACTCACGACCTTCGGCAGAGGTAAAGAATCTCTAGTTTTTCTCATCGATTCTTAGATTTGCTCTCTCGATCTTTTCTAGGTGAACTTGGTAGATTGGGTGAAGCTCATGGTAGCAAGTAGGCGATCGGAAGAAGTTGCCGATTCCCGCCTAGATGCCAAGCCATCGACGAGAGCTCTCAAGCGAGCGCTTCTTGTGGCTCTCCGCTGCGTTGATCCGGACGCGATCAAGAGACCCAAGATGGGATACATCGTTCACATGCTGGAATCTGACGATTTCCCTTACAGAGAGGTAGAAATTCTCATCGATCGAGAAAGAAAACCTTCGTTTTCTTGTGCAGGAGACGAGATTATCCAGCAGCGCGATGAGCAAGCGCACCGATTTTAGGCAGGAGCAAATGAGCAGCGAGCTCTCGGAAGGGATGGTTCCTTCCTCCTCTTGTAAAGAAACAGGAGGAGAAGCTACTCTTTAAAGTGGAAATATATTCGTAGTATATTCTAGATTTGCAGCCCTAGGTTTTGATCCAACGGTGAGACTGCGATGATTTAATGTGCACCGTGGATTCTAGGGCTCTTGTTCTAGCACTAGGGCTTGTGTGATGCCGCCGAGGATCTGCCTTCTTCCTCGCAGATGATGAGAAAAGAGATCCAATTCCGATCAAAGCATGAGGCTTACAGGAAATTCGAGCTTTTTAAATCTGATGCATCGACCGCTTTGCTCTTCTTTTGTATTCTTTTCTCTGTGATGACAAAAAGAGATGACGAGTCTGAGCTTTCATCTTTCCTGGCGTGCCCAATGGCTATCGCGGAGCAATGTTCTATTGTTCTTCGTGCTCTGGCTATGGAATCGCGCCGGAAGAAGCTGGATTTCTCTTTGAAATTCTGCTAGTAGTGAAGCACGAATCGAGGCATTTGTCTGAGAGAAGTTCTTGTGATATTTGTAAAGAGCTGTTCTTCCTTTTCCTCCGAGCGATCTCCCTTGGATGATGAGAAAATTACGACGGTCTTCAGAGAAATCTCGTGATAGACAAAACTTTGAACAAGAAAATCTCTGACAAGTTGAAGGATCACACACTTTTTCATCTCTCACCTCTTGATTCATTTAGTTTACAAGACTAGAACAAAACCAAAACTGTAGTCACGATAGGAAAGAAAAAATTCACTGATTTATCTGCTGCTACTTCTTCGATCGCGCCTGTCGATGGAAGTGATCGATTGCGGCATGGACATTCCAACCGATGCTACAATTTCTGATAAAACCAGAGGATCGAAGTTCTAAGAACCAAGTAGAAAGATTGTAAGAACTTACCGATGCCTTCTCGAACTGACAAGTTGGGCCTGATCACGTCCCGCGAGTTCACGAGAAAGATATCTCCAATGTAGAGATGGTTTGTGGGAACGTAGATGCTGCAAAGTTCCTCGTCGCCAGATTCATTCTGGAAGATCACGCAACAAATGAGACAATGGGACGATGAAACGAAGCATTGGAGCTTTGAGCTTGATCAACCTGGAGAATGAGGCTAGACGTGATGAAACCAATCGCGTACTCTCCAACACGAGGGTGTCGTATGATCGCCACCTCCTTGAAAGCCTGGGTGTTTTGATCTGTAGGAAAGAACATTAGCAAAGCAAATCAAACTAATCCATCGTGCGAAGTTCCTCATACCTGGAGAGATCGCAGCACTGATTTGCTTGGACGCCGAGTATATGTGTCTCACGAGAGGCATACGTTTGATAACCCACTCGCCGACCATAAGAACCGACGCTCCCATCCACGACGAAACAAAAACTCCCACCAGGAATATGAAGACGATGGTGGTCACGAATCCAAGTCCTAAACAATTCGCGACAGAAATCTTAGAGATCAATGAATCCAGGCAAAGAACTCACCAAAGAAATTTATCCCCAGATGGGCATAGACCGGCCGGAAGAAGCTATCCACGAATTCCACAAACCACCAAGTGATGTAGAAGGTGATCGCCAGCGGAAAGAGGATCACACTGCAAAGGACAGACAGCAAGAACACATACGAAAAAAGAACTTAAATAGTATTCGTCTAGGCTAGAAAAAAAATTTCCTTCCTTGGAGGAGATGATAGAGAGTTCTTACCATCCACTCATGAATTTCTTGGACGCCCAGCTCTGGAGGACCGCGTAGAAAGCCTATAGAGGAAAGATTTCTCTCCGAAATTTCGTGGATTGAATCCCTTACCTCGCGGCCGGAGTGATACCCAGACGGCGTGGGCGCGCCCTCCTTAAGAGGATCCTCGAGGTCATTGCCGATAGGCATGAGCATCTCCCGGTCGCCTACCCGATCCACCGCCGCCGCCCTGGAAGGAGCTGATGGAGATGGAGAGGAAGAGGAGGAGGAGGAGGAGGAGGAGGAGATGGCGGCACCTTGAACTCCCATGCTCCAGCGCCACGGCGAGATCGATCGCGAGCGCGAAGTGGAGTAGGGCCGCCAATTGCGTAGCTTAAGCGACTCGTCCCAGCCTTGGAAGGTGCGCTGTTCGAATCTCCACGGTTAATTGACCTAAACATTCTGATCAACAAACCTCAAATTAATAGAAAGAACAATGAGGATAAAGGTTGTGAAATACAAAGAATAAAACTATTGTATATTTAATTAACTTAAAAACCTTAAATTAATCTCACTATATTAATAACATTATACCCCTTTGATTTCATATTATCCCCTGTTCACCAGGGTGAAAATTTTACCCCTTGTGTTTCGTTTTGCGTGGTAAAATGGCATGGAAAGCATTTAAGATTTTCTAGTTGATGGGTTAAGATTTTGAAAGAGTAGACATCAGTGGAATTTCTTCTTAATCTCTTTGTATAAAGCATTTCAAATGTTGCACATATATAGTTTTTGGAGGATTGATATCACGCAAAACATTATAAATTTGCAATCCAATTTGCTGTAACACTTTAAATAATCCCTTCCATTGAGTAAAGTAAATTGATAATGATGAAAGTTATAAAGCTCACTTTTGTTCTAATTTATCCTTATGCTTCTACCTCTTTTTCTATCACTTTTGTCTCATTATTATTTTTGTAAATGATTAATTTTTCCATTCAACTTTAGTCATTTAACCATACTTTTTGACCATTTGGAAGAATTTCACTCATAATCTCTATAAATCCTAACCCCATGAGTGGCTTCTACCTTTGCATTTAATCCACATGCTCTATGTGTTTAATCTTACTATAGACACCCAAAAATACCATTGACATATCAATCTGTTATGTGCACTCCAAGACCACTTATATTATAGTCTTATCTCCTAAAGACTCTCACCATCCATCTATGAGTGGTCATTTTATGACCACACTTTAAGATGCCCGAAGATATGAAAAACATTCTTTAATATCCTTTTTTCAGTCTCTACTAAATCCCTCTCTATCCATGGCAATACTCACAAATACTACCACTAGATTAATACCCAAGGGCCCGACCACTAAATCCCATTAACCTTTAACATTTCCTCACCATATAACTATACCTTGGTCATTATGCAAGAGGTTTATTTTTCTTCTTTTCTATAGTTTAGAACTTTGGGATGACATTTTAGAATACCGTAACTCTATACAAGTTTCATAGATACTCCCCCCACCTTCTACCTTTGAGTACCCTCACCACATGGCTAAAATGATGTTTCAATAAGCCATGTTAAATATCGAAGTAAGTAATATCACCCACACTTGGATTAGGAACATTAACCATTCAATCTTTTAGGGGAGCTAGAATTAATTTTTGAACACTTCACTAAATTACTCCACTTGTCCATTTGTATTCATTGTAGCATTAGACTCTTTAATAGTTATATCATCACCCACTATATAAATGTAGCCTTCTTGGGTTATATTGACCTTTCCTAGCTAAACTGGTTCCACTGAAGTCCAACTTCCACACTCTCTCTATCGTACTTTTGAACACCCTACACCCCACAGCCCAACTTCCCCCCCCCCGGAGGATGATTGCTTTGGGCTTTCACCCCACAATCTGTATTAGCATTTGGACTTGGTCTTGGACTTTGTTCAGACTTGAACTTAGACTTGAACTCAAATTCAGTCTAAGTTTTGATCTCAGTCTCAGTTTCAGACTCCATCTCAAACTTGGTCTTGGTCTCTATTCAGACACCTCAAACTCCATTTTGGACTCCATTTTGGATTCAGTCTTGATCCCTATTGGGGCTCTATTTCAAACTCCATCTTAAACTCCTTGAACTCGGTTTTGATACTTTTATATATCATGACACTTGCTATATGTTTGTCCTTCTTGTGTCCTTTTTCCAAAGACTCATTCATCAATTGCTTCATACTCATTCCCCGAGCACTTCGTTAGGAGTTCCATTCCTACTTTTAACTTTTCAAGTCATAAATTTTAGTCCAAATGTGTTACACTCATTGGACTCTCGCTTCGATCATTGCCATATAGCACACTTTTGACTTCAATGAGGTTTAGGGATTTGTGTCTCATAACTTTCTATTGTATTTCCATTTTGCTCTTAGATTCCTTTTTCAAATCCCTCAATTAATCTTTATGTTGCAAAAAATGATTAGCTCAAGGAGGAGTATGTTGATTTCTTTGACTTTGATCTATCATTTGGGGCCAAGATTAAAATATATCATCTTATTTCAATTAGGGTTGCTTGTTCAATTAAAGTTATCATTTGGTGTTGGTCATCAAAAGAGATTAAGATTTATACATAAATGTTAAAGAAATGTTGAAAAGGGATGTTATCCAAAAGTCTCAAGTCTTTAACTATATGAACCTTATCTTGTGATGAAGCTTTCTGCTCATAGAATGGCTACATATGCAAAGTAGCATTATATGTGGGGCACCACCAACACCCAAAAGAGATAAGTATTCTTTGATGAGAGTATTTAATTTTATATCATCTATCATTTATTAAATAAGGTGACTATCCCAAATATGTACCTTCTTCCTCATATTATTGATTTATTAAATCATTTGGGACAAGTAATTGATTTACCAAATTAAATCTTACTTTTAGGTACTCGTTGTTTATAATATGCCAAATGTGATTATTGACTTCATTGATGATATTTTGATCTATATGAAGGAAACATAGGAGGAGTATATCTGTGATATCTATAAGGTGTTAAATTGCCTATGGGAAATTAATTTAAAATTGAAGTGGTAAAAATGTGTGTTTGGGTCTTAAGACATCATTTATCTTAGATATTGTATTTCTTATAAAAGTTTATAAGTTGATCCTGGCAAAATTATGACTATCATAAAGTTTTTTACTCTAAAGTATATGAATGATGGGGAAGGTGTAATATATTTGCTGTTTTATTAATCATCTTTCTGGTTGTATTGCATTATTGCAAACATTTTTTAAGTCATCAATATTGTCTTTCATCTAGTTTAAAGACTACAAATGGGCATTTATAAATCTCAAAAAACTGTTTATAACTCCTCCAATTTTAGTTTATCTTGACCACACTTGACCTTTTATTTTATGCATAAATGCTTTTGATATTGGTCTTAAGGGTGTGTTGATATAAGACAACACAAGTGTGTTTAGTTAGCATAATCCCATTATGTATATCAATTATACCTTATAACTAATAGAGGTGAACTATATAAATAGCAAAAGGGAATGACTCGAGAGACGATATATAGGGGTTCAAATATAAAAAGAAAGGGCTTATGAATATTAATACACCTCAATTAAAAGTTTTTGGATATTTGGGGTTAAGCATCCTTAGGTTTGAATAATATTAGACTTCGTGACTTTTTAGGAAGTCCAAACTAAAGAGCTTATAAACTAGTCCCTTGCTCGCCCGTGCTAAATCTTGATTGCCCTTGCTCGTTGTGCCGTTCCCAAGCCAATCCTCCTCCTAACCCTAGCTCCCACCACCTCCTTTTTTGCTGCCCTGCTGCATTCCAAGAAGTCTTTGCTGATCCACCTCCCAATCCTTTGTAACAAACCCCTCCCCACCATGTCAGATCCCCTTGCCGAGTCATCCCTCCATGTGTTCTGCCTCACTTTGTTCTACAGGCTTGTTATTGGCCCCTACAGCTGTAGTGGTTCTTCCCCCCAATAAAATGGAGACACTTCCACGCGTTTCCCCTTATAGTCTTAGTGGTCTCCTACCTCAATTCTGATATAGAATGCCTGCTTTGCCATGCCCTCAGCCATTGCTGCATCACTGTTTAGCATCCTAGCTACCCAAATCAATGCTACCTAGTACTGTTGCATGGACTTGCCTCTCTTGAATTTGTGATCCCTCATCGTGAGGAAGGCACGTTCAGCAGGCTGTCCAAGCTGGAAGTGGCGGCGGCCACGTTGAATTGCCTCCTCCCAAGATTCCTCTTCAACTCCACTCCGATGGGCCATAAAAAGTTGTTGTGCTTCCCCTTCCAGAGCCATGCATAATCTCTCTCTCTCTACGACTTTGTTGTTGTGCACTGCACACTCAAAAATCTCCAGATAGAGCTCAAAGTCTTCTCCCATTTTGTATATAGGATACTTGACGCGAGCCGATGACAAAACTTCTGGGCAGAAAAGCGCCTTTCTCATTGTAACATTTCCCACTACTGCTAGCAGTTTGCCCAATCACCATGTGACCTAGGGGTCCTTCAAGAGTGCAACCATGGCTGCAGCCAAATGCTCGTTGTCAGCATTCTCCAGCAGCCTCTCAGTGCTTGCCTCCACTTGTGGTTCCTTAGACAGCCAGTTAGAAGCATCCTCCCTTTCCCTGAGTGGGAGTGGAGCATTCGAGTCCCCTTCGTGGCCAGATGCCCGTCCTCGTGATAGTGGAGATGCCATGCTTCTAGTTCATGCCAAATAAGAAAGGTGCCATGGCCCAAGCATGTCACTAGCACCTAGGGTAGATCACCAAGGTCCCCCCACCATTAGCCACCTTGACTTAGCTCATTCCTCAATAGGGTAGATCACCAAGATCCCCCCACCACTGGCCTCCTTGGCTCAGCTTATTCCTAGTGCCTAGGGTAGATCACCAAGATCCCCCCACCATTGGCCTCCTCAGCTCAGCTCATTCCTCAGCCCCTGGCTGGATGTATGGCAGCTCCAACCTTTGGATGCCATACCTTGTGACCAAACCTCTTGGTCACACTGGCTGTCCTAGCTAGGAAAGTTCCTTTAGCCATGTGTGTCCTCCATGTTACTGCACAATGCACTCATGCTTGAAATTTCAATCATGCTAGAAATGGAATTGAAAAGGAAAATTCATATAGACTCCAATATGCCCAGCCAGATGTGATGAGGTGCCCCTCATCTCCACCATAAAATGTGGACCCTCAACCAGAAAGAAAATTTAATAGTAATTTGGGATTTCAAGAAGCTTCATGTGTACTTATATAGTTCTTAAACATTATTCAAAGCTGATCATATTACAGTTACTTCATTATTAAAGTGGAAGAATTTAGTTGGTCGTACAACTTGATAGGTTCTAAACCTTTAAATATATAATTTTAAACTTGTTTATTTTTCAAGGAGTTTTATGGTTATTACTAATACCTTTTCTCAAGTTCCTCTCCATTCTTTGCTTCTTTTTCAATAAGTATAATATTTCAGTATTAATGGATTTTCTAGATGAAGATTTTATACCATTGACATTTGTTATATTTAATGTTTAGTGTCCACAAAGTGTGGAGCAAAATTTACCTTCTTTTGATGAAGTTTGTCAGGTTAAAAAGGTTTAATTATGGATTCAAAAGTTTTGTGATGGGTTTAAGAATTTTGCATCATTTCCTAATAACTTACTATTTTAGCATTAATATTTTTAATATCATCTTGAGGAAAACCTTCTTTATTTTATAAAGATTGATCCTAATAATCATTTACAGTTGGTGGTATTTCATGCTTTCTCCATATCTACCATAACTCTTATATTCTAGGCTAATATATAGGACATTATTGTGTGAATGAGAAGTTGTGCAAGTCTTTCTATTAGCTTGAAATATAATATGATGTTAACTAGTATATGCATAGTTATGTTTAGTGTCAAATTTATAATACTCTCCCTCATACTATATAAGGATGGTTCCCATGTGTTTGAGTTGTTGGTAATTGATTTAATGGAAGATTTTCCATGGTTGACTATTGGTAATGATTATTGCTTCCAACTATTTGACTTATTGAGTGGAAGTTAATGCTCTTATGAGTGCATCTACAACTACTGTTGAATACTTCCTCTTTAATGAAATATATTCCAATTTATTTTTTTTAAAATGGATTCTCTTAGATAATGGTCATACATTTATATCTTAGGCAAGTGTTTAATATTCACAAACTAATGGTTTGTTTAATGGCTCATCTAGACCTTCAAAGGGATGATTATGAAGTATATAAGCTTATAGTATTTCGATTGGGATGGTTATTTGGCATTTCTTTAGTATGAGCATATCATAGGGGTATAGAGTTTCTTAAAAACTCTTATATAGTTATGATTCAATATTAATAATGGAGTTGAATTTTCATAATTGCCTTTGTGATTGCCATGAGTTATCAATGTTATTTCCTGGGATTAATATTTTACAACATTCTTCCACTGGTTTGGATGGAATCTAATAAACACTTAAGCCATATACAAATGAATAAAAATAAAAAAGTATGAAATAGAAAGGAGAAGTCTTAAAGTCACATTTAGCATAATTACACTGCAACCAATCCATACTAAAAATGAAGTCAAAATATTGACATGACATCATTTAGAATGATTGAACCTTAGACTCAAGATCACTTATACATAAACTAGGTCTACCTCATCTCATACATTACTATAAAAAATGAAGATTGGCACTATCATATAATATAAATATAGACAATAACATATGAGAATAAGCTAAGTGATAAAAGATAAACTCAAGCCTATATCAACCCACATGTAGAAGATAACAAGGGATCTCTTGTTATAATAATGAGTTTGGAAAATAAACATTGGATGAATTAATGTCAAATGAAATTTTTTATAATACTCCTAAAATAAAGATAAAGTGGCTATTGATATATATATATATATATATATATATATATATATATATATATGGGTCTTTTACTACTCATGCAACTTCTTGTATCCCAGAAGAATCTTTATATCAAGACATTCCATTGCAATAACAGAAAAATATTATTGATGTTAAGATTTCCACCCAAGAAATAAAGGATACCAATCTAAAAAACACTACTAATGTTGATACATATAGCCAACTTCATTACATATCTAACATTAAATATCATGGCCATAACCACGTCCTGATCATTAGCTTTGAACATAAGTAGCAGTCACATCAACCTCTTTTCCCACAATAAGTGAAGCTAAAACATGTGCAAAAACAAGTGATAGATATGATATTTCATAATATTGTGTCAATTAAAAAGTATCGCTAAGGGTGGTTAGGCCAAGTGGATATATAATTCCTACAAATTTTTAATAAAACATTGGCCATAATATTCCCAACTTGATTCGTTCAAATATATTTACCTCTACACAAAATAATAGGCTCTAAGAGTGAACACCAAATTGCATAATTGACTCAAATGGCTTATGACTAAAATGGTACAATTACTAAAAGGCATCATCACAATTATCAATATATCTAAGTGTGTATTTGAAGAAGTCCGAAAGAAAGCTTCAATCTGCATAAGTGGTTACACTCAAACTATTATAATATTGTAACACCATCCCTTGGAGATATGTGGGAAACTTATGCAAATGTTAGATAACATCCCAAAAATAGTGTTTGGCAATCATTATAAAATGATTAAACCAATAGCACATATCATCCCTAGGATTCTCAAAACAATTAAACTTAGCAATGCTACATTCATGACATATGGTGCAGCTCTTTCTATTTTTATTGTCAATCCTTATATTTAGCTAGAGATATAACCACATAACATTGAAAAATTGCACCATTGCTACTTTAGAGTTAAAGAAGGAGGAGGATGTTGCTTTGTTAAGAACAAGAATGAAAAAAAGAAAAAAAAAAACATGAAAAAAGTTATAACAATAAGAAATATCTAAATGATGTAAAAGGTAAATCTAAACCAAAAACACAAATCCAAGCACTCTTCAAAGGCAATAGAGCTATTTGTCTCTTCCAACAATATGAGTGTACAGAAATGTGTATATTTAATTAGCCTGAAAACCCTAGTTTATATATAAAAGCAAGTGGTCCAGATTAAAATCAATTTAATAACCAAAATCCCATTATAAATATTAATATAATATAAAGTTCAAATGTAAGGCTACAATGTTGTATACTAATATTAGCGTAATAGGATTTTAGTAATTGTTAGATTGGTTTCAATCCGGACCACTTACTCTTGTATATAAATTAGACTAATTAATATGCACATTTTTTGTATTCACTTTCCATGTTTTATGCACTCATATTGGTGGAGATGAGGGGCATCTTTGATTATCCTTGAGAAGTGCTTGGATTTGGGATTTTGGTTTAGATTCTGCTTTTGTATCATTTAAATCTAGCTTTTTCTATTTCCTTTTTTTTTTTTGTTCTTTCCTTTCAGGATTTTGGTTTAGATTTAGCTTTTGTATTGTCTAAATCTCCCTTTCCTTCTAGTTTTTTTTTAATTTCTTTTCTTTTGCTCTTTTCTTTTCATTCATTTTCATGGCAGAGCAACAATCTCCTCCTTCTTTGACTCTGGAGTAACAATTGGTGCAATTGCTCGATAATATGCAATTGCAGTTGAAAAACCAAACTTAGTTGATGGCAGCATTCACAGTATGTGGTACAACTCCTTTTGCTCTTGGTACCAATCCTCGCATTTGGTTGAAGTTCTTTCATGGGAATCTTAGTGATGATGTGTACCATTGGTTCAATCACTTTATGATGATTGCCACATATCATTCTTGGGATGATGCTCAATATTTGTATGAATTTCCCATGTGTCTCCAAGGGATAACACTATAGTGGTACAATGGTTTGAGCACAACCACTCATAAGGATTAGAGTATTCTCTTGGATGTCTTAAACACGCATTGAGACATGCCAACAATTGTGATAATACCTTCCAACAATTGCGTTGTCGGGCCATTTGAGTCGATGATGCAATTTGGTATTCATTTCCGAAGCCCTTTGCTTCGTGCAGAGCCAAATATGTCAAAGCAGATCAAGCTGGGAATGTTATGGCCAACACTACATCAAGATCTTGTAGAACTTGTGCATGCACTTACTCCAACCACCTTTACTAATGCCCTTCGTTTGGCACAACATTATGAGATGTTGCCTCTTCCACTTCTTATTGCATGTCCTTTAACTCCACTTTTTGTGAGAGATGGTCCTATTCCAATGAAGGTTAATGCTGCTATTGCTCAAGTTCAAGGACAAGGGTGAGGACGTGGTCGTGGCCATGATGTTCGTTGCTGGGCATGTGATGAAGTTAATCACACTTATCGGCATTGTCAATGTTTTCCGGATTAGTGGCTTCTATTTCTTGGGTAGAGGTCTTGGCATCAACAACATTCTATTGGTGTTGTTGTAGTGGAAGGTTTGGACACTAAAATGCATCTTGGAAATGAAGAGTTGCGTGAGTAATGGAAGGACATTGTGCAAATAAATTGGTGATCCTTCCATCTTTCTTTCGGGAGTATCATCAAGGGGTTCACTTGACATTAGTTCATCAAGTGTTTACTTTCCAAACTCAACTTTATAATAAAAGATCTCTGTAAGTGACTAAATTTTTCCATTCTACTTTAGTCACTTAACCACACCTCTGCCCACTTAGAGGAGTCTCATTCCCAACCTCCATAAGTCCCACTCAGGACTTAGGGCTTGTTAGCCCTGAGAATGGCATCCATGCCACTCAACCTTTGCACTTGGTCCTAGTGCTCCATGTGTTCGGTCCCATGACCGACACCCCAAGGTACCACCGACATATCAGCCCGTTACACTAAAGCCATGCCCCTTTACCTTGGTCACACCAGTGGTCTAACACCACCTGCATCACCATCCTATCTCTCAAGGATTGGGCCATCCGTCCATGAGTGATCGTTCCAGATCCACTCCTTAGCATCCTTAGGATGCCCACAGGCATGGGGAATAGCCTTCCCCAATATCCCTTTTTCGGTCTTCACCAAGTCCCTTTCTGCCCATGGCCGTATTCGCCAACACTGCCCCTGAATCGAGGCCCACAGGCCCGACCACTAAGTCCCACGGTCCTCTGGGACTTCCTCACCACTCGACTGTATCCTTGGTCACTACACTAGAGGACTACTCCTCTTCCTTTCCACAGTCTGGGCTTTTGGGACAACATTTCGGAACACCGTGGCCCTACGCGGGCCTCATGGGTACTCTCCCTGCCTTCCGCCTTTGGGTGCTCTAGCCATGGGCTTAGAGTGAGGTTCCGTTGAGCCACACCAGGTATCCAAGTAGGTAGTGCCACCCACACTTGGATTGGGAGCATCGGTCAGTCGATCTCCCGAGGGAACTAGAGCCGGCTCTTGAACACTTCACCAAGCTACCCCGCTTGTCGGCTCCTATTCACTCTAGTCTTAGACTTCCCAGTGGTCAGTTCATCACCCAACACTGGGTATGGCCTTCCTGGGCCAAACTGGCCTTTCCTGGGCTAAACTGGCCTTTCCTGGCCAAATTGGCTCCACTGGGCTTCAACCCCCACACTCTCCCTACTATACTTTTGGAACCCCCCGCAGCCCCCCCCCCCCCCCCGACGATCGCTTTGGGCTTTCACCCAACTGCCTGTATTAGTATTCGGACTCGAACTTGGGCTCAAACTCGAACTCGAACTCGGTCTTGGTCCCGGTTTCGGACTCAGACTCGGTCTCGGTCTCGGTTCCATCTCAGACTCCATCTCGGACTTCATCTCGGGTCCATCTTGGACTCCATCTCGGACTCCATCTCGGGTCCATCTCGAACTCCACTTCGGACTCCATCTCGCTTCCATCTCAGACTCCATCTCGGACTCCATCTCGGGTCCATCTCGGACTCCACTTCGGACTCCGTCTTGGGTCCATCTCGGACTCCACTTCGGACTCCATCTCGGGTCCATCTCGGACTCCATCTCGGGTCCATCTCAGACTCCATCTTGGACTCCATCTCGGACTCCATCTTGGACTCCATCTCAGGTCCCTTTTTTGGAGCCTTGCTTATTGGTTGCCTCGTGCTCACTCCTCGAGCACTTTGTTGGGAGTTCCACTCCCGCTCTCGACCTTCTAAGTCAGAGCTTTTAGTCCAAACGTGTTATGCTCGTTTGGCTTTCGCTTCGGCCACTACTATGTGGCGCCCTTTCCGGCTCCACTTTGGGGCCTAGGGATTTTGTGTCTCACAATCTCTTATTATTCTTTCCATATTAGTTGATACAGTTTTGAGTTTATCTTCTATTACTCGATCTATTGCCACACATTGCCATCTACATTTGTGTCATGCGGCAAAGCCAATTTTCATTTTTTATGGCAATTGCACAGAATGAGGTGTACCTAATTGTGCATGTGGGCGATTTTGAGCTTGAGTTATAGCCATTGTAGGTAATGCCAAATCAAGTTTTTTACCTCATCCTTGGTATGGATTGGTTGCATTGCAATTATGCCAAGTGTGACTTTGAGGCTTCTCCTCTTTGTATTATACTTTTTTATATTTTATCCATTCTTCTCACTTTTGTACTTCTTCATCCCTTTACTTTTACCTCTGCTTCCATTACTTTTATTTTTCCATTACTACCTCTTATATTTCTATCTTGTTCCACTCTTTCTTTTTTTGATCCTTCTAACGGTCTTTGTGTTGTAGCAGTTAACCAACTCATAAAGAAGTATGTCAATCTCTTTGAATTTGACGTATTGTTTAGGGTTAAGATTGCCACACATCATCCAAATCTAATTAGGGATGCTCATCTAATCAATGTTCCTATTCATCGTCGGTCACCCAAAAAGATCAAGATTTTACATACAAATATATAAGAGATGTTGGAAAAGGGTGTTACTCAAAAGTTATAAAATCCTTAAGTATGTGAACTTCATCTTATGATAAAGCCTGATGAGAGTATTCATTTTTGCATCGACTATCATCCGTTAAATGAAATGATAATCCCAAATATGTACCCTCTTCCTCACACTACTGATCTCTTGGATTGTCTAAAGAGAAGTCATTAATTCACCAAGTTAGATCTTGCTTATGGGTACTAACAAGTACTAATAGCCAAAGAAGATATTCCTAAGACTGTTTTTCGTCACTATTTGATTTATACAAGTTATTAGTGATTCCATTTAGTTTGAACAATACTCTAGTGACTTTCCAGCAAATGATGGACAAGGTTCTTTATGATATGCTGGAGATGATTATTGACTTCATTGATGATGTCTTGATACACTCGAAGGGGACATGGGAGGAACACATCCGTGATGTTTGTAAAGTGTTATATCAGCTACAGGAAGTTGGTTTAAAGCTAAAACGGTCAAAATGCATGTTTGGGTTCAAGGACATGACTTATCTTGGGCACTGTATTTCTTATGAGAGTTTGCAAGTTGATTATGACAAACTTATGGTTGTTCTAAAATTCCTTACTCCAAAGTGTGTGAATGATGTATAGTGCTTTTTGGGCAAGATGCAATATCTTGGTCATTTTGTAAATCATCTTTTTCATCACATTGCATCATTGCAAGCATTGTTGAAATCATCAACATCATTTTTCATCTGGCCTACGGACTGTGAGTAGGTGTTCATGGATCTCAAGGAGCTATTAACGACTTTTCCAATTTTAGCATATCCTAACTACATTTGTTACTGCCATTATTTTATTATTGAAGTGAAAGAACCTAGTTGGTTATACTACTTAGTGGGCTTTGAAATTTCAAATATATGATTTTGATACTAGGGAGTTTTGATATTGTTCATGCCCTTTCTCGAGCTCCTCTTCCTTTTTTACTTTCTTCTCATGTTTCTGACAAACTTGTTGTTCCAGTATCTATGGATTTTCTAGACAAGGATTCTATGCTATTGGCGATTGCTATACTTGATATTTAGTGTCCAAAAGGTGTAGAGCAAGATCTACCTTCTCTTGATGAGGTTCGCAAGGCTCAAAAGATTGAACCATAGATTCAAAGGCTTCAAAATGGGTTTGAGAATTTTGCATCACTTGCTGATAACTTATAGTTCTGGCATTTATATTCTCAATATCACTTTAAAGACAGCCTTCTTTATTTTGTGGGGACAGATCCTGATATTCATTTATAGCTTATGGTGCCTTCAATATTTATTCCACAGTTTCTTATGCTTATCATGATTCTCTTGTTCTATGTGGGCATATAGGACATCATCATATGATCAAGAAGCTACATAAGTTTTTCTATTAGCCGGAGATGTGACATGATATTATCCGATATGTGTGTAATTGTGTTTGGTGCTAAGCTCGTAATACTCCCCCTCATGCTGCGAAAGGATGGTTGAAGTCAATTGCAATTTCTCATCTGTTTGAGTTGATGGTATTTGATCTTATGGGACTTTTTCCTTAATCGACTATTGGCAATGAGTATGTTATTATTACTTTTTACTACTTGACTTGTTGGGTGGAAGTTGGTGCTTTTGTTAATGCCTTTGCAACTACTGTTAGATACTTCTCCCTCAATTGAATAGTGTTCTAGCATTCTTGTTTGGAGCGAATTCTTTCAGATAATAATCCCGTATTTATGGCTAAGGAATTTCATGTTTTGACATCTTAGTTGGGGATGCACCACACTTTCACGAGTGTTTATCATCCACAATTAGACACTTTGGTGGAATGGCTCGTTCGGACATTCAAAGGGATTATCGTGAAGTATGTGAACTTTCAATATTCAGATTGGAATGGTTATTTATCGTCTCTTCTATATGCATATGTCACAGGGGTGTATATAAGCAACTAAATTTTCCATTCTACTTCAGTCATTTAACCACAACTTTGACCACTTGGAGAAATCTCACTCACAACTTCTATAAGTCCTATTTTGGACTTGGGGCTTGTTAACCCCGAGAATGGCATCCTTGCCACTCAACCTCTGCACTTAGTCCGAGTGCTCCATGTGTCCAATCCCATGACCGACACCTAAAGGTACCACCAACATATCAGCCCGTTGCACTAAGGCCATGCTCATTCACCTTTGCTATACTATTGGTCCAACACTAACCATATCACAGTCCTATCTCTCAAAAACTAGGCCATCCGTCCATGAGTGGTCATCCCAAATCCACTCCTTAGCATCCTTAGGATACTTGCAGACATGGGGAACAGCCTTCCCCAATATCCCTTTTACAGTCTCCACCAAGTCCCAAGTTTCGTCCATGGCTGTGTTCGCCAGCACTGCCACTAGGTCAACGCTCACAGGCCCGACCACTAAGTCCCACTGTCCTCTAGGACTTTCTCACCACGTGACCATATCCTTAGTCATCATATATCTGTCACTCCTGGATCAATCTCTCCCAGACATTGGAGGTACTTGATCAGACTCTTCGGGCCCTGCCTTGGGGCACTTACATGAATCCTCTTCCACTCCCCAGGAAACAAGCTTGAGATCCACATCTTTCTTAGTAGTCCCAATTGACATGCATCATGCATACTGTGTTGATGCCCGTGCTGCTCCGGTCACACAGCCCCCCAAAGTCCCTGGTGGAAAGACACCAGGAACTCTTGAGAGTGCTGGAACTTCATGAAAATCTCCTGCTCGTTGTGCTCGTGGTCGATGATGTCTCGTATGGCAGTAGCTCAAAGTCCTGTAAAAATGTACGGTGAGAGTAAGCCCTAGATGGGGAAAGATCTTCCCGGCGCCATTCTTATCTTCACGATCCCCAGGTATGAATGAGGAGTGGGTACCGTTAAATCCTTGCCATGCCGAAATAACAACTTCTTTGGCATGGATGTGGTAGACATCAGAGTTCGATCCAAACAATTGATCTCTTACATGGAGATCTATAACAACGTCAACTACATGTAATCTTCATCAGGTTAAAGTCCAGGTATTTGTGTGTTGGTACTAATAGCTTGTGATGCAGAAAGACCAGCTGGCAGAAGGAAATATACGAATTGGCAGTCGTTTAAGTACCACGAAGACGATTGTTTTCTGACTGAAAATCCTCCACCTTTCTGTTAAAAATCTCGCTATTGCTATCGAGTAGCACAATTAGCTTTCTAGTCTTTTCCATTGTTGGAAAAAAGACGAATCCAAGCATTCAAAGTAAGAAGTCTGATTCAAACAAGCTCGGTCCGTCGGATTTTACACAGGGTGTGTACTCTGACGTAGACGGAGCTGCTTGGTCTTCTGTGTTTAAAGTTGCCCAGACGTCATCGAGTTCTTGGTTTAGGCGCGTCCATGCATCTTTATTGGCAACATTTGGTTTGTCCTTGGTCGTTGTTTGTTGTAAGTCACGAGAATGCAAAGGAATGACACCTCCGGTGTACTTTGAACATCCCAAAGATCATCAGCATTCTTTTGGAGAAGGGACTCAAATGTAAGGGTGTCACTATCCCGCCTAGTAGAGATTCGAGAGTTGTCCAAACGTGTTAAAGGGCTCCGAAAGCATTCAGAAAAGCTAGCAAATAAATACACATAAAACAATGCGTCCAAAATCCTGTTGCGCGGAAAAAATAATTCATGAAAATAACATAAAAAACCGGGGTCAAACCCCTTCGAATGATCATCTCGAGCTGCTGAACTTAAGACTAGTGTCTACAAAAACAGAAAAGAAAAGAAATAAAACATTTCTTCCAAATAAAATTGCATGAGAGACAGATGCAACTGCGCCTCCCTCCGACACGAAAACATTGTACAATACTTTGGAACACAAAAAGTAAGGCGCTTACACGGTTTAGGAGGTGATGCCATACCTCATTGACGTGCACGCATATTACAACTCTCGAAGAAAATTGAAGTGTTCCCTTTGTTTCGTCTGTGTGCATCTGAAACAAATTATACGAAACTTAGGCACTGAGCGGTTATACCTCATGCGGTGTAATGGTGTAAATAATAGCCGTTTCTGCGTTACCGTTTAAAACGGATTGAAGAATGCGCGTCAGTTGTCCCGGTATGGTATATGACCAAAAGATGAAAGCTAAAGACTTTCCTGGACCCTCGCTGAGCTTATTGATAACAATGACCCTTGGCCTTAAGTCGAACTGAGCTGCTGTTTTTGCAACGCGTTCAGAACCGGCTAGATCTACCAGGTTCAAGTTATAGTGCAAAGATCGTAAAATTCCAGGCTTACCAAAGTAGACACAGTCCCTATTCTGTTATTGTCAATGACCCTGTGTGAATGTGACAGCACTTAACCACCATTTGAAATATAGAGTGAGATCGACTACTGTATCTGTTCATGTTCGTCTCACCAAAATGACGATATGCTGCAATACCATTGACAATGTCAGTACCCCTGAAGCTTTAAGGAATCAAATACTTGGTCAGGTTTCCTCTTTGAGTCCAGCAACCCTTCTGTACAATGAAGTGTAAGAATGTGAGAAACACTTGCAAATGTTACCTCGAAATCGTGTATTTACATTTAGCTGTTCTAGCTCACTTTCTAGACGACTATTTACTTTCCGTAAGTCAATCACTGTCTGCACACAAAAAAATAATTATAAAAAATAATGTTAAACATCTGGTAACCAACAATATCGCGAAGTCCAACATTACCGTGACCGAAAACACGGTTCTCTTGGAGGAACTAGGGATTCTCTACTTAAATCTGCGAAGCTTGAGGTCTGGTGTGGTTGGGACGGATTGATTTATGCGTGATTTGCAGGAACATGAAACAGCAAACAAGCTTGATGAGCTGGAGAGAAAATACAGCCAGAACATGCGAGCAAAAACACCTACTTGAGGAGAGGCTTTTCTCTCGGGTAAATGTTTATGGTTCACTCCAAAACGCGGCAGGTCTAACGAGCAAATCCTCTCAGGAAGAGAAATACAAGACACAGCTCCATGAACTGGTAAACACGAACAAGGAGCTTCAAAGGACAAACGAACAACTGAAATCCTTGTGGGTATAATTTTCATTCTAAGATGCACAGTCAAATAGCTTTACTTTCTTGCAGGAAGAAAACTACAAGTACTCTCAGATAAAAACACCAGCCTCCAGAAATTGATCAAAGAAACTGCACGTAATTAAACTTTAAAAAGTTACTCCCTCGTATAACATAACATCATCAACAAGCGAAGGCCAGCAACGAGCTTAAACTCTCATTGGAGGCCCAGGTACCTAAGGTAAAGATGTTCCAAACGATTGCATGGCACAATCCATCACACGCAAGGAATCGCAGCTCCGGGAACTAACCGCCAAGCTCTCGTCCCTTGAGGGTTGCCTCTACGCGCTAGCGAGTCTCTACCTCACAACCATACTCTCCAGTCGAGCGAGCACGAGGCCCTGATCGCTCACATCGATACTGGACAAGGATCTCCGGCGGGCGAGGTGAGATCTGGCGGCCAAAGTGGGCGTCCAGGCCCAGCAAAACCAGGAGCTCCTCGTCAGCCGAAAGTATGCAAGGTTAAGCCATGTGGACGGCTATGATTCAAAGCGACGAGCGCGGCGATTTAGATTTAGGGTTCTAATGGCGGAGATCTCTATGAATCGGCTTGTGAGAGCTTGTGAGGTAGCTTGCGATAAGATCTATCCCAGGAAGGATTACAAGAGGCAGTTCAAAAAGGGCCCATTTCACTGTGTTTCGGGTGTGGAGTCTGCCGAGTTTCAGCGATTGGCGGATCAGGATAACGTGCGAAAGTATGGATTAGCATACGAGCACGATGGAGGAAACGTTAGCATCTGCGGGGACAACACCGAAGTCCACGCAGGGATGAAGGGGTACGTAGCCATTGTTCTGATGGATCAACTCCTTAAGCTCGGTCTTGATCCACTCTGCGGCCCCGTCTATCACTGGGTGAACTTCATGGTGGTGTTCCCCAATGGGGACATGAAGATGGTGGATCACGCCCTCTTTCAGCGCTGCCCAGAGACGAAGCGGGAGCTGCCGATTGTTGTGGTGGAGCTAGCGTTCTACAACGAAAGCCACGAGAAGTTGAGGGAGAACGTTGCGAGGATCATGGAGGTGGCCAGTGTCAAGCTGGTGATCGGTGTAAGTGCCTGCATCGATGATGCAGACAACCTATACTTCAAGGCATGCATTGGCTACGCTGGAGACATTCAAGACTTTGATCCACTTAGGGGGGAGGAGTGCTTTTCGGTGCCTACTTCCACCTTGTTTCAAGACGTGCCAGAGCTGCCTTCCAGCATGGGCGAGCATTTCAAGTACCCTCTCGGAGCAATTGTGAAGTATTCAAAGGGAGCTCTGTACTCGCGAGACAACAAGACCAGCAGGTTTTGGAGCTGTAATTAAATAAAAGAAAACATAGTGTTTTTTAGTGAAGCCCGATGTTATCGGGAACATAATTTTGCTATTCATTTCTCATACTTGTTATCTACAGTCTTTGATATGTAAAGTGTTTGCTCTCCGAGTCCAACAAATTTCAAGAGTGGGAGAGAAACTTGTTGAACAAGGTTGGTCATGGTTTTGGTGAACAATTAGTAGTTCATCTCGCTCAGATTGCTGAAAGCAGGGGCAACAACAGAATGTTGGTAAGCTTCATTTTTATGATCCTTTTAACATATTCAATGATAGATACATGCACACAAAAACAGCCATTTTACTGAATCTCTGAGTGCCTCAAAGTATATCATTTTATCAGTGTTTTGCTAAATGCAAGTAATCTTTGTCAAGTATAATACATGCTTGTGATAGGAGAGAATCTAAAAAACTATCTGAAAAGGGATGCTTGGATTCTCTATTTAAGCACAAAGCTTCTGTGTGAATTGATAGATTGATTATGAGAAATTGCTAATGTGCAAACACTAGCAAAAAATATATCTAAGATCAGATCTTTGAAAGTTAAGAATTTTATTTTTTGATTCTTATAATTGATAGGAAATGAAAAAGCTCATATAAATCTGTAGTTATTTTAGTTCTGAAAACTTCCTTAGAAACATTTAATTGAAGTGTGGCTGATCACTATCCAAGAATAAAACCTAAAACAATAAATTTTATTAGAATAGAAAGACATTTAAATTGAAAATTATACCTGTATCAAAGTAGTTTTATTGGAATGTTCGTGCAAAAACTTTAATAACAATAGTATAAAAAAACCTTTAAAGAATTAAATATAAATATATAATATATAAATAAATTACAATTCTATATATATTATGTTACCAAGATTTTAAGGAAGTCTTCATAGAATGAATGTTTTCATTTTGTTAACTTGTTATCTGTGAAAAATCGAAGCATATCATTAGATTACATACAAAGTACACATATTATTTTATTGACATGAATTTACCTAAAACATTTGTTTAACATTATGATATTACCACTTTTAACACAAATAAATTTTTTCTAGATTCCCCAAAAATAATTGATAAAAAATACTTATAATAAAATATAATTTACTCAATTAAATATATAATATTATATTTAAAAATTAATTAATTAATTAATTAGTTTAAAGGGTGAACTTCATCTTGGAAATCAATTCCAAATGCCAGAACATCTCCATAAAAAACCAACTTATAATTTAATTATGTAGTTGGCCAAAAGGGTCCCACTATAACCACTAAAAAATAACACTAATTTGTAATTGTTTATTTCCATATTAAAAGCAATAAGATCTAAAATTGTATTGTATAAGCTTAAAAAATATTGTCTTAAAAGAAAAAAAAAGTGGATTGCACCCATAGGTTTTTACATATTTAGAGAAAAATTTTCTGAGCTGTACTTTCCCTGTTTCAAGCTCTTGTTAGAATGGTTGAACTCCTGGCAATCTTGATCACAAACCTTGACAGCTGCTCCGGTTAGCATCGTTGTCTCTCCTTATAACTCTCCTTATGGTTGACATCCTGAAAATTTGTATATAGTGCATGGCCTAGCAAGCGAACACATACTTCTGAATGATCGCCTCCAGCAATCACACTCTGCTCCAGTGTCCCAGTGGCTCCATCGGTCAGGTAAACTGGCCGCTTCTTCCGACATGGGACGCCCGTTTCTTTGTTCTGCAAAAGAACAAACCAAGATTTTACCGCGCTTAACATAGGAAACATCCAGCAATCTCACTCTCCTTGAGCATCTCGGTGTTTTTCGCTAAGTAAAGTTCCCGCGTCTCACCGATGCCCATTTCTTTCTTCTGCAAAGAGCAAACCAGGATACAGCAAATGCGAAAGCTCTAGACTTCTGATCTTTCCAGCGCTCTAGGAACATGCCGATGATCAAGAATCACAAACCTCGATGCCAGCGGTCACCAGCCTCACGATCTTGCAAGAAGCCACATCGCTCAGTGAAATTCCCCGATTACAAGCCGCGGTATTTCCATGTGCTTCATCTGAGCTGCCTACTTCCTTGTCCTGCAAAGAAGAATAAAATCCACCATGACCAGCGCCAGAATCACCGCAAAAAATGTAGCACTGCGCCTCATGATGCGATCGCGATCATCCGGGCGCTCTAAAGAACCCTAAAGCTTGAGAATTCCGCCGTCTGAGCTACGGGCGGGAGAGGCACGCTACGATGGTGTGGTACGAAACACGCTATGTACGGAATTTTTGCTTACCTGTCATAAATTCGAACATTGGATATTCTGTTCCTTTCCGGACATCTGCTAAGTGGCATTGGTTTATCTAGACATTTAGAAATGTTCTATTTGGATCACGCTAATATGTTATAACATTCTCCAGAATTCCGCCATTCACAATTCACAGCGACACAGGACGATCTAGCGGCGCAGTTTTGCGTATTCTGAGCACACGGCACTACAGTAAACAAGAGGACTAGAGTTTCTTTTGTTCCGTATGAGACGATGCTGGGCCAAAAGAATTAAGAATCAGTGAAGCTATCCAAAGGAACTTTTTACCTCCCCGCAGTTTAAGTGTTGTGTCCCACCAGCAAAGTGTACAAATGCTGAGAAGACAATATAGAGCCTCGATGTCGACGATGTGAGGGAACCTTTTCCTGCTTTATCACGGATTGTATCATTGGAGGTACTCGATTAGACTCTTCCGGCACTGCCTCGGGGCCCTGAAACGAATCCTCTTGCGCTCCTCAGGCGTTGTTGTCGACTTAAACACCTTCCAATCCTCGATGACGAGCTTGAGATCCGCGGCTTTCTTAGCAGTCCCCTTGCAGCAATTGACGTGCATCGTGCACACTGTGTTGATGTCCATGCTGCTCCGGTCGCACAGCCCCCCAAAGTACCTGGTGGAAAGATAGCGCAGCCTGATTCCCAGGTCCAGGAACTCGTGAGAGTGCCGGAACTTCATGAAAATCTCCTGCTCGTTGTGCTCGTGGTCGATCACGTTCCTCGTATGCCAGTAGCTGAAAAGCTGTATGGTTCTCTCGTTGGAGCGGGCGTAGACGAGCCCCATGTTGGGCGTAGTGCGTGAATAGCGGTCGCAAGTCACCTGGAAATCAGCGTCCTCGGAAAAGTGCTTGATTGGTGAGCGTAGCCAGACAATGTCAAGGTCCTGTAAAAAGATATAGAACCCCGGGAAATGATGAATCTCTGGACCAACTAGAGAAGAAAATAACGAGCCATACCGTGAAGATGAAGTTGAATCCCAGCTGCAACACAATTCCCTGGAAGTAGAGCCTTCGTTTGTTCATCTTCACGTAGTCTTGGCTCATGTAGAACTGGTCCACGGAAAGGTCCACGCCGTCGATTTCTAGCCGAAAGCAGTGTTTGTGGGTGTCGAGACAGTGGTCGTAAGCATCCTTGTCGAGAGCGATGATCACCAAGTGATCCAACAGAGGGACTGTGCCCTCGCCAACACGGAAGCTCTCCAAAAACACGTCTAGAATACCTCCGGGCTTGGCCCAGGCACTGTTGAGCGGTGCTAGAATCACGGTCTTGTTGTCGTCCATGGCAGCATTGGTCAGGATCTCAGCAAGGTTCGTGAGCTCTCCATCGGTCTGGAGCACAGGAACAAGAGCGACTAAGAGAAGAAACCAGATTTTACACTCACAAAGTTGCTCGACAGCGCAAGAACACTCTGGGAGTTCTGGGATTCGTGAAGAATGTGGATGCCGGAGCCGATGTAGAAGCTGGCAACGCCAAAACAGAGCATGGCCAAAATCATGAGCGCGGCATTGCTCCGTCGCAGCCGGTATCTAGAGGCTACTTCCCCCATCGCTCGCCGTCAGCTCCCGGCCAGAATCGCAGAACAATTCCTCTCGCCCTGAAATACCAAGAAACGACCGCAATTTCCCAATCAATCGATCAATCGGGGCAGAAAACAAGAAAACCTGGCGCTCGCAATCGCAATCCACATGCAAGAACACGAGCTGATCGCTCGTCGGCGACGCGCAGCGCCCTGGCCTCCTCGATTCCATTCAAAATTCCACTGCGCGCCCAAGAAGCCGATCGATAATGGCGGCCGCGCAATGCCCAAGAACCCTAAAATATCAAAACGCCCCCAGCCTATTGGTAGAGAAGGAAAGAGAGAATTTGGTAGAGACTCGACACCTAACGCGCTTAATTTCTTTGCTTCTTTCTTGGCGAGGGAAAACAGGTAGTGGAATATGCCCCGAATCGTTCCGCGATATTTAAGGTCGACGTCAGTGTGAGAACACGCACTTTACGCATTCCACCTCGAGCAGCAGTCCAAATCCCTCGGAGATTCTCGACAGCGGCAAGTTGTGCGTGATGTATCGATCCAGATCGATCACCTGCGCGTGATGTTTCCAATGATCCACAAAGCTTTTCTAGCGTGATCGGAAAGAATTCTTACCCCGGTCATGAACTTGTCAACCAGCTCGGGCATTTGGCTGCGAATCTTGAATCCACCGAGTGATCCCGAGAGGATCTGGCGGCCAAAGAAGAGGATGTTTGGATCGAAGCTCAAGTTTTGGCCCTCCGGAGTCACACCAACGATGATGAGGCTTCCAAACTGCGCAAAAGCAGCGTGAGAGCACTTGGAAGCTGGAATGCGGCTCGTCAAAGACTTACCGCATGGAGCGAGTTGAGAGCATCAACCATGAGCTTGGGATTCCCAACACACTCGAAGCTGTAATCGACGCCACCGCCGCTCAGCTCATGGATCACCTGAGCGATGGAGAACGAGAAATCTATAGTATGAACAAAAGCAGACTAACCTCGTGGATGGGTTTGTCGTTGTAGTCCTTTGGATTCACAAAGTCAGTCAGCCCAAAGTCCTCTCCTGTGCAAAGCAACAGTGAGGAAAACTTCGCATATAAAATCCGAGGCAGAGAAAACGATTGATCACCAATGCGTTGTTTGCTTGGCTGAATGTCCACACCGATGATGCGAGATGCGCCAGCGGTTTTAGCACCCTCCACAACCTTCAAGGACGCCACGAAAAGGAATTTAAGCAAAAGAACAAAAGAAGCACATGGAGTATGAGCGGAAGAAGTGGTACTAGAGGACTACGATTGATATCTGAAAGCTTACGGCTAGTCCGACTGTTCCAAGGCCAAAGACGGCCACCGTAGATCCGGCCTCGACCTTCGCAATGTTCCACGCAGCTCCCAGGCCTGATCATCAGCCAAGAAACACGAAAAGAATCACGATCTTGGTCACCAAGCTCGAAAGAGTTCTCACCTGTGGGAACTCCACAGCTGAGGAGGCAAATCTTCTCCAGCGCCACCGATGGGTCGACTTTGGCGACGTGAGAGTGATGCATGACAGTGTACTCGGAGAAGGTCGAGCAGCCGAGAAAGTGGTGAATGGGAGTCCCGTCCATGGCCGAGAATCGAGTCTTTCCATCCAGCATCGCCCAGCTTTTCACCTCCGCGAACGCCACCACGCACAAATTCGTCTTGGGCATCTTGCAGTAGCGGCAGTCCTGGCATTCGGGCTGGAAGACCGACACGACGTGGTCGCCGGGGCGAACGCCGTCCACATTCTCGCCCACGCTCTCCACGATCCTGGCACAAATGTTATGGCAATTCTGGATGGATCTAGGCGGCGCAAGAAAGCATCGATCGATAATCTCACTCACCCCGATCCCTCGTGGCCGAAGATCACTGGAAACGATCCCTGGCCAAGATCACACCAGATTAGATCGATCTTGGAGGAATCGATAGGCGCGCGCGTGCTCACCTTGCCTTTCCAGAAGGTAATATCGGTGTGGCAGAGCGAGGAGTGGACGATTCTCACCCTGACCTCGCCGGATTGCGGTGGAGCGACGCGAATGTCCTCGAAAGAGAGCTGCTCCGGCTCCCAGGACACTGCCGCTGGAGGAAGAAAAGATCGATCGATCAACCGAAAGAAGATTGCGGGACCAGACCTTTGCAAACGATCTCTCGTCCTGGCGCCATTTCTTTATCCCCGTCGCGGAAAACACAAGAAAAAGAGGTAGAATAGCTGACTTGGCTAGCAACACATCATTCTAATGACGTGGCACAAATGCCGCCGTGCAGATGAGCGGATGAAATCATGGAGATAGTGTTGCGCTTTCCATCGCACTTTAGGGTTAGGGTTCTTAGTGCCATGGAAGGACGAGGAGGAGGAGGTGGTGCCAAGCGCCTGCAATCCAAGGTCATTTCCTCGGCGGATGGTGCGAACCACAGGTATGTCCCTGTCAAGCGTCTTGATCGTGGCCCGGAACTTAGGGAATTTCTTTCCTGTGAGAAATGTGGGTCTTGGATTGAGAGAGTTCATGCTTTTCCTTGTCCTTGTGCTTGAGATCTTGGCTTTCCGATTGTTTCCCAGGATTTCTTGTTGCCTTGTCCTTGTGCTTGAGATCTTGGCTCCAGGATTTCTTTGTTCTAACATTTTCTGTGAGGGGCAGAAGGAAGGACAAGTGGGCGACTGAGAGGCATGAGCTTCCTGTGGAAGAAGAGGGGAGGGGTCGACGCCGCTTGCAAGACCCTGTTGCTCTCGAAGACGCCAACAATGCCGAGGAGGGTGGAAGGCGGCCGAAAAGAGGGAGATTTGAGACTCAAAATGGAGAGAATCCCGAGTTCGTCCCTCGTGCGGGAGCTTTCTTCGAGGTAGAGTGGCGCTAGTGACTTAAAGCTGACTTGAAAGACGTACTCCATACTTGTGCTTTTGCAGCACGATGATCGGAATAGCAACTGGCGCTCACGGACAACTCCCAGGCGCAGGCCATTCGGTATCGTCTTGTCACATTTGTTGTCTTAGATGGTTTCTAAATTGCCTCTACATGTGTCTACGGTACTGCGAAACCTCGGAGCTGTAAGTTCTCTATTTTCTCTGCTGGAAGTTTTCTTTGTTCTTACGCTAGTGCTCAGGTTTTCTAGGCGAAGGAAGTCGGCCGGAGGATCGAGGGCCAGTTCGGAAGCCTCCTGAGGAGCGCTGGGAAGGAGGAAATCCCGAAGCTCCAGGCAGAAGAAACCAGGCAGATCGGTGGCACCACGATCGGTTCTTGGAGCTCGAAAACAAGAAAGGTGGCAGACTAAACGGCCCTCCCCCGAGGTTCAGAGACGGTGACAGGATGGCAGGCAGAAGAGGTGGATTCCCGCGAGTGAATGGCAGAGGCAACGTTGTGGCAACTCAGATGGAACGAGGGCGATGGGGGGAGGAAGAAGCCGGAGGAAGGAACGCCATAGCCAGGAACAACAACAACAACAGGTTTCGCGGGCCTGTGGTGGCGAATCCCAGGGGCGCTGCTGCTAGCGAATGGAAACACGACCTCTTCGACCAGCGGAACCACAGCCCAGCGGCACAGAGGGAAGAAGCCAGCGTCGCTAGAGTGGAGGCTCTCTTGGCGTCGTGAAGCTCAGCCATGGTGACGAAGATAGAGGAAGCTTTGCTCGCTCCATGGCTTCCACGCCTCGTCGAGCCAGTTCATCCAGGACTGTGGCTTTGGAACGGTAGCTCCAGATGGAAAGCTCGTCACGGCGATGGCCACTGGTGGATTCACTTTATAGATCATACAGGAACTAGATCACTGTCGAAGACGACCATGTAAGCTTTTCATTTTGACATAGATTTCACTTAAATCTTCTCGAGTTCTAGCTCTAGTCATTCGCGAGGACGAGCAAACCCATTGAGATGTACATTAGAAAGACTGGGTACACCGCCAGGGCCTTTCTACTCGGCCTCACGGCAGTGGAGACGAAAGGATAGACCGACCAGGAACTCCATAGCAAAGTCGCGAAGATCATGGCGCTTCTATACAGCTTGCCGCTGTAAGCCGCGCAGAGGATCGCTCCAATGTCGAGAGGAAACAAGCAGTAGCCCAGGACGCTCAAGCTCTGGAGGAAATTGAGCTTGCCACCCTGCATAGCGATCGAAGGTCTTGTCAAAGTTTTGGAGCTTCGAGCATGGCTTTACCAGAAGAACTACGTTCATCGTGAGAGACACTGCTCCAGCGGATAGCACTGCGAAAACCACTGCAAACACTGTGGACTATCGATCAAGCACAGCACGAATCAGTGGATCAAAGCTTTGAGTGATCGACGAGTTCTTACTTTGTTGGTGCTGGCTGTGGAGGAGAGGATGCAAGAGAGAGCGATGATGAAGAAGAAGGGTCCCCAGAGATCCCAGTCGCGCAGAGTTCTAGCCGGATCGTTCCGGTTGGAGTTGAAGACGACGATCTGCTGGAGATTGTTCGCGACCCTTCTCGCGTCGCGGGCGAGCGTCACAGACACGGGCTCCGTGAGCGTGCTGTGGACCTCCTGTCGGGTGGACGAGGTGGAAGCTATGGCGGAAGGCTCGGGAACCACGGCCTGGGAGACTCTCGTGGCTGGAGAAGGCCTGGAAGAAGCTCCTCCACCGAGCTGGAGCTGGGGACGAGGAGGAGGAGATGGCGTTCTTTGCTGGCCGGATTGTTGCTCGTAGGGAGATTGGTAGTGCTGCTGTGGATATGGAGCTTGCTGCTGGAGGAATTGCTGCTGGAAGAACTGTTGCTGATTGATGTGGCGAGGAGGAGTGATTGGTCTTTGCTGCTGGAGGAAGCCCGGTGGTGGAGTCTGTGATCGCGGCTGCTGCCGGAAGCTGCTATAATCATAGGATTGCTGCTGGAAGCTCGGTGGTGGAGTCAGTGATCTCGGCTGGCCGAAGCCCATCGATCTCTGGCGCTGGAGGAACTCCGGTGGAGTCATCGATCTTTGCTGCTGGAGAAACTCTGGCGGAGGAGGAGGCATCGATCGTTGCGGCTGGTAAAACTCTGCTGGAGGAGGAGGCATCGATCTTTGCTGCGCGAAACCTGGTGGTGGAGTGCTCGATCTTGGCGGATTGAACCATTGTTCTTGCTGGTTGTATGGCGATCCTCCTCGAAATTGGGACGCTCCTCGCGCTTGGCTATACAGGTTTTGGAGAGCGTCCATAGCTCTATAATGGAAGAACCAAAGGAGAGAGAAGAAAATAAAGGTAAGATTTGAAAATGCATTGGACACGTCGGATTCATTTGGTTCGAGGATCCAACGGCGCAGATTCGCCAATCCCGGCCGTCGATCTTTGTAATAACCTCTGTCAATATTACTAGGGCAGAGCAAAGAGAGGGAGAGCGTAGCATTGCGCGCTCGGATCGATCGATCCATCTCGAGCAGGGCAGGGCGCGGGGCAGCGATTGCGGGGGTGGAATCGAGGGGCGCTGGGCAGATTTGGGGCGAGAGGTAGGGTTTCTCGCGGCGGCAATCGAAGGATTACAGCTGACATTGATTGGATAGCGTCTGCTCTAGCGCCGATGGAGGGCAATATTCCAGCGAGCTCCGAGCAAGCGTCGGTGACTACAGTGGAGATTAGAATCAGGACTCTCGATTCCTCCAATTACACTGTCCGGGTCGACAAAGACGTAAGCTTTAATTGGATGCATTTGGGAAAAAAACTCGTTTTCTTGGGTTTTCAGATGCCCGTCCCCGCCTTGAAAGATCGTCTAGCTCCTGTTGTGGGTGTTCCTTCTCAAAACCAGAGATTGATATGCCGAGGAAGAGTCCTCAAGGACGATCAGCTTCTCTCCTCATACAGTATGCTCTTTTATCTGATTTTTTCTCTCTTCCTTATCTTCTGTGTTGCAGATGTTGAAGATGGACACACTTTACACCTGGTTGCGAGACCTCCAGCGGTCACTGAAGGTAAGCGTCCTTGCTGCTGGTACTTTAGTACTGATTGATCTTTGGGACTGAATTTCCAGAAGCTACTGCAACACAAGCGCCATCAGACTCGACATCTCGCCATCGCCCCTCTCATGTTACTCATAGCTTGCTACTCGGGACCATCAACATTCCAGAGGTACCGGAAGGAGGCATACCCGACTTAAGCAGGGTGCGAATCCTTGATCTCTTGTTGTCCTTGGACTTACCTTGTTTTTTACAGATTCTCTCGGCTGTTCTTAATTCTGTCGGTTCCGGCGCTACAGCATTGGACAATCGACGAGGTGTTGCCGTGGTAAGCTGGAATCTTTCTGTGTTTCTTCTCTGTTTTCACTTATACATGCGATTCATAGATGCAAGTGGCTTCATCAGGTCTTTCCACCTCAAATGCTCCTGCCACCGCTACCTCCACCCCTGCTGCCGCTACTGGTCCTTCCACCGAAGGCAGACGCTCCACAGCGCAAGCATCGGCCGAAAATATTCATTTTAGGAACATAGAGGTAACTTGGTTGGTGGTGTATGTTTGAATTAACTCTCGAGTTTACAGGTTGTTCCAGATGCGCTAACAACCATATCGCAATACTTGACGAGAATGGAACAAGCTTTTGCTGAATATGGTATGCTATATCTCTTTCAGATCAGGTGCTTGAATGTCATCGTTTGTATATGCAGGCTACGACGCTTTAGATAACCCCCTTTTGTCCTCGAGCTCCAGGCCTAGGTATAATAGCGCTAGTTCGTCTGCAGCGACCGGTTTACCTTCTCGACCCCTTCCAACTCCAGCATCCCTGGGTGCTACTATTTCTCGTGCTCAGGAACTTTTGCATGGTCAAGCCAGCTCAGCTCTTGCGGTAAAATTGGATCAATCTCTGATGATGCTTTTCTAACATTCTCAAAATTCAGCATCTTGCTTCCCAACTAGAAACGGAGGCGACACTATCCGATACAGCGGCTCGTGTAGATCTGCAATCCACTGCTGTTTGGAGTGGAAACATAATGCAACAACTCGGTGCGCTACTAATGGAACTTGGTCGGACAACTTTATTGTTGCAGCTTGGGCCATCTCCAGTAAGTCTTTCGTGCTTATCTTCATTGTCTGATGTCTCGTAAACAGGCTCAAGCTGTTGTAAACTCTGGCCCAGCAGTGTTCGTTTCACCGTCTGGTCCAAATCCAATGATGGTGCAAGTAAGGATTCTCTTTTTTTACATTTTTTAAGCTTAACTTGATTGATACTCCTTTCCAGCCTCTTCCGTTCCAAACAGGCTTGCCTTTGGGAGCATTTCCGTTGGGAACAGCAGCCGAAGCTGGAAGTGCCAGGACCGTCGGCATGAACCTAAACGCGGGTGATTCTACTCGTCGACCCTTCACACACATTCCTTTATTTGGCGGTTCCCTACGTCATCTCCAGCATACTGCATCCGACTTACTGGCATCCGCCTTGGAGCCTAGTGCGGTGGACGAGAACGGCGGCCAAACGGGCGAAGGCTCCGAAGCCAGGCAGTCACCAGATGCCGCTCGCTCTCCCAGTGATCTGGAGAATCCCGATCAGAGCGTAGCACTGCTAGTCCAAGACAACGGCTCCGTGAGGCTGGTACCAATGAGGACGCGAACGGCCACTAGCGTCAATCTTCACTCGTCATCCTTGTTCCGGGGCCTGCGGTCGTCGTCAGAAGCTGTTACTGTCCCGGTGCTTGGCATCCGGGCACAAGTTCATGCTCATCCATGGACGCAAGCAGTGCTGCAGGCGTCGGAAGGACAGCGGCCAGTTGGTATCGCAGTGACGATCCCGGTGGACGTGACGAGCTCTCGAGGGAATGCGCAAAACGGCTCTGCAGGTAAAAGAACTATTTTTCTGGTGGTTTTTAATCTCTGCTCTTCCAGATACCGGGATGGACTTCGCTGTAAACGCAAGCGCAACGCCTATGGATCTCCCCGCCGCAGAACAAGGCCGCCAAGACGAGGTTTGTCCTGTGTTTGAAGTTTTTATCCTAGTTTGGTGTTACAAGTTCGTAGGCCCATGAGGGATCCCAGGGAAACCAAATGGAAGCGAGCACCACCGTGAAGCCGCAGGCCTCGGAGGGCGCAGAGGGAGAGAGAACAGCGTC
This sequence comes from Selaginella moellendorffii, assembly GCF_000143415.4. NCBI lineage: Eukaryota > Viridiplantae > Streptophyta > Lycopodiopsida > Selaginellales > Selaginellaceae > Selaginella > Selaginella moellendorffii. Next base: position 3,112,740 of record NW_003314262.1, read on the forward strand.
ACGCAAACGAGCCGGAGGAGCCGACGGTGGCGGCGCCGCTGAGAGTTGCATGTCTACGACCCCAGAGTCCGAGGTACTACGAATCCCATTTCTCTATTCGCGCTCCACCTTTGTGTTTCATTGTTTCCTTTGTTTGGTGCCAGGGGCCGCAAGAAGAGAGCGAAGCCAAGCGTCGAAAGGTATGAAAGAGAGATTTTTTTCTTCCATTTATCACTGTGACTTTGGATCAGACCGACAGCAATGGAGACTAGTAACAGATCGCGGAGTTTACAAATAACGTCGCCACTATATTTATGATCAATGATTATTTGAGAGAGCAGCATAGCTAGTTATGTACTATGCTAGTATCGTATCTATCGCCCTTGTGTAAATTCGGCTATAATCAACATGAATTCTTTTTAACCTTCGCTCACCTCCTCGTCTTGAGCGCTTGGAAGCGAGCCGTGAGATCGTCGTAGTCCGGGAGCTTTGGGTGTACGGAGTGGCCGCCGGACGAGCCGCCCGAGTCCGTACGCGACGCCGGCGGCTTTGGAAGCTCGGGTGGAGCTCGCTGCGGTGGGATGCTCTTCTGCCACTTGAGATCACCACTGCCGCTGCTCGTTTTCGAGAGAGGAATGGATGCTCCATCGACTCCATCGCCATTAAACTCGGGCTCGTCGAACTGAGGCATGGAAGGCGTCGGCGAGAAGTCGAACGAAGGTGGAGGGGGGTTGTCTCTTCGCCGGTGGAAGGACGAGGAGGGCGGAGGAGCGCCGTCGTCAATGCCGGTGAAGAACGTCTGGCCTTCGTCGCTAAACAAGTTGCCGTGGATGTTGTTTTGCTGCTTGTAAGGAGCCGACGATGAGAAGCCACCCGAGTTTCTCCGCTCCTCAGCACCGAGATCGAAGAGGTCATACTTTGCTGGCTGCTGCGCTGCTCTTGGGGGCGACACGCTCGTTCTCCTGTCCATCCTCCTCCCGTCTTCGTCTCTCTCGTCGTCACTGTCGAAGAATGGCTTCTTCGGAGCGAACTTGGACGTTGCATGGTTGTCGTCGCTGTCGGAGCTCTCGTCCTCGTCTTCGTCCTGTTTAGTCCTGTCCCATCTGTTTGCGAAACTGGCCGGCGGAGCGGGCATCTCAACATCGCTGCCGTCGGAATCAACCTCCTGAGATGGCCTAGCTCGAGAGAACGAAGTTCCCTTGGCCAGGTTCGCGGCAGCTCGGGCGGCAGTGGCAGCACGCTCGGCGGAATCCGCAGCGGCTTGAGCAGCAGCAACGACGTCTTTGTACTCCATCGGTGGTTCTTTCTCCTCGTTGTGGAATGAAGGAACAGACTCGGGTGGTGGCGGCGGCGGCGGCGGCGGCGGCGGCGTTTCAAAGTTGTGGACTGGCGGGGGAGAAATAAACGGGACGAATTGCCTTTCGTTGTCTCGTTGAGGTGCTGCTGGTTCTGGCGGCGGAGACACCGGACGGATACTTGGCTGCCGTTCTTCGTACTTACTTGACTTAATCTCTTCCGGTTCTAGATCCTGCATCTGGAGAACGTTTCCAGGCCGAGATTCGAATTGCGATCGCATGCTCTGGGACGGGACAGAAGGCATATCGTTGTCAGAAGCGTGTTGGCTAGAAACTCGAGACGACGCTGCGAGTGGTCTCTGGCTGGACGATATGAACTGACTTGGTCCATCCTGAACAAAACTTCTTTAACATGAGAAAAGAAGAAAGATCGAAAGGAACCTACGAGAAGGTCTTCATGTTGCTTCGTGAGCTCAGCTTCTGTTTCACTTGCATCCCACTCTATATTGTGCTCGGCAGCAATCTCCTTCAAGAGCTTCAATTTAACTTCTCCAGATGGTGCACGGACCGAAAGCTTTTCTATGATCTGCAAAGACAACACAGCTTCCATCAAAAAACCGTCTAGTACATCCAATCAATGAAAAGGAAAGGACCGCTGTACCCTTCTATTCACGCCACAGTCGGGCCTAAGCTCTCCAGCGGATGCCACAAATTCCTTGCCGTACTTAACCGCAAAGAGCCCACGTACTTCGAGCAATTCCGGCAAATCGGAACACCTTGGAGCAGCAAAAATCAAGCTAGCAATTGCCTCTTTAAGATCGAGAGGACACTGTCTGCAAGAAAATATAAAACAAGTTGGCATTAGTTTGCTCGGCAAGAAAAGAAGCACACACAAAAATAAAAAGAAACGAAGAGAGACTTACTTTTGGGACTCGATGATCGGCAGCCTCACAACAACGAGCTCGCAAAACAATTCCACAATCTCGTACGCAGCCATGATGTTTTGCTCCCTGAAAATGTGCTCAACCTATTTGATGAAGAACAACAAAACGAGAGGATATTTTTGAGCTCCAGTTCTCAAACATACCCGAATCCGGGCGCTCGGCTCCTGTCCAGTTTGCAGCAAATTCGCAATCTCCCTGCGCATGCCCCTCACCTGGAGCTCCCTCCTGTTGCGTAGCAGCTTGATCCGGGACATCGCCAGCCGGAGAAGCGTCTTGCTGCATCCATCCCAATCAAACGACAGGCATCAAATCACAGATCAGATCCAGCCCGCGCACTGCGACGACGATCCACTCACCACTTCGCCGCCTTGAACCCTCTCCCGAGGAAATCCATGCCGACAAAGCGCGTTAGCTCGAGCAGAAGAACATAAACCCTAAAATAAGCCACTAAACAAACTATGCGGAAGATATTCCGTCACCGTCAAACATCCCTGCAGATATTCCGTCGCCGTCAAATAGAAACACACTTGGATGACCTAAAAGAATAAATTAAAGAGGCCAAACCGAATATCCCACCAAACAAAACAAACCCGACTTTATTGCGTGGGGGCTCTCACGCGTAGGCGCAGGAGTTTGCGAGAACTCGGAGGAACTTGACTTGGCTGGTATGGACCTTGAAGCGGCAGAAGAAGGAAGTGCGGTACTTTGGGCGCACCAGCGGGAAGACGTGGGCTCGCGACTGGATTGTTCCAGTCACCGCCAGCGGCACGTCGCCACCGCCGCTCGTGTAGCCCTCTAGATCCGGCCCCGCGCCGTAGAGCGGCACCTTGATCGCCTCCACATTCACGGGGAAAGTTTTCATGCTGTCCTTGTGCTGGTAGAACTTTGGGATCTGGTCCACATCAAAGCCCAGATCAAGATCAAAGCGAAAACTAGAAATTCACAGTAGCAAAGTCTCTTCTAGGGCCTCACAGTGAGCAAAGTCTCTTTTTAAGTTCTAGAGCTTCTACAGTTCTAAGTTCCAGAGCAAAGTCTCTACTAACTCAATCAAACTCGGTGACGTTCTAGAGCAAACTTGAGGGAGAAACGAGAGAACTTACCTGGCCTGTAGCGATCGTGAGCTCGTTGAAAACCAGATTGATGTCGGCAGCGTGGACGTGGAGGCCAAAGTACTGCGATGGGTTGCGGAAATTCACCATGAGCGTGCAATTGGACGTAAGCACTCGCGTCGGGACGCCCGAGTCCGTCCCGGCCACGACGGTAAACTCGTGGAAGATGATTTTCTAGAGCCAGGAAAGAAACAAAGCCGCGCATTAATTCCCTTGTTGCAAGCAAAGTAAAAACCATACCTTGACGACGAGCTTGGGCGAGTGAGGCTGGCAGACGAGCCAGAAGATGAGCGCTCCAAAGCTGAGGAGAAGAACACAGCAGAGAACGCTGATCCAGAACAGGCAGCACCGCGAGAGGGGCTTCCTCTTGCCCGATTCTCCGTGCGATTGCTGCTCCTCCTCCTCCATGATGGTCCCCGGGATCCATTGCTTGTACCCCTTCTTGTGCGGCCTGTGATGGGGAGGGAGCGAGCCGCCGTGGGGAAGAACTCTCCGTGATCCTGGCTTGGGCGCAGGGGGCACAGAGCTGGCCTCGCTCTGCAAGCTTCCCGAGTGCTTGATGAAGGACTGGTGATGGAGAGGCGACGCCATGGGGCTCATCACGGGCGTCGAGTGGAACGATGGCTTCTCGTTGCCATCGTGGGAGTCACGGGACGGGCTCTGGACGAAGTAGACTGGATGGCGCGGCGGCGACTGCGGTGGGGAGAGCCCGGCGCTCGTCCCTTCCGAGTCGAACGAGGAGCGCATCTTGCCGTAATATCGAGCCATCGCGCCGCGACGACGAAATCTCTGACGAAATCTCTGCTGCTAAAGCCAATGCAGGCCTCCCTGGACTGCCGATGCCCGATATTTCGCGAAAACCTTGCTCGATCCACGCAAGAACACCCTAGCTCTCGAAATATCGACCGCGAGAGCTCGAAATCTGGCAAGTGCTGCGGCGAATCCACCAGGAGCACCGCCACGGAGAGCCTGCCATGCACCAATGCTCGATATCGCTGCACAAACCGGATGAAACACCGAGAAGAAAGAAGAATCACTGAGAATGGAGATAGAGAGCTAGCGGCGAGCGAGAGGCCGATGGAGCGCCTTCCATCCCGCTACGCAAACGCCAACCGCGCCGAAGACTCCACGAAGCGCAGCGCCGTCGCGAGAATCGCCGTGTTGCGGATCAGGGGAGCGATGAACTGTCTCCCAGCAAGGAATGCGCAAGGCTGTGGCAGAGCCGTCGATCTGGGCATCGACGGTCGGGAGGGCTCCCTGTATTTTAGCCGTTGGATTGCCACGTTGCCGCGAGATCTGGTCGTCCATTTACTGTACGCGAGAAAGACCATATGGTACATGAAAGAGGCGCATGATAGATATGAGAAGAAGGAATTTGATTAAAATTCCAAAGCGCCATGTGCACGAGACATGTGCTATGAAGCTTCCGCCAGCTTTGACAGGGTGATCCTTTAAAAATACCTAAAAGGTGGCGAGATAAACAAAATGGCGCCCACCTTTAATTTTTTAGGGCTCTTCGTGCGAGATTTAGGGTTCTTGAGATTCTTGCGATGCGAGCGCTCAGTCAATGGCTGATCCTTGTTGGGATCTTGCGGCTCTCTGCAGTCTGGTTTGGATTCTTCGACATTTGGGCCCTGCGCAAGGCAGTCTTCTCGAAATCCTCAAGTAAGATGATCGATTCGCGACCGATTCGATCCATTCGATCCATTCTTTCTCGCTTGCAGTGACTGAGATCCACGGGCGGACTTTTGGCGTGTGGACGCTGCTAACGTGCACGCTTTGCTTCGCTTGCGCGTTTAATCTGGAGAATCGCGAGCTCTACTGGGTCACATTCGCGTCGTTCGTTTACGCTCTTGGCCACTTTGTGACCGAGTTCTTGATCTACAAGACGATGGCTCTCTCAAACCTCGCCACAGTCTCGATCTTCGCTGGTACTGCTAACATCACTTAGCTCGATTTCTTGAATTCACTCCTTTCTTTCCAGGTGGTTCTATAATCTGGATGCTTCTCTTTCGTCGCAATTCAAATGTCTCTTCTAAAAAGATCCGAGCTGCTGGAAAAACAAACTAGAAAGCTGAGTTTGCGATCGAGCCTCGATCCAATTGTCGATGGTGAGAGCCCAAAAAAAATTCACCGTTTTCTCGGTCGAATCGTTGATCCTAGAATCGCCTACGCGGCCTGCGATAAGATCTGGAGCCCGCCTTTGTCGTTAAACTCTCTCCGGAGTTTCTCCACGGCCATGAACGTCAGTGCCGAGGCTGGACACCACCACATCACTCTCGGCCCAGCTCCTTTGAACAGTCCCCTGATTCCTTCTTGTTCCTTTATCTTGGTGATCGCATCGAGCCAGCCAGTGTACCTGGATTCGATGAGTCGCAAGTAAGCAAGCAATCGAAGATCTGGCAAAGCAACTTTAGTAACACACCTTGCCGATGTACTTTGGACTTGCATCCGAGTCTTGACAACGTCGAAAGGAGTCGTCAGGAACGCACTGAAGCCTAGCCGAACAAAGAGTTAAAGCGGGGCATTTGATGCACTGAGCTCTCACCTCCGGCCGCCCCGCCGAGCAAAAAGTCCTGCGAGCACGAAAGATCACCGTTGGCAACTTTCAAGGCTGTCTTCCTGAATGCTTCATACAGAACGATCTGCAAATGCGCCAAACAAATGTCAGCAGGACAAAAAACAAAAGAAAGAACGACCAAAGTTAAAGTGTATACTACCTGCAAGCCTGCAAAAGGAATGTCACGCACAATGGTGGAGAGAAGGCTGCAAAGAAGAAAAGAAAACCATTCGTTAGCTCACTTCCAGGTCAGAGAAACTCACCCAGCGTAAAGGCCGCGAGTTCCTTCCTGCGCGTGGATCGCTCTCGCCGCATGAAACATCCCCGAGTAGTACTGGAAGACTGGAGCTTTTATCTGCTGCTGCTTCGCAGTCTCCCACGCCTTTCGAGAGCCTTGGACCTGCATTCGCTGCTTGATAACTTCGCACGGGACGTAGACCACCGCGCCAAGAGCATCTCCTGGAAGAAACAAATCGAAAGAGAGTAGAGATCGATTAGCGAGAATTCGTCGTTTAGAGAAAGAAAAGGAACTCCAAAGTACCAGCTGCGCCAGCGAAGAACAGTGCCCATGGTGTTGGTAAGTTTGGCCTCTTCTCTTGTAGCAAGTCCTTCGTGGTCTCGATGAAACCGAAATATGTGGCGCCCGTTACGAACGATCCAGTGACTCCCGGAAAGACTCCCCGATAGAATCCTGTCAATCGCGTCAATGCCGGTAGAAGAAACGATCGAAATATCGCACCTCGGATGCCGTCCCTAGCGCCGATCGTCTTGGAAACCTGGACAAGATTCGCATTCTGCGAAAGCGAAGCTCTGCTCGATCGACCGACGCAAGAAAAGGGAGCGAAATCTCTCTACCTGGCCGAAGCCGCTCTGGAGCCGCGTCTTGATCGTGTCCACGGGATGCATGATCGTCTCGCCGAAGCCGCACGCCAGGCCTCCCCATAGAAACTCCCTCCAAGCTGCCAAACAGAGAGATCGAGATAGAAACCGAGAATGTGGCGCTCGATCCAGGAGAGATACCAGAGAGAGAGACGGCACTGCGCGATCCCCCCGAGTCGGCGATCATCTCCCCGCCGGTAGCAAAATATCGCTCCTCCTCACGACCATAAACCCTAAGCCCCAAGCTAGGAGAGAGAAGTATATTCCCGGCACCAGTATTAGGGTTTGTACATTTGGATTAGGGCTTTGGGGGTACAGCAGCTATGGCGGAGAGCGGGCGCCCAGCTCATGGCGACTACGAGCGGCGATCTTCGTCCCCACGGATGGCCTCCAGTAAGCGGAAATACGAGGAGCCAGTGGAGGCGCCACCGCGGCAGCCGCCACAGCAGCAGCGTCCTCCTCCGCCGCCGCCGCCTTCTTCCGACAGCCAGCGCCCGTCTTACAAGAGCGTCCCTCCTCCTCTCTCGGGCTTCGAGGCGGCGAAGCAGCGCGCCGAGCAGATTGCCGCGCGCCTGGTTGGGGAAGTGGAGTACAAGAGAGCCCGGACGAGCGCGGATGACAACGATGGCGTGGCCAGCAATGTGGAGCGCGCCGGGGGACACTATGGGCATCAAGGTACTCGCTACTGTTGGTTGATTGCTGCTAGAAAGGACGATCCTCAATCTTCTTTGGTTCTTCCCCCTTTTTAATTTTCATTTAGATGATCGGCCTCCTTCAGATTCGTACGTCCAGCACCAGACTAAGAGAGTGGACGTTCCTAATACCAAGGTTTGTATCGAGAAGTTCCTTTGTTGTTGTTTTTTTTTTTTTTTTGATCTTATGAGTTTTTTTGGTTTTGCAGGTTGGGCTCGTGATTGGCAAGGGAGGTGAGACTATCAGGACCTTGCAACAGCAATCCGGTGCTAAGATTCAAGTGACCAGAGATGCCGAGGCTGATCCGGGCGCAGTAACAAGGCAGGTTGAGCTCACTGGTACCCCTGAACAGATTTCTCGGGCCGAGCAACTTATCAGAGAAGTCGTGGGAGATGTACGCGAAAGTCTTTTTTTTTTGTTTTCTTCTCTGGCCTTTTGGTCTTTCTCTTTTGCAAGGGAGCTGAAGGTAACGCTTGTTTTGCAGCAGGGTATCGTGGGAGGACCCGTGGGAGGTGGAGGCACTGGCAGTGTTGGAGATCCAATACACGTCCGGGTTCCAAATAACAAGGTTCTTTATGCAGTCTTTGCTGGAGCTATTTTAATCTAGATTTCGTCACAGGTCGGTCTGATCATCGGGAAAGGTGGTGAGACCATTAGAAATCTCCAACAAACATCCGGGGCACGAATTCAGGTATCAAGTCTATAGTTGTGTTAGCCAACGGGCTGGAGATTTTCCTAACGTTTTTCTTCTCCTGTTAGGTGCAACATGATAGAGAAACGGAGCCAGGTGCCACGGAGAGGATCGTGACGTTAGTAGGGACCAAGCAACAGACCGACATTGCAACTGACATGATCAAAGATGTCATTGGAGAGGTATTTCTTATCAGTATTTCAGGTTTGGTGATAGCATTCTTGGAAGTCGTGTCGTCCTCCTGGCTTGTAACCATTTCATTTTGCTTGCTTGGTAAGACAACCTTGCGAAAATTTGCCGTCCCCTTTTTGTTCTCTCTGTGCGGCTCTAACCTTCAACAGTAAGCATTAGGAGGCAAAAGTTCGTCTCATCAGCAGTGTGAAAAAAAAACCATGATACTCTTTTCCCAATGGTATGTTTCTTGAGGTCTCTAGAGTAGTCACATTATCTATGCTTTCGAAAACTCTTCTTTGTTCTTATACTTTCTTCCTTGCATTCTATATGCCTGTGCTTGTGTCTGTTTATGCTAAGTATACACTGACCTTGCAGGGACGCTCGAGGGCCGGAGGCTACCAGCAAGGCTTTCGACCGGCCTGGGGTGGTCAGTCACAGTCCCAGTCCGGCTATGGCTACCAGCAGCAGCAAGGCTACGGCTCACAGCAGTATGGAAACTACTGGGACCAAAACCAACAGCAGGGTGGCTCTTACGACTACTACCAAAACTCGGAGGGTGGCGGCCAGCAAAACGAGGGCGATCCAAACTACAACTATGGACAGCAGGGGTACTACTACGACCAGCAAGCACCGTACGACCAGCAGTACCCGCAAGGCTACGATCAATCAGGATACAACCAGGCGGGCGGCTACAACCAGGATCAAGAGTACGCTGGTGCTACTGGCTATGGCTACGAGTATGATCAGTCCTATGCTTACGATCAATCGGGACAGTATGCTCAAGCAGCCGAGGGAGGAGCAGCAGCTGCGAATGCCGCTGCGAATTCTGCTGCTGCCAGTGCTCCAGGATCAGAGTCTTACTCGCAGCAGCCACCGCCAGCGTCCTCGTCGGCTGCTCAAACGGCTCATACTTGATTGAAAGATGGATCATCGCGTCGGTATGTGGCGAAAATTTTTTTTTTTCTCGTTTTTTTTCTTCACTTTTCTTCTATTTCTACTTCTTCTCTACTTGGTTCTTTTGCTTTCATCTTGCTGGCAGCCAGCATAAACAGCAGCGCAGCAGCACAGGCTAGGTACTATTAAAGAAAAAAAAAAGTTTTGGTTTCTTCTCTAACTCTTTTTGTGTGAAAATTTTGGGCTTTGTGTTAACAAGATAGATCAGCTGATAAGAAAAGAGAGGGTGTTCTTCCTATTGTTTGGTATTTACAAAAAGGAATTTGCGCTCTTTGATGCTTTGGGTATAAACACTGAGGAGAAGTAGCTCTCTTTTCACTCCATTTTTTTTTTCCTTTGTTTTTCTCGGCTGTAAAAAATCCAATTTTCATCTTCTCGCCTTCATCCCTGCTGGATTTTGTTCGCGTTCTTCCTTTTCCTTCCTGTTGGATTGATTGATCGATCATGGCTTCTCTTGCGACGATGGATCCGATCCAATCCACTCCCGTCACTTCTTGTGCAAGTGGATCCGGCCAGACTGCGCAGCGTCCACGATGAGATCCAGCAGCGGCCTCTCGGGGTGGAACTTCATGAACTGGAGGTTCCTCTGGTACATGTCCACCAGCTTGAGCGCGTCCACATTGTCCACGTAGATGTGCCACTGCGCGAATGGAAGCAAGCTCCTGGACCAGGCGATGGCGTCCAGGATGGCCATCAATCCGACCGACACCGCCGACACGCTGCCCTTGTCCAATCCTCGCATCATCGGCGAGTAGCCCTGGTGCTCGTACCTCATCTCGTCGAATTCGTCGTTCCACACCAGCGCCCGCGCGACGCAGTGGCCCTTGTAGTAGACCCAGTAGCCCGCGCGAAGATCCGAGCCACGGACGTGGAAGAAACCCTTGGTGAAGACGTTCCAGGGCGCCGTCGCCTCCCACTCGTGCTCGCCGCCATCGATCGTCGACACCCACAGCGGCAAGATCCGCCGCTTGCTGCCGCTGCCATCCTCGCCCTCGCAAGCGTAGGGATACGAATCATCGATCGCCCCAACCGCGGCGGCGCCGGAAGCCAGGGCGAGGTCGGATTCCTCCTCCTCGGCGGCGGCGGCGGCGGCGGAGTGACTGTGGTGGTGGTGGAGAAGATTGGGTGGCGGCGAGGCGGCGCTGGCAGTGGCGATCCCGGCGGCGGGGGAAGGAGCAGCACTAGGGATCTTGGAGCCGTCGGCGGCCCTGGCGTGCTTCATGGAGAGGGGGCATTCCAGCGGCGCGCAGCAATCCGACTTCCTCTTGCCGCGGGCGCCGATGGAGGAGGATCTGGTTGCGCCGCCCGCGGCCGCGAGCTTTGCAAAGAGATCCGAAGGTGCGTCGCCGATCCCCATATCCGCAACACGCCCCCCACGAACCCTAAAATTTCCAGAGAAAGCCCTACGTGGCCAGACAAACTTTTTTGTGTGTTTGACGCCGAATATTCGCGGGAAACAAAACTGGCATATTCTCGCCCGGCAACTGGATATTCGCGGGCTATGGATCGATCACGAAGGAAAGGAACGTACATTGTAAGTTGCCGTAGCTCTTGGGCTAGCTAACACCAAGAGAGGCAACAATTTGATACAACAGCCATCGATCTCTATAGTTTTCTAGCTAAGAGAAAAAAAACAATGATCTTAGCTCATGAGAAATTCTCGAAGAGCTCCTCCCTCTCGTCGCTGTAGATCTCTTCAGCGCGAACTTGTGATCGCCGTACTGAAGCGCGAACGCTTCCCACAGCAGCTCCTGGGACGGCCTCGGGTAGAAACTCTCGTTGTGAGGACACACACCTTCGGTTCTCGCCTCGCAGGATCCCACGCTAGCTGAATTTTGATCAGAGTGCGGTGGAGGTGTGCAGTGAATCGCCCCCCAAGTGGCGCAAAGATCCAGTCCCATTGCTTCGGCTTCTGTGAAGCCTACAGCGGGCTCGGGAGCCCAGCTTCCTTTTGACGATCCGTTCCCCTCCCACAAGTGATCTGAGAGAACCGACAATGGCAACGTCTCCAGCTTCTCCATGACGATGACCGGAACATCGTAGGCTTTCAAGCCACAGAGCTGGACGTTGAGCGATCTTGCAATCTCGTTTGCACTAGAAAAGAATGCGATGAGGCGAGCGACCTGGACCGTGGAAGAAACCCGGCTACATGACTCGAACACGACCTTGTGCGTATCATACTCGCGCTCCAAGTCCTCCTCCTCTGATTCTCCTACCTTGAAAGCAAACTTCACATTCCCGTGCACTCCTTTGTCCAGGAGTTCGAGCTAGATCACGCGATCGGTAATTCGGATAAAAACTCCGAAACATAGTTTCTGGATAGTAGAAGACGCAAAGAGAGCTCCTTGACTTTTCCATATCTATACCTCCGCTCCTATGAATTCAAGAGGAAAAACAATCGGAACATGACATTTTCATGGTACCTGTGACAGTTAAGCTCGTTGTTGGCTTCCTCTTGATCCTCGACTGTGTTTCTCTTCCTGTAATTGTTATGTTATACGTTTTGGAACTTTTTGAAGTTTGGTAACTGCAGTTCCATCGATTGCTATCTGAGAGCCCAGTGTTCCTATAGGAAAGTAAAGCTAGTAAACCTTGCACCTTGGAATGTAAAATTTACCCGGAAGAATTCAATCGCTTAGAAGCTCGGTGGTTGTTCATGCAGCTGTGTCCCTCTCCTCCAGTAGTTGTTTTTGCTCCACAGCTTTGTCTAGCTCTTGCTTGTTCTTGCTGTTTTTTGATGTTTCCTACAAATCAAGCATATATCCCAATGAACAATTCACACGTTAAAGCGTCTGTCCTCCAAGAGAACACGGGTCAACGGCCAATTCATATATTGTCTTCCGTTTCTGAATTTCATTAAGCAGTTGCTCGCAACTAAAAATTATAAAAATGTTAAACATGCGACAACAAACAATAACTATTTACCTGCGAAGTCCTACATTCACGAAGACGATTGTTAAATGACTTGTCGCGGGGACCATGTCTCTCGGCGAGTAACCTGCTGATAAAAGTACGGATAAAAGTAGTCCAGAACAAATACCATTAAAACCGAGGACAAACCACCTTCGAATGGTCATCTCGAGCTGCTGAACTTAAGAACTCACTGCAAAAGGAGAAAGTTAATCGTCTGAACATGGCCCCTAAAATAAGTTTTCAAGACTCAAATAAGAACATTAAGAGCGAAGACACCACAACTAATCACGAAGCTCTTTAATTTCTTTTTCCTGCCGCTTAAGAAGAGCTGTATCTACAAAAACAGGAAATGAAAAAATACGCATGAGAAGCTGGTCAGCTGCAAACTGCGCCTCCGGGATCCATACCTCATTGACGTGCGTGCATGTGAAGCTTTTTTCGATCTCGAGGCAAATTGAACTGTTATTTTGTTTCGTCTGTGTGTTTCTGAAACAATACGAAACTTTGACGCACTGAGTAGCTGACGTGTTACCTCACCCGGTGTAATGGTGACCTTACGAGCAAAGATCTCGCTGTGGCACCTCATTAAAGAATCTCTTGGCCTGGTTCATGAGCCCTAGATCAAAGATAACCTCTGGTGGCTTCTTTGGCATTGTTGGACCAAAAAGACCGTGGTATGTTCTCAAAGATTCGGTAGCCTGAAGCTAGCATTCTGCATTGTGGATAAACAACTTGCATTCAATATCGAACTGCAGCATTCTTTCAAAAACATGTTTTTGGTCCAGTGTGTTACCGTCTAAAGAGGATTAAAGAATGCGCATCAGTTTGCTGTCCAGGTACGCTATATAACCTTTATCATTGGAATATGTGAAAAAACAATGAAGCTAGGAGGAGGAAAGTGTTACCTTTTCCTGGACCCTCGCTCAGCTTATTTCTAACAGTTCCAATAGTCATGAGACTTTTGCTAATGTGTTGTCCCTCCTTAAGTCGAAATCCTCCAGCTCCTGTTTTTGCAACATGCTCAGAACCTGCTAGATCTACCAGGTTCTGAAAAGCACAAGTTATAGTGCAAACGTATAGATCGTAAAATTCTAGGCTTACCACACTCGAACAGAGTCCTGTTTCTGTTGTTGTCAATGACCTGTGTGCGTGATTCACGATACATACCATCCGAAATATAGAGTGAGATCGACTACTGTCTCTGTTCATGTTCGTCTCGCCAAAATGACGTGTGCTGCAACAATGTCAGTACCCCTACCTTCTCCAAGCTTTAAGAATGGTCAGGACTGTTAACAACTTCCTCTCTGAGTCCAGCAACAAACAACCCCTTCTGTACAATGAAGTGTAAGAATGTGAGAAACACTTGCAATGTGAGAAATACTTGCAAATGTTACCTTGAAATTCTCGTGTTAAGAGGCCGTTCATCTCTTCGCTATAAATCTCCATGTAAGAAACACGAACTAGGAACTCCCTGTTAGAATTCTAAATGAACAGAAGTCAGCAACACACAGTTCCGGGTTTCGATCTCCAGCAAACCTGGAACATGCTGTCAAAAACGTCTCGGATGATACCAGGATGATTATCAGAACCTTGCATCGTGTAAGTCTTCCCGCTACTCATACGCAAACACATGAAGATTGACTCTTTTTCAGGACTCAACTAAGAGAAGCTCTAAGCGCGACACTTTGCTCTCCCGCAGGTCGGATTCCTGGCGATCCAGTGGCGGTGGCGGCTGCGGCGCAGCAAGATTTGTGACTGTGATGATCAGCAAACACGAACAGGAAGGCGAGAGGAATGGCGAGAGCGCTATAGGCATCAATGATTATGGCGCCATTCCTCTCTCCGTATCGTTCGAATCCCTTACGGTGACTCTCTCTCTACCCTTGCGGCTATGGAGGATCCCGTGTGTTTCCATCGGCAGGCAGCGGCAGCGCTGGAGCTCCTGGTGCCGTCAAGCATCCCTTGTCTTCGTCAATCGGTGCTATCCCGCAGGCAAGCTCCAATTCAATCGCAGCGAGAGCCTGATGCTTTCTCTCTCGAGGATTTCCTCTTTGGCTACCATGGCATCATCCTCAACTGCTCTGTCGTCCCTGGCGACTTGTCCAAGCACAATGTCTGGGAAGACATCTGCTCGATCTACCAGGAGATCCGCTGCAAAGGTAGAAAACCGTAAATAAAGCTTCTTTGTGATCTAAAAATCCTTTTTTCTTGTAGACTTCAAAGACGCTCCGCCTCCAGTCAAGGCGGTGCGCCTCCTCGAGCTACTGCTGCGTTTGGTCAGGCCGAGATCCAACGTCCTGGACAATGTGCTCGTCGTCACAGCTCCAGACAATGTGAGACACTTTGTGGAGGTTTTGCGTTGCTACTACCACCCTTGGACGCTGGTGGGAAGCATGGAGGAGCACCAGTGGATGCTGGATCGTCTGGATATAGTTGTGGCGAGCCCTCGAGAGGCTCGCAAGCTGAAGGCCAGCATCACACTTCTCGCGCTTGTTCTCGTTGACGACGACAAGCCCGAGTTTTTCAGCCAGGTAAGTGTTTTGTTCCTTTCCTTCTTTCAGTGCGTTACTTGATCCGTGTGCTTGACAGGTTATGGACCTGGTGGAGTCCCTCCTGTCTTTCAGCCTCCCGACATCACTGAAATCTTCCCCTTGCAGGTTTGCCTTCCTTGTTTAGCCTCACCCAAACTTTTGTATTTGCAGGCCTGCCAAGGTGGATGTAATCAATTACCTTGCTCCCTGGAAAGCGGTCAACATGAGCAAAGAGCTACGCCGGGCTATAGAGTTGTCAATCCCAGGTATGTATCTTCGCTTCTTTCTCTTTCTTTCTTTTTTCTTCTAGTGATTGGTGGAGTTCGCTTCGATTGTTTCAGAAGCAGCGTGTTGCTCTGGTTTGCTCGACCCGTGCTTCCGCAATGCGGTCCAGATGTTCTCCGTGTTTCGACGCAACGTTGTGTGCCAGGACTGGTCTGGCATTGTGGCCTTCATGCCGGGCCTCATTCCCGATTCCACAAGCACTGCTTCAATAGTTCTCGCTCCAGGCCACAGGATTCCTCAGCTTGCGGAGCTGTTGCAGGCTTTCGTGGACGGCTTGGGACTGTTTGAAGTTCAAGTGGCATGCCTCCCAGCGATCACGAATGAACTTTCACCCAGAATTGTCCTCGGGACTCCGGACAGGATGCACGAAGCACTGTGCGGGGGCAGCACGACTTGGAAGCCACACAGAGCGGTCCTGGTGGAGACGGATGTGATTCTTTCGACACACAAAGTACATGTGGAGGCAATATGCTCCAACCTTTGGAGCCACGACGTGATCTTGGGGATCCACTCGCTAGACCCATCTCCCGACGTAGAAGACATTGTAACAAGGTTTTGCAAGGGCGAGACTACAAGGATTCCCAGGCCAGGCATCACCTTAAGCTCAGTCAAGCACTTCTATGCAGCTGTCAAGAGCGCCAGTGACAAGCTCGCCAAGCTCGGGGAAGTGTGGAAGTTGTTTCGGACCAGGAGCGACACAGTGACAGTCTACTGCAACTCGGTATCGCAGGTGGAACTGGTTGCTTCTGGGATGGAAAGTGCGGGTTTTGAAGTGGCTGCAACGCACACTGGCATGCCAAAGCACTGCATTGAAGAGACGAATCGGGCTTTCTGTCAGCGTGGTTTGCTTCTAATCACCAACATAATCTACAGCGGCGGGAGGCAGCATGTGATCAACTTTGACATGCCCGAGTCTGCGGATGAGTACTTAGCGAGAGCAGGCGTACAAAGCAGACTTTGGACGAGAAAGGTGGTGAGCATCTGCTCTGAGCTTGAAGTTTGTTTGCTGCACGAGTTCGAGAGGAGCCTTGGTTTTGAGGCCGATCTCCTGGTTGCAAGAGACCATCGTCTGAATGGAAAGAAGCCACCACGGCTAGAGATAGGCAAGAGAAAGAATAATGTGTAAGTTCATAATGATTTTCCAGGAATCTATAATCACCAAAATTATTCTCCAGCTTTGAGATTCTCAGGATCTCAAAATCCTCTACATGTGCTGTAGCTCCACCACCTTACAGTCCTAATCCACATCACCACTCTGACTGCCTCTTTGATTACGAGTTTGATTCTTCACAAGTTTGTGCAGTACAGGCTCTTTGGATGAGAAAGGTGGTGAGCCTGCTCTAAGCTTGAAGTTTGTTTGCTGCACGAGTTTGAGAGGAGCCTTGGTTTCGAGGCTGATCTCCTGGTTGCAAGAGACCATCGTCTGAGGGGAAAGAAGCCACCTCAATGAAAGAGGCAAGAAAAAAAGAAAGTTGGTCACTCTAGTAAAAGAAATAAAATTAAACATCTGAACAGATTTTCTATGTCCCAGGATCTGGTTGCCCTTTGCAGGAGAAAAAGGGGTGTCAACAATAATTATACATCTTTTTTTGTAAATTATATTATTAGTTATATGAGCTATGTATAATAGTATAGCCCGAGAGTCTATTTTTAGCATCTAGCTCTTACAAAAGGCTAGAGAGGCACCAGGCCAGTGTCTTCTTTCGCACAGCCAGCTCTTTGATGCACTACCTTAATGCTTAGATCAGGAGTAAACGGCCACACGGAAGAGTTGTGCTGCGCGGCGTGCTAGCGAGCCGATTGGCCACGCCTTGCAATTGAAGACCTGGCCTAATATTCAGCAAACCAAAAATTGTGCATGCCCGATGTTTACATCCTAGCCCATCCACCAAAAAACTCATTACTTATTTTCTTCAAATTCAATTGCGAGTTTATTATGAGTTTGGCATAGATGCAACTAGAAAAACCTATATAATTTCTCAGTTGACAATGTCTATATCACCACAAGCTTTGCAAAGAGATCACCAATCACCATCACCCACGAACCCTAAACTTTCCAGAGAAATTGATGCCGACTATTCGCGCATATTAACTGGATATCCAAATATTGCAAAACTCAGGAAAGGAACATACATTGTACGTCGCCGTAGCGCTTGGGCTAGCTTCTCTTCAACCCATCGCGCGAACTTGTGATCGCTGTAGTGAAGCGCGAATGTTGCCCACAGCAGCTCCTGGGACGGCCTCGGGTAGAAACTCTCCTTGTAGAGAATGCCTTGTCGATCGTCGTGAAGGGCTTCAGAGAAATCGAGGACACATAGCTCGCCTCACAGGATCCCACGCCAGCTCAATTTCGATGTCCTCGCCGTCCAGACCCAGAGTGCGGTAGTCAGCAGCCACGGCATAAAGATCCAGTCCCATTGCTTGGCTTCTCTGTCGCCTACAGCAGGCTCGGACGCCCAGCTTCCTTCTGACGATCCGAGATACAAGCGGCAGGTTCTTTCTCCCTCCCACATTGAGCTGGTTGTATTTTCTCTCGAGGAAGCTGCTTCATGCTCCTGGAAATCAAGCATAAATGAGTACGCCGCAGCTTAAGTAGCCATTTCAATTATGATAGTAATTAAGGGAGTTCCTCAGTTGCATCCGCTGCTTCTTCACTCTGAAAAAAAGCAGTGACATTTTATTGAGAAGAGGAAGACGAGTTCTTACCTTTGAATCAAAACGGGATTGAAGCTCTTTAATTTAGACCTGGAGTTCCTTCCATCTACAAGCACAACCAGCATTAAGCTTTGCAGCACGCAAGACTTACAAGCTCGGTCTCGTCGGATATTACACGGAACTGCCTGGTCTTCTGTGTTTGAAGTTGCATCGAGTTTTGGTTTAGGCGATCTTCATCAGCAACATTTGGTCTGTCCTTGCTCGTTGTTTATTATTTCGTCACGAGAATGCGACAGAAATGACGGGCTCCGATAAAAAACAAGCAATAAGGACACATAAAACAATGATCTTATCCAGAACCTTAGCTGATGCGTCCAAAATGCCACGTAAACCTGCTAAAAAGATTATTTCAGAACAAATAACATAAAAACCTCTCTTAAGACTAAAGAGCTCAGATTTTCAGTCTTCTGGTATTCCTCTCTTTTCACGATCCAGCTGCGCTTTTCTGTCCTCTTCTACCTCAAGTGCAAGTTTCTCCTTCTCGAAATCGTACTGTAAATGAAAAAAGAAGAATTCAGATATCTGTGGGCTATAACCAAAACTGCCACTCGATTAGATTTAAAAGTTGTTTTTCGAAATCTAGCACCTGTATTCAGGACTCAACTAAGAGCATTACATACCAACAACTTTTTAGCACAGCTCTTCAATTTTTCTGCCTGCCGCTTAAGATACCTACAAAAACAGGAAAAGGAGGTTGATGCCAAAAAATCCTTGTTGACGTGCGAGCATTTTGCAACTTTCTTCGCTCTTTGTTTCGTGCATCTGAAACATGATGAGGCGGCGGAGTAAGATTTGTGACTGTAATGATCCCCCACATGCGAAGTGCCGTACCTGTTTGCATTTGATCGCCATGGCGATGATCCAGCCACGGCGTTGGAGTGGGGATAATCCAGAGCCACCGCGACGCCATAGCCATCGAAAATATTCACCCTTGTGGATTTACTTGTTCGAATCCCTTTAATATATACTCCCCATAGAGCATGGAGGGTCCCGTGTGTTTCCTCGAGCTCCTGGTGCCGTCAAGCATCCCTTTTCTCCTTCATTCGGTGCTGTCCCGCAGGCAAGCTCCAATTCAATCGCAGCGAGAGCCTGATGCTTTCTCTCTCGAGGATTTCCTCTTTGGTTACCATGGCATCATCCTCAACTGCTCTGTCATCCCTGGCAACTTGTCCAAGCACAGTATCTGGGACAACATCTGTTCAATCTACCGCGGAATTGAGCGCTGCAAAGGTAGAAAACCGTAAAAAAAAGCTTCTCTTTTATCTAAAACTCCTTTTGGTAGAGTTCAAGGACGCTCCGCCTCCGGTCAAGTCCGTGCGCCTCCTCGAGCTACTGCTGCGTTTGGTCAGGCCGAGATCCAACGTCTTTGACAACATGCTCGTCGTCACAGCTCCAGCCAATGTGAAACACTTTGTGGAGGTTTTGCGTTGCTACTACCACCCTTGGAAGCTGGTGGGAAGCATGGAGTGTTGTAAACCAAGGAAGAAGAGAAAGACTCTCTCGCTCAGATATCATCATCGCTATACATACAGAGGTGAGAGTCGTGACTCTCCAGATCCACCACGTGTCACCACATGTCTCAGCCGTACGGTGATCTCGGATGTACTACATCCTCACATGGAGGAGCACCAGTGGATGCTGGATCGTCTGGATATAGTTGTGGCGAGCCCCCAAGAGGCTCGCAAGCTGAAGGCCAGCATGACACTTCTAGCGCTTGTTCTTGTTGACGACGACAACCCCGAGTTTTTCAGCCGAGTAGGTGTTTGCTCCTTTCAGTGCTTTAGTCGATCTGATGGTGTGCTTGACAGGTTATGGACCTGGTAGAGTCCCTCCTGTTTTTCAGTCTCCCGGTATCACTGAAACCTTCTCCTTGCAGGTTCGCCTTGTTTAGCCTCAACCTCTCTTAAACTTCTGTATTTTCAGGCCTGCCAAGGTGGATGTAATCAATTACCTTGCTCCCTGGGAAGCGATCAACATGAGCAAAGAGCTATTGCGGGCTATAGAGTTGTCACTTCCAGGTATGTATCTTCGCTTCTTTCTGTTTTCTTCATCTGGAGTTCGCTTTGATTGTTTCAGAAGCAGCGTGTTGCTCTGGTTTCCTTGACCCGTGCTTCTGCAATGCGGTCCAGAATTTCTCCGTGTTTCGACGCAACGTTGTGTGCCAGGACTGGTCTGGCATTGTGGCCTTCATGCCGGGCCTCATTCACGATTCAACAAGCACCGCCTCAATAGTTCTCGCTCCAGGCCACAGGATTCCTCAGCTTTTGGAGCTGTTGCAGGCCTTCGTGGACGGCCTGGGACTGTTTGAAGTTAAGGTGACTTACCTCAGCGAGCCAGCGATCATGAATGAACTTTCACCCGGAATTGTACTCGGGACTCCGGACAGGATGCACGAAGCACTGTGCGAGGCCAGCACGACTTGGAAGCCACACAGAGCCGTTCTCGTAGAAACCAATGTGCTGGTTTCCACACAGAAAGTACATGTGGAGGCAATATGCTCCATCCTTTGGAGCCGAGACGTGACCTTGGGGATCCACTCCCTAGACCCATCTCCTGGTGTAGAAGATATCGTCACAAGGTTCTGCAAGGGCGAGACGAGCAGGATTCCCAGGCCAGCCTTCACCGTAAGCTCAGTCAAGCACTTCTATGCAGCTGTCAAGAGCGCCAGTGACAAGCTCGCCAAGCTCGGGGAAGTGTGGAAGTTGTTTCGGATCAGGAGCGATACAGTGACAGTGTACTGCAACTCGGTATCGCAGGTGGAACTGGTTGCTTCTGGGATGGAAAATGCGGGTTTTATAGTGGCTGCAACGCACACTGGCATGCCACAGCACTGCATTGAAGAGACAAATCGGGCTTTTTGCCAGCGTGGTTTGCTTCTAATCACCAACATAATCTACAGTGGAAGGCAGCATGTTATCAACTTTGACATGCCCGAGTCCGCGGATAGGTATTTGGCGAGAGCAGGCGTGCACAGGATTCTTTGGACAAGAAAGGTGGTGAGCATCTGCTCTGAGCTTGAAGTTTGTTTGCTGCACGAGTTTGAAAGGAGCCTTGGTTTCAAGGCTGATCTCCTGGTTGCAAGAGACCATCGTCTGAATGGAAAGAAGCCACCGCGGAGAAAGAACTAAACATCTGCCTGCAAAGGGTAATCATGAAGCAGATTTTCTAGTCCTGAAAAACGATTTGGTTGCCCTATTGCTGGATTTCACTCTTCTATATATTTTGTACATTTTGTATTCCATCTGTTTTTTAGAAAAGGATGTATAGTCCCATTTCTTTTCCTGGGATGTCAGATCTTTTCAAAGCTCATGGCAATAAATCCGATGTAATGTAATTTTTTATCCTTTTATATGAAATGTTTTAACATGCATATATACAATTTTTAGAGGATCAATTTGTTGAATATTGTGCTAAATTTCATAAACTTGTGCCAGAACACTTCATATGGTCACTTACACTGAACAAAGAGCCCTTTGGATAAACTATATATAGTAAGATTGAGAAAATATACCAATTCTAAATTATCTACTTTCTACTTTACAATTAAATGATGATAAGAGTTTTAATGTTATTTTTGCATAAGTGTTAAGTAAACTTCACTTGGATCAATGGAAAAATGCTTGCCAAATACTAATCTCAAAATGTAGCATTAGTAGCTTATGCGTTTGTGAAGGCAAATTAAACTCTATTAGTAGTATAAAATTATAACTATATAAAAATTTAGATAGTAAAGCATTAATAAAAATTTACACTTTCATAACTATAGCATATGTGATCATGGGATAAGATTTAGATATATTGTTACCATGAATCCTTGGAACCTTAGGGGATAAATGGGGATAAAATAGCCATTAAAGGCTCTTTCATCAAGCAATTGCCTCTTTTCCAGTTGATTTAAGGGGAGAGAGATAAGATGTACTACAATGACATACATATATTAGAGAAAATGTAAATAATTATTGCAATTTAAATGTAAATTTTTTATATATTTCATTATTATCTCTTTGAAAGTCTTTACAAACTATTCCATCAAACCATCCATTTATAGATGATAATTATTTAGAAAGGTATAATTTAGATGTCAAACATGAAATACATCAAACATTAAATACCTTAGCCATAATGCAAGATTAATGTTATATATACATAATTTCAAACTATTGTGTGAAAGGTTATATTTTAGACTATAGAATTTAAATGGGTAATAATTTAGACTTGTTTGAATTGCATAGTTCTAGAATACAACCCTTTAGACCACATTGTGGACTAAACTCATGCATGCATAACCATATTAGACCATTTAGAACCATTGCTTAAAAGAATTTACTATAGACAAGAATGTTAGAATACCATATAAATGAGGAAGAAGTATTTAATAACAATTGTAAATGCATTAATAAGAGCACTAACTCACCCAACTAGTTGGATAGTAAGAAGTAATTATGATATAGTCATTATTAATAATCAATCATGAAAAAGAATTTATCAAATCAAATACCACTAACTCAAATGGATGGGAAATTGCAATTAATTCTAACTGTCCTTCTGTAACACGAGAGGGAATATTATAAACTTAGCACCATAAACTTTTTTCAAGAATTTATAATTGTGCTAAAATTTTTATGATGGTGCTCCATCTTATATTTTGGCCTACAATGATATACATATCAGATGATATTTCATCTCATTTCTAGTATATAAATGTTAAAATGATAAATTATTAGTAAGTGATGTATGATTCTTAGAGCACCTTTAATACCATAACTCAACTCTTTGAGCCTTCTAAACATCATCTAGGGAATGCAAATCTAACTTTACACTTTATAAACACTAAACATTATGCATAACAATTACCAATAGTATAGAATATTCATCTAAAATTTCAATGATATTGAAATAATAGGCTCCTTAGAAATATAAGAAGAAAGAGGAGGAGGAAAAGGAGCTTGAGATAGAAAATCAATATCAACTATTGAACCTCTAAAGCAATAAATAATCTCAAATTTGTAGATTTGAAGCTTCAAGCAATATAATCAACCATGTTCTTATGCTTTAATAATAAAGTGATTACAGTATGATCACTTTCTAGTAATGTCCAAAAACAATACAAGGACATATAGAGCTTCTTAAAGTCCTAAACCACTACTAAACACTCATTTATTTGTGAATAATTCATTTTTAACTAACTATAAAGTATAGGATAACATTGACCAAGGACCCTTGTACTCTTATGCCCTAGAGATTGATATCAAAACCATCTATATGTAAAATGAAGGGCTGAATATAGTTAAGGTATGTTAAAATTAATGGAGTTATCAACACTACTTTAAGATTTGAAAATGCCCAATTGCAATCTTCATGGTGTAATGCAATAAAAAAGATGATTAACAAAACATCCAAAATATTGAGAAAGTGTTGCATATTGTTCACATGCTTTGGTATAAAGAAGTTCAAAATTGAGGAAAGTGAATAAGCATTTATGAATCTCAAAGAGTTGTTAATAACTCCTTAAGTTTTGGTGTATTTTAACTACAATCTATTTTACCACAAGTTTATCAAAATCAATTTATAAACCCTTGTAAGAAATGTGGTAACCCAAGGTCCTTAGATCCAAACATGCATTTAGATTGGGAAAACAAGGACGGGGAAAGGTCTTAGTTTAATGCAAGTGAGTTTCAAACAAATTTCTTATAGCTAATTTAATATTTTGCAAACATCATAAATGTGCTCCTTTTTGTCCCCTTTGAAAAAATCAAAATATCATTAATAAAATTAGTAATCATCTCTAACATATCAAAGAGAACATCTTCCATCATCCATTAGAAAGCCTCTAACTAAATGGCATCACTAAAAACCTATAAAAACCAAATGGTGAATGGAAAACAATATTAGGAATATTTTTCTTAGCCATTAACATTCAGAAGGAAAATATAACTTAGTGAACTAATGGTTTCACTTAAGATTATCCAAGAAATTGGTAATGTGAGTAAGAGGGTATATATCTAAGATACATTATATAACAAATAATAATTGATGCATAACTAATATTCCTATTAGGCTTCAACATAAGATGAAGGATCTTAAAACTTTCAAATCACATCCTTCTTCAACATCTTTTAGATATGAGCTCTTAAGATATTAGTCTCCTTCGGTGACAATGTTGAATATGAATTTTGATTAGATATGCATCCTTAGTTAAAATTGAAATATATGTATGCTATAATAGGAAGGTTTGCTAAAATATAAAACAAGATAAAATTTATTTACAGAAAAAGTAATTTAATAATTTTCTTAAAATCTGTACTATATGCTTTTTGGTTTTTAAATATCATATTTAAAAGAATTTTAAAATGATTGAATTTGAAATAAGATTCTTTTGCAAGGTCATATAACTATTTGAAAGGGAAAAAACAACCATTGATATAAGTTTATTGCATATAGAAGAGAGATTTGGTTCTGTTTTAGAATACTTTCTTAAGGGGTTTATCATAGCATAATGTTTAGAATTTATGGATCTTCATTCACACTTTCATTTGAAGAGAGGGAAATACACATAAAATGTATGTGGGATTTAGTGTTAGTAATTTGAACTCTTGGAATCTTTTTTCCCTAGGTAATAAATTAAAAGCTAAGAACTACCATTGCACACAACTAAACTACATAAAAAAAAAAAGAGAGAACAATAAGGATAGTGATTATGAGTTTGAGATAAAGACAATGATATAAAGTGCAACAAATTAAGTGAAAAAGAATGCCCTCCTACTTATTTTAGAAAGCTACAATTCTGTGACTTTCAAGAAATGTCCTATATATTTTTTAGCTTCCGGTGGAAACAATAGTGACAATTAATATGACAATATATATGCTCTTGTGATATAATGTAATATCACACACCCAAAATACTACCATGAAATATTTTTGAGATGGTTAAGATAGAAATGGAGATACATGAGTATTATGAGAAGAACACTCACAAGTATATGAAATAAAAAGTATATTTTTTAATTATATAAAGTATAATAAGTCTATATTATTGATAGAGAATAAACATTGATAGTCTTAGCAAATCTTGTTAGCTCCAAAAAGCTTCTGTAATTCAGTAATAATAAGGTATATAAATGTCCATTTTAAGATCTTAGTGTAAGGAGTTGATAAAAATATAGTATATATGCTTGCAAGGAATATATGCCTTTTCATTTAATAAATTTTGGACATTTGCAAGGAAAATCTTGAATGACAATAGTGTATTCTTCACTTTCTATTTTGACTATATACTCTTTTGCAAGTGTAGTGATGTATTTTGTGGAGAGAATCTCATACTCAAGAATTTGAGCTAAGACCATATATTTATATGCTATGGTAAAAATAATGTATTTTACTTTGCTTTTGCTTGGAAATGGTATCAATAAATTTAATTACCTTACCTTTTTTTATTGGTCTCATGTGCATCTCTATGGGAATAGTGTTAGTTTTATTGCTCATGTTTTCAACTCTCCTTTCAAGATTGAAACAAAATTTCTTAAGGTTTTCAATCTCATTCGAGGTGAATGCGACCCCATTAGCAATTAGCCTTTTTTAGGTATTGCATCAGATTTTGTCACTATAATGTTTTCAAGCTACTTTATGTGGTTAGCATCAGTGTTGTAGCAATATAGTAAACACCATCTAGAAAATCTTGCTTGCTTTTGTTCCCTATAGAAATATAGGGCTGGAACAGAAGCAAACTTGTGATCATGGATCCAAGCCTAACATTTGCCCTTTATAAGCATCCTCATGCATTTTATATTGGATTTTTCTGACACTCAACAGATTACCTATTGCCTCAACTCTACAATATAGTAAGTGATTTCAACATGTTGTGATGCGCTTTTTTCATTAGGTGCTTAAGATCATTTAATCTGGGGGTAATTTTTTGGAGTAAAATGGTATTTAACATTAGACATGTAAAAGCTTTTTACTCCAAGATTCAAGTGTGGACTATACTTGAGCTCACGAGTTGACGAGTTGAGTTCATAAGTTGAGCTCAAGTTTCATTTATATTTCAATACAAATATTATAAACTTTAAAATATTAAGGTTATGGCAAATTTAATAATTTCATAACTCTTTATACATTATATAGATAAAAATGTTCTAAGGGACACTTCTCATACTAAAAAATTAAATATTTACTATAAGCCATAATAAGGATATTTGTTAAAACATAAACTAAAATGTTTGCAAAATAAATATCCTTGTCACTTTCTTAAATTTGTACTCTATGCTTTTTAGCTAGTAAATGTCAAGTGTGTTAGAATTTTAAAACTATTAAATTTGAAATAAGATTCTATATAAGGCCATATAACCTTTTGAAAGGAAAAAAATACAACTGTTAATATAAGCTTGTTGCATATAAAAAAGAGACTTGGTTCTTTTTTAAAATACATTCTTGAGGGGTTTATCATAGTGCACTATTTGGAATTTATGGATTTCATTCGCACTCTCATTCAAAGAGAGGGAGATACACACAAATGTCTGTAGATTCTAATGTTGGTAATTTTAACTCTTGCAATCTTTCTTCCCAAAGTTGTAATAGCTATCCCATTGAACACCATAACTAAACAATATAAAAGAAAGAAAGAGAAGATAGTGGTCATGAGTTAAAGATAAATGCAATGACAGAGGGTATAACAAATTGGGTGAAAACGAATGCCCTCCTAGTTGCTTTAGAAAACTATAATTCTATGATTTATATTGGATTTTGTTGGCATTCAGTGGATTTTCCATTGCCTCTGTCGCAAATATGACTTCGGATATCGAAAGTTACCTGTTAGCTAGTCTTTACAAACACTCTTTCCTTACTGCCACAATGGCAGGAGGTCGATATTGTTAGTTCCCTTTATCAGCCCCTCTTGTTCAAGTGTTAGTTTATTAGGCTTAGCATCTATACTTAGTTAGATGGACATAAAGTAGGAACTTCTATGTGTTTTTAGTTACGGCTTAGCTCTTAATTCTCTTTTGCTCTCTCTTGCATTGGCTTGACAAGAACCCTCGTGTATTGAGACTAGTTCCTTAATATTGTTGGATGATAGCTTACCATGTTTGCTAAACACTCTCGGTATCATGCCCTTTGTGTTAGTATTATTTCGGTCCTAAATACTATTTATGGAAAGTGTCTAAATTTGCTCATTTGGCATATCTATAGAATGTAGAGATTGTCCTGAACACAATGGTGTTCGTCCCATGTCCAAATTAACAATTTAGGGATATTCCATATTTAGTAAGTTTCAAGCTTGTCCTAGAGACTAACTCCTGATACTAAGGGAGGCTTGGGGTGAAAGCCCAAAGCATGTGTTCCTCAAGGGGGCAAGGGGGGGGGGGCGGATATGGAGGGTTTCAAATGTATAGTAAGGATAGTGGGTCCATCAGGCATGCAGCAGTAGTGATGCAGCTTAGCGATGAGGACAAACTTCATGCACATGATTTGGAGGTTCTTGCCTTGGAAGAATAGCGACAATCTGCATCGAAACATCTTCTTTGAGGCAAGCAGAAGATCAAGTCAATCATTGATCACCAGTGGTCTGCCGAACCATTCGAGGATGGCGATCTTGTTCTACTCAAGGAATTTACGCCACCATCGAAGTTCTCCCCTTGCTAAATTGGCCCCTACTTTGTCCAGCGATACATTGGAGGCGGAGCATATGTGCTAGTTGATGCTGAGGGACATGAGCTCCCATATGCTCACAACCACTCTCACCTCAAACGCTTCATCCGGTGAGGCATTCCTAGTTGCTTTAGGACTATTCCAAGTCACTTCGCACTCCTATCCCTTTGCTCCTTGGGCTGTCCACTCAGAACTTGCTCTGTGGTCCAGTTCCATTGGCTCCATGCTTAAGAGTTTGGCACTGTTCCTTCGTTTAGTGGCCTAAGACCCTGAAGCTTAGGTTCCACACCACTGTCCTTTGGACATGTGGCATGTGGCATATGGCATGTGAGGGTTTAAGTTTTGCTTTGTGGTTATCCTATAGTAAATCACCATAGGATAAAGGGTAAAAACCACGTGCACTACATTTAAAGGATATGTCTTAGCGAGTACTATTCAATAAGATTGGGCAACTAGTCTCTTTGCATACGCAGAGATGAAAATGATGATCCCAGTGGGTACACGTTTGGGTGCTAAGCCTTTGCATTTGTTCTTTGGGTATAAAATTTGGTTACCTTTTCGTACTAGATTATATGAGCTTGCTCTTGGGCTCATAGGATGGATTGAAATGTTCCATTTGCACGAGTTTGCGCTTGGGCTCGTGAGTGAGGCACATTAGCAACTCAAGGTTACACTTTGAGTTGGCAAGATTAATATTAGCCTATCGATGGTTCCATGAGTTATTTTATGTATCGTGGGTGAAAGTAAACCTTCCTTGGGTTCACTATGAGTGGCAAATAGGCTGGTCAATAACTGTTTAGCATGACACTAGTGGATCCTTCCTAGGCATGATTACAAGTGGATCAACCAAGACTGTAGGGATTAATCTATTGGTTCAAGTAGTCATTGCCATGCTCTCTCATAAACTTTTCTTGAATTGAACTGTAAACAACCAAAGGGAACGACTCGAGAGATGGTCCATAGGGATTCAAATATAAAGAGAAAGGGCCCATGAATAAGAGTGCACCCCCTTTTTTAATCGATTAAGGGTTTTGGGATACTTAGAGTTAAGCGTCTTTGGGTTTGAATAGTATTGGGTTAGGTGACCTTCCGGGAAGTCCAAACTCAAGAGTTTACATTTGGTATCAGAGTAGGTCTCAGGTCCGACTTTGTTGGTTGGATAAGAGAATCACACTACAAGTTGATTGACATCTAGTAGGTCTAATTTTCTCCCACTAGGCTCGACCCAAGGGGTAGGGTGTCAAGAGAGTGAGATCTTAATCACAAAGCAGCTGTGTGTCCCAAGAAGCCTCCTTGACTGCTCGAGTTCACTCTGCCTCAAAGTCCACCTCTATTGCAGTCGGGAAATGACCCTGTCCAAACAGAGTAAGAGCTGTCTATTTGGACTCCCCGAATAAAACTCACTTTTCTTCTTTATCAAGCTCCTCACCACCTTTCATCAAAGCCACCACCAATTCCCACAACTTTTGCGTCCCATGTCTCCTTTCTTTCACCGGACAATTAGGACTCAAGACTTTGGTGCTACTGGACTCAGGTGCAACTTCCTGCTTCATGGACACAGACTTTGCTGCCCGACATCACGTTCCTCTTTCTCCTACCATATGGGATCTGAGGGTTGAAGGCATTGGCGAGCATTTTGTGTCTCCATCTTCTGGACTTAGGGAAGTGTTGCCCGTTCGAGTACACATCGGGTCCACCATCACCGATATCACCTTCAACATCATCAACAACAAGTCCTCCTCTGTGGTGCTTGGCCTTCCTTGGTTCCAACTACATCAGCCTCAAATCTGTTAGAAGGAATTACAGCTCATCTCTCCCACATCACCATCTCCCATGGCTTCCCCTGCTGTTCATCGAGTCCGAATCAAGAAAAGTTCCCTAAACTCAAATCGGGGTTTTGTTCCTAATTCTACGAAGTTTTCACCCTCTTCTTTTTCCTGTCTTCCATCTTACATTAGACAGTATCCTCGTCTCATCATTCCATTTAGTCATACACCTCCTCCATGCTCTATTTCGTTAAAGTGGGATTTATTCAGTAAAATGGGACTAGGTACAAATTTTCAAGTATTTGAAAATGACGTGAAATTATATGTTTTTTGTCCAGGGGCTAGACATATCTGGGGCATGGTGACTAGCGCAGTGACTTTGTGTCCAGACTGAGTCCATCTGGTTGTATAATAAATCTCATTGTCAAGGTGAACAAGCCGAATCTGAAGCTAAAGAAGAGTGATGGCATGCACGCACACACTATTTGTTTGTTCATTGAGCGTGTGGTGAGCTTTCCAAGATGAACGTCATTCCTATTAGCCAGACATATAACTTAATTTAGATATTATTCAATGTTATCTTTTTCTAACGAATCTAATTGTGAAGGTGTAGCAAGAGGCATTGCTAGTCTAGAGAAGTCATTTAACTCATTTGACCCTTAGTGTATTTTCATGAAACTAAATAACATTCATATTATTAAGGAATTTCTCTAGTACCTTTTTTTTACGACATAGAGGCTTGCATTTCTTTCAAAGGTGATTTAGTAAAAGGCCGGAGGGCACATGCCATTCTATTTCTCAGACCGGTATTAAGATATACTAGTGCAAAGGGAAAAAGGTATTTGGTGATCAAGTAAATGGCATGAGGGCACACGCCATTATAAGCCTAAGCGCTAGTGGACACCTCCTTTTTGGTACTCTCAGCGGTACTATCATCCTTCTCCGGGTCAGTTGTTTTGCTTTGGATTGTTGTCTCTGACGTTACTGGGGCGTTCTCGATAGTTGTTAATGTTGCCGTTTGTTCAGAAAAATGATCACCTGGAGTATAGTACGGGGAGTTTGGAAGACTTATATATTCTACATCTTCACCTATCTCCTTCTCTGTCTCCTTTTCTGCCTCACTTACAGATTTTGTGCTTGCCATGAGAACGCTCTTCACCCTAAAATATGGAGTTTGTTGTGTTATAAAAGGAAACCAAAACACACCACGCTGCAAGGGTGAATGATGGTACATAAAGCACGTAAGCCCACAATATGGGTTTATGTGCCATTACTATGGGCCACATGCCATATTATTAAATTTATGCATGTGTGATTGGTAAATGCATATGTCACATCATCTTTGTTTTACCTCACACACTATATCAGGCCTAATGAACCATATCACATGTGCGCACATGCTATATATATGGAGAAGTATTATGCAAGGATAGAAAAATTCAATGCATGATTGTGGAGAGCAATGGTATGAAGCCACATGCTAAATAACATTTTAGAGAAAGAATTAAAATAAAAACATGCAAACAGTACTGAGTGGACCAAGACTTAGAAGTGCACAATTGAATGAGGTATTTCTAATAAATATTTCACTCACCTCATATAGGAATGGCTACCACTCTCAAATGGCGTATCGCCTCATGCCATCACCTCGCAATTTGTTATAACAATCCGATGAATTCATATTCGGCTTGTTCACCTTGAACTTTAAGTAAGATTTGCTAGAACAACTAAGAATTTATACTTGTTATTTGTATCATCTCACCTAGGAATGGCGTAAGGCCACATGCCATCACGCCTCCTCTGATTCAGATTCGGATTGTTCACCTTGAAATAAAATACATTAGAAACTTAGTAAAGGAATATTAATGAATCTCATCTTGAACCCGGGTTATGAATGCTCTTGCTGCATCTCTTGCATGGTCTGGCAAGGTGATGGTGGCACTCTGCTTCCGCATCCAACCATGCACAACATTATCCACCGATATGCTCATGCTGGGATCCCTTGGATTCAGCACCCATCTCTTTTCTAGGCAATCCTTCGTATATCCGAAACTTGGCTTGAACCACTCCACAGTTACATTGAAGGAGTTAGTTTCCGCGTCCTCCTCTGCATCAGTGATGCAGCGCCCCACCCATATCATTTGTTTTTTATTACTGGGTCTGACAAGCACGACCATTCCTTTGCAGACCTGTACTGGATTGAATGCTGAATCCGGCTTCTTGTTCCTCGGCCCACAATAGTGATCCTCAACATCGTTATCTGTCACTGCATTTCCAGAGGACATTGTTCCGCTACTATCTGGTGCTCTGGGTTCTGGCCAAAAGGACTCTTCCAATTCTTCATATACAACCGGCCCATTTTGGATAGCAAATATAATCTTCTCCCAGTATTCAAGCAAAGGCTTGCACCTCTTAAAATAGGATTCTCCACCAAACACCAACCCCCTCTTCTAGAAGGCAATATGCTGTCTAATCCCGGCCACTATACTTTCCTGGTCTTTGAGTCCATCCGGGTGCATCGGCTGTGGGGAACCCTGAGGAATCATAGGTTCCCCAGTTATGGGATCTCTCTTGAAGAGTTCAATGCCGTCCACTGGCAGCCACACTGTGTCCCATTCTCTCATCTTGTACCTCATCACTGGAGCACCATCACGCATGCTGAAATGAAACTGAAGAGGCTTGGAATGGCCAATCAGCGTTTCGGATCCGTCCCTGATGTAGCCTCTTACAAACCCCTTAAAGTCTGGAACCTCTTACAAACCCCTTAAAGTCTGGAACCTCTGTCACAAGTGCAGCTTCAACAGTGCCTTTGAT
This sequence comes from Selaginella moellendorffii, assembly GCF_000143415.4. Lineage (NCBI taxonomy): Eukaryota > Viridiplantae > Streptophyta > Lycopodiopsida > Selaginellales > Selaginellaceae > Selaginella > Selaginella moellendorffii. The sequence continues at coordinate 3,144,684 of NW_003314262.1, forward strand.
GCAATTTTGGAATTCATCGTAGAGTTGTGGGAGGGTGAGGACATTGGATCGCCGGAGGGACTCTGCCAGGTGACTGAACATGGCATCGACGTCTTCATGAGTGTGCCCAACCATGAGAAAGCCAAGTGTAACCGTTTCAAATATGCCTTTGGCAACAAGCATCGCAAAGGACGCGAAGACGTACATGTTTTTGTTCTCACTGCCAGCATTGTCTGTTTGGAGCAGAAGATGGGGTGGAAGGCCACATCGGCCACAAGAACTTCCTTGAGATTCTGCTTCGTTTGGATGAGGCTGTGCATTCACCGAGCGACCAGCCTCGTCGGAATGGCATGAGGCCTCACGTGATAACCCTACAATCTGACGGCCAACATATTCACTGGGATGGCATGGGGCCCCACGCGATACTGCAAGCCTTTGCTCCTCCTCCAGCTGAACTCTGTATGGGGTTCGATCGACAAGGGCCTTATGCAAGGGTTGGCCGTTCAGCTCAGTCTGCGCACTTTGCAGAGACCTTAAGTGTTTTGCTAGGGACGCAATCATCATGTTTGCACCCCCGCCACCCCATAGAGGTACAAAGAAGTTCCCATAGTTCTGGGCACCATGCCCATGAGTGATTATGCCAAACAGAGACACAGGCAGCTGCATGGATGAAGAGATTGCCTTGGGGGCAGGATTGAGTCGAGGTAAGCACGTCTTTTTCTGGTCCATTTTGTCGTGGATGATGTAGAGGTAAGAGTCAGGTCTCTCCATGGAGAGAATCCTGTTATGATAATATGCAGTCCTGCAGCTTCTCTGCTCGATGTTGTGGTCGAGCCGCCTTCTAACCAACGTCTCTCGCTCTTGAGCGATGCAAGAATTCTTCGACAAAGCCATTTTGATAGCAGTGCACTCGTCACACTTTGAAAAGCTGGAGTACTTTCCTATACTCACATCCCTGAACCTGTTGCTCCACAATCTACTAAATCTAGATTGGCTCAGCTTCCTGTAGCCATTACTCTGGAGTTCCCGATTCACATCTTCCAATATGGCCCCCTTGGTATACATGGAAGCGAGAACTCGTTGGGTGTCTCGAGTTCCATCTTCCAAGAGGCGGGTTTTATGTGGTTGCTGCTCGCTACATGTCTCGACAAACCTCTTGAAGATTGCCTCTCCATATACAACATGACCCCTGGTTTTGTGAGTACTGTCGTTCCCATGGATTGCCTGTTGAACCCTTTGTTCTTCGAACTCAGTTTTGATTCTGTAGAATGTGGTTCGAGGGACTCCATAAATGATTCTCCATGCCTTCATGCAAACCAAACCCCTCTGGAAGACCATGCCCCCCACCTGATGTTTTGAAGCATCACAGATGACCGTAATGCCTCATACACAAAATTGCAAGCTGCCTTCCAGGACAATGTCTTGTATCTTGCTCTCTCCTCTTCAATAGCATCCCAATCAGCATGTTGACAGCACCTCCTCTTGCAACAAACAACTGTCGAGACCATTCGAACCTCCATCGCCATTTTCTGCCTTTTCGGTTCGTTGCTCAGATCCCTTTGGCTGCACTTTAGGAAGGTGTACTTTCTTTTCCCATGAAGAGATGTTCTGTCATCAATTGTAGTGGTGTTTGATTGTGAATCCTTCACATTCTTAAACACTAAGTGCCTCAATTTCCACCGCACAATGCTTCCAATAGTTAGATTGTTTTCTTCTGTGTCAACAACCTCTAAAATCGCAACTCCAATATCATCTCAGCCCAATTCTTGATTAGCAACCGCATCTCTTGAATCGACAACTGTGGCTAAACCCTCAGCTACCACCTCCCCCTCGGGGTTGTTTAGAAACACCTTTGCCTGAATCCATGTAGCACGGTTCTTAAGATCCACGGAGGGAACATGCGTCGCATTTGCGGAGGCCATTCTGAAAGTGCAGAAAAGAAGTTAAGACCATACAAAAAATGATTGGAGAATGGCCTAAATCATAACATACCAAACAACCTCAATAGCATGAGGCCACATGCCATTATTCAAACATGCTATTGACACCCACGTGAAATTTCGCATTCACAAAATTGGCATGAGGCCTCACGCCATTTCTAAATGTGGTCCTAAGCCATTCCATGGTGAACATACCAGGAAGCACAAGTGCCGAATATCAAGAGGAAGCGGTAGCCACACCAAAGACAGTGCCGCTCGCAACACTGCAACTACTCGTAGCGCCGCTCGCAACACCGCAACTGCTCGTAGCACCGCTCGCACAAACTGCCACTCGCATAAACTGCCGCTCGCAATGGCGCTCACAATGCCGCAACCGCTCGTAGACGCATAAACCACAGCTCACAACGCTGCTTACACAAGCAGCGCTCACTGCGCTCAGCGAAACCAAGAACACGGCGCACAAAAATGATAGACCTAGGAATGAGTTCGAGAATTCAAAAATAACACACGCTTGAACGTCACATCAAATCCTCCGACAAACCAGATCTTATGATTCCTCTGACAAATTTCAAACTGAGTAGCTTCTAGACTTTGCTGTCGGAGGTTGAACTTTGTCACATCATGTCCTTGCCTCGATCCAGCTGTGCCATGTCAGTGATTCGAACTTTGCCATGCCATGTCAGCGATCCGCGCCAAGATTATTCGCCGTGTAAAGGAATAATTATGCTGTGTGTGTACGTCCATTTATGGCAATATAAGGCCACACGCTATTCAAAGAATAATGCTAGTCGAGCATTTTTTGGTGCATTGTTGGGTTCAAAATTGCATGAGCCCACACGCTATAAAGTTTACCTGTACCAAAAATAGAAACAGCTTTATTTACTTGGGAATTTAAATGGTTGAGGCATTTTTAAACTTACAAACACATGCCCTACTTACATTCCTTTGGTTGTTTAAAATTCAAAAATATTATAAACCTTTCTTTTTGCATTTTCAATGTTTTCAATTATGGTTTTTGATTTTCGCAGGACCAGCCTAGTAATCTATTTGCATCCCGTCATGTTTATAGCTAGCTTTCATTTGTCCCCTTCGCTAGCTTGAGATACATTTGCTCGGCATCTACCTCTTACAGCATTTGCCCAGAAAGGGCATCTTTCTTCACGCAGCATTTGCCACATGTTTAGGGTTTAGGGTTTAGGGTTTAGCAATTCAGTAGCTTGATAAACATGCAAATATAAAACTTGATGCAAAATCCTTTGATATGTCACAATGCCCCTAGGACCATAAACACATTTTAATAGAAAGGGTCCTTTCATTTCATAAATCCTTACGTAGATCTTGGTGAAACCAGAGTTAGTGAAGTTAGTTTCTTGTGATCCCGCATCTGATTGTGATGTCCCTTTGCAGTGTCGATGGAAAGGTCAATGCACACCAAACTGTAAAATCTTGGAGCAAAATAATGGTCGGATCTATGACAAATGCCCCTGAAACATTGTAAGGCTCGTGTGGTCTCATGTAGTGTCCGATCGAGATGCTTCTTTTCAGGGTCATCAAGAAAGACATTGTATACCATTCTGTAAAATCTAGTTGCGATCTAACGGTTGGATCTCCAGAAAACTCAAAAAAATCTCGAGCGTGTCAGAATATTCTAGGAATATACTCCTATTTGCCCCTGAAAATGGCATGCGGCCCCACGCCATTCAAGAGATAACGCCAGATGACGCCGAACATTTTTTGGTGCATTTTTTGGGATCAAAATTGCATGAGCCCACACGCTTGAATGTCACATCAAATCCTCTGACAAACCAGATCTTATAATTCCTCTGACAAATTTCAAACTGAGTAGCTTCTAGACTTTGCTGTCGGACGTTAAACTTTGTCACATCATGTCCTTGCCTCGATCCAGCTGTGCCATGTCAGTGATTCGAACTTTGCCATGCCATGTCAGCGATCCGCGCCAAGATTATTCGCCGTGTAACTGCTCGGCATCTGCCTCTTACAGCATTTGCCCAGAAAGGGCATCTTTCTTCACGCAGCATTTGCCACATGTTTAGGGTTTAGGGTTTAGCAATTCAGTAGCTTGATAAACATGCAAATACAGAACTTGATGCAAAATCCTTTGATATGTCAGGACCATAAACACATTTCAATAGAGAGGTTCCTTTCATTTCATAACTCCTTACGTAGATCTTGGTGAAACCAGAGTTAGTGAAGTTGGTTTCTTGTGATCCCGCATCTGATTGTGATGTCCCTTTGCAGTGCCGATGGAAAGGTCAATGCACACTAAACTGTAGAATCTTGGAGCAAAATAACGGTCGGATCTATGGCAAATGCCCCTGAAACATTGTAAGGCTCGTGTGGTCTCATGTGGTGTCCGATCGAGATGCTTCTTTGTAGGGTCATCAAGAAAGACATTGTATACCATTCTTTATTTAGCTGAACATCTGGCATTTTTGGAAATACAAGATGCTTTGGAATATCCAATCATGCATGGTATAAATATAGCAAGGGTATTAAATGATATCCCAATCATGATCTTTCTTTTGGATTTCGCGTGCATGCAGTCTGAGGAATGATGATGTTGCGGATTTCTTTTGGATTTCACGTGCATGCATGCGCGCGGCGATCCAGAAATTAATGGTGGCGCCCAAGTCCGAGGAATGATGACGTTGCGGGATTACCAACCGTCGTGACATTTCGCGCGCGTGAGGTTAGGTTTTGCATTTTGCTTCGTACTTGCGCTCGCATCGCGCTCCCACTCGCGATCACGCTCACATTCGCGCTCATCTACCTTCTCTACAGGTTTCTCGTGTGCATCGGTGTCCACTCGCGCTTGCATCACACTCGCGCTCGCATCGCGCTCGTGTGCATCGGCGTCCACTTCAAGACACACCTAGTTTGTAACTTCACCGCCAACTCCGCCGCCCACTCCGCCACCCACACACAGCCCACTTGGCATTCCGGGAGATTTCAGTGCCACTCTCCAATTGTAAGTGGCAGAGTAGCCTTGCTGCTATGATCCGCTGCACACACAGTGCACATTCGCCAGCGAGTCCGGCCTCGATTGTCACGCCTCCATTTGGCTTCAAATGGTAAGTCTTTTAGGCCAAGTAGAAAATGGCATGAGGCCACATGCCATTCAGTAGCAACATTGGCATGCACCAATTGGGCTCTCGAGTGCAGTCCGGTTACAGATGGCGTGTAGCATCACGCCATCTTAGGATGCAGCCTCAAGACATCTGATGCAGTGGTGAATGGCGTGTGGCCTCACGTTATTTCTAGCTGCTAGCTTTTTATCTATCAGCTCTAATTGTTGTGCATTTTTGAACAGGCGAGGAATTGCGTTCTTCTTCCAGCCACTGTCAATGTGGATGCAGAGAAGGGGGAGGAGCTCACCAGTTGGACTTTCGGGATGGAAGGCGAGGATCTGAGGCTGTACAACACAGATGGTGGGAGAAAAGAATGCATGGGGATCCTTATCCAAGTGACAGACACTCCATGCAGTTCCATGCAAGAATATCGACTGGCACTTGTGGTAGAGACAGCGTTCGCCTTCAAGATCCACCTTGCACATCCTAGCGGCTTCCCGGAGGGGGGCAGCGGCTATAAGGAATTCCTAGAGGGAGCTAGGGAGAGGTTGTCCAGGAGGCCCACAATTTCAAAGACGCTGCGGGTCTATGAAGATCACATGGAATCCACGGACCTCACCTACGGCGATGTTCAAAAACTATATTCCAACATTGAGCCGTTGAGAGTGCTTCCAGTTCGCGAAGCGAAGGGGAAGGGGGTCGATCTGGAAACTACCCCGAAGCAGAAAAGGGTGGTCAAGCTCAAGCCGACGTTCGACTCTCCTGCTCCAAAAAAAAAGCTACTTGGTGATGCCATTGCCTCGAGTTCGAACACTACACCCACCAAAAAGAAAAGCCGCAAAGAACAGAAAGAGCAAGAAGAGGCAACAAAAATCATCACAGATAATAGTACTTGTTACTATTCCAACAAAGTATATACAATCGACGTGAGCCATATCGACATCCAAAGGAAATACAACCACAGGCTAGTATCTGATGAGTGGGTGGAGAAACTGAAGCAGAAGATGCTGGCAAGTCCAGTAACACCCGACATCGCAGACGTGATCCCCTACTATCGAACAATGAAGGGCAAGATGAGGTTTCCAGACTTGATCAATAGGAAGGTGTTGGATGATCAGAACATCCGGTTCTATGCCGTCTCCGAGCAGCATTCTAGCTTGGCGATGCAAGAGATAGTTGTGGATATTATGGTGGGCGAGGAGGTGAAGAAAGTCTTCAAGACAAGAGTTGTCCGCCTGATAAAAGGCAACTCGCCCCTCCGATCTATCATATACATCTCCCACGCGCAGAATGTCAAGCAAGAAATGTGCTACAAATCGGGTCTGCATGAGACATTGGCACGAACATGGAAGCTCTGGGTTCAACTGAAGAAGCCACAAAAACGAGGACAAGGACGTGCACTAGCAACTAGCGCCTGGCAGATAAGCTTTGTTGCATGTGGCATAGCATGTGGCCTCACGCCATTTCCATTGCAGGAATTCTCGAGTCTTCTCTCGAAAACACTGGGGGTCAATGACACACTCAGCATCCATAACATTCTACTCGCGACAAAAGTTGTTTTTGACAAATGGGTAGATGTGCTGAGGAGGTACCATGATGGGGAGTTGCTAAACTCAATGGGTGTGGAGGACGGCCGGAAGCCCAATGATTTGAAGCTCAACGCCTTGCATTTCTCGCGGTCTCTAGACGACGACGACCTTCTGACAGTGGCTAATGCTCTTCTACGTGGTGAGGTAGTCTTCAACAAGACCAAAATGACTCCCGGCCATATTGTGACATACGAGGACTTGTGCACGACTCTGAGAGCTCATGCGCTATTGAAGGATTGGATCTTCGAGCAAGTGGCCGTGGAGAGGGTGAGCATCGACACCACGTAAGAGATGATGGAAGAGCTGGAGTTGTCAAATGAAGACATCGACGAGTACGTGAAGGGGGCCCCCAAGTTCATCGATCTGCTGTGGGATGCCACGAAAAGTAAAGCTGAGAAGTTGGATCAGTATCCAAATTTCATTAAGAGGGATGTCGACCGTCGGCTTCAGAAATAGCTCGACCCCGCAGCAGAGGCCTATCGAGAACCTTACCGGGTATACGTGAATTCGGATGAGGATCAAAGGTGGAGGAGCATCGTTTCCCGCGGAGATGAGCAGGTCAAGAACATCTTTTGTGTGATGGACTTCACAAACGAGGAGATCACTCATGCAGATGAAGTCAGCTCTATCATTGACTTAATGGTGGGACTTGCGGAGGTGGAATCTTCAGTCCACTATATGATCTACGACTCCGAATCCTATCACAAGTTCTAGAAGGCCTTGAACGAGATGAAGGCTCGGTTGAAAGGCAAGGAGATGCGGGAGATCCATGGGATAATGGCTAAGAAGAAGATACCGACGAATGTCCGCATCTTCACACTCGCCCTTGTTATTGGTCCTGCAGCAGAGTGGGACTGGAGTGACTTCCCAGCTTCGTTCAACAAGGCCGATCGAATTGATCTGAGGGAGGTCAATTTACCCGTGCCTGAGGAATTGAAGACGGCTATGGAGCTTTCGAATCCAGAGAAAGCTCCAGGTGCAGCATGGGAAATGCTCAGCTGGGTCTTCAACGCAATAGTGGGTGGGTCACCTGCTTCCGACTCCAAGGGCAAATGCGTTGTCAAGTACAACTGTGGCAGACTATTCTTTCGAGCCGCACTACTCAAGGGTGTCCCGTGTGTTGCGGTGACAAACTCCATTGAAGAGGTGACTTCAATGGAGCATATAATTACAGTTGCTAAAGAAAAACAGTATCTTCTCTGCGAACCTGGTGAGTACGTACTTTAAGTTTAAATGTTATCTCACAAGCTCTGTATGCAGGAGTATGGCCACCCCCAGATGCTGAAACGGCGTTAACAGCTACTGTTGAAGATACCCATGTTGGGCCGAGCTCACAACCTGCACAAGGTAAGGTCACGTGAGGCCTCACGCCATTTTGATTATAGATCGTTGTGAATATTCAGACACGAGGACTGAAAAGCGCACTGGTGGCGCGTCGAAGAAGGACAAACAGACAAGCAATAGGAAAAAAGGAGGTACAAATTATATTTGCAATGGCGTGTGGTCTCATGCCATTCCTTGCAGGAGACACTTCTTCAAAGGCAAAACAGGCAAGCACCAGCCAAGCTCAAACTGACAGTGGTCATAAAAAGCGAAAGCACGTTGGACAGTCGTCGGGATCAGAGGCGTTTGATTCGAAAAGGAAGAAGGGCAACGAAAAGATGATAGGTAATGCCTCGCGGTTATGGCGTGTGTGCTCATGCCATTCATTGCAGATCAAGGGCTGAGTGAAAGCAGCCAGTCACCACTTCCTGACTCAGATTCCTATGGCGGACTCCCCTTCCCCAATCTCAATGGAGAGGTACAATGGATGAGGGATGCTTTTCAAGTCAGAGCCACGTTTTTCTCATCTCGTCGTCTTCGAAGGGTGCAAGAACATGCAGAAACCATGTTAAGACAGTCGGGTGAGGATACGGTCCTAGGTCACGCACTAAAACAGGCTATGGATGTCTTGTATTTTGAGATGGAGACTCGGCCAGATGATTTTCCCAAGATGGTCCTGGAAGAACAAGCCATCCAGCCTGAGCAGCCTATGGAAGAAATGCAGGAGGGGGATGAGGAGCCAGAGAAAGATAATGAGCAGGAAGAGCAGAAGGACGAAGAGGAGGACAAAGAAGAGGAGGGCGAAGAAGAGGAGGATGAAGAGGACTTGGATGGTCCTCACAATGGTGACGATCATAATAACGACGATGGCCAGCCTGAGGTGGCCAAAGAGCAGCGGAGGAAGGTCATACAAGACAAACCATCAGGTAAATAATAGTACATCCATTCCTAACCTTTTACCATTTCTAACATTGTCCATGTAGGTCGCAGAGCAAATGGTAAGTAGAGATTATTCAGTTGAATTAAGATACAAACTCTAGCCTTTAGTGTCGAGGAAGGATAGTGCCAAGCAAGGGTTGAAACGTATGTCCAATCCTTCAGAATCAGCAGTGTGCCCAAGTGATATCGGTCCTAGTTCCTCAATAGCAGTTGATGGTAAATACAGTATAGTCGATTCAATGTGCTAATGAGTTTGTTTTTAGTAGCCAGTAGGGAGGATACCATCTCAATCGAAGGGAGATATTTGGACATGCATATGGATCCACCAGTGGACTCTACTTGCCTGCAAGAGTCATTAGAGCTGGTGGAGGCTACTATCCATATCAACACCAAGCAAGCTGACCACGCTCCACTTGATGCTGCCCATACCACTGAGTCAATCTTGTCCACGTATCCAACTGACGGTGACTAGGCGCCATTGGACCCGCATGAGGCCGCCCTAGCCGCCGAGCCGGTCGTATCCTCATTTCCAACGGACTCAACGTGTGCCCAATCGTCTGACTACGCGCCGTTGGAACCTCCCTACACCGCCCCTGCTGCCTGTTCGGTCACGTCCACTTTGCCAACGGAGGCACCAGCTGAAATGGAGTGTGATCACACGCCATCGGAACCACCCCATGCCACTGTTGAGCCAGTTGTACCAGAGTCTACAGCTGAAATGGCATGTGCCCACACGCCATCGGATGCGATTGACCCCACATTGCAGAGGAGAGTATTTCTGCCCTTCACGTTTCTTCGACCAAAACCCTCTCAACGACCATCGGGAGCACCATTCGCTAATATTGTAGATGGTAAAATTGACTTGTACCATTTTTTATGCTGACGCATTTCATTTCAGAGTCACGGCGAAGGTACTGTATCGTTTTTGATCTGAACGGTGTCCTTTTCTCCCATGAGCGTGGCTCGTCCTCGAATGTCACTGCACCCTCCAAAGCCTGCGGTCGCAAGTTGGTCAAAAGAGACAGATTCACATTAATCACACGGGAGAAACTGCGGGATCTAATAATGACCATGCGACACTTAAAACAGAGGGCCGGGTTCAATTTGCAATTGGGAGTTTGGACATCCATGATGCGCCACAATGCATTAACGTTGCTATAGATGATGCACGATCAGACGCGAGTAATATTACCATTTGACTTTCTCCTAACGCAGGAGGATTGCTTGACTATGGTCCATGTGAGGGGTAGCAAGCCCATCTTCGTCAAGCCAGAGGCTGTAGTGATGAACCGGACTGCTAGGTCAAGTGAAATCCTCATCATTGATGACTCGCCGATTAAAACTGCAGCGAACACGCACACATATGCAGTGCACCCCATCTTTTGCAGTATGGAAACTAGGGAGAAGAAACCGTATGTTCTGGGGGACCTTGCAAAACGGCTTGGAGCGATGGTGATAGAGAACCGGCCAGTCCAGGAGGTGGCTGCAGAAATCAACCAAATGGCAGATGGAACGGTATATCAGAAGCCATTTGATCGGACAGACACCAGTCATCATTTATGGCATGTATATTGTATAGCCAAGCACTATCCGCATCTCCATAATCTGCTCAACCGGATGGGTTCTTCGACCACTGAACATGAGCATGGACGTATTAGAGAAGAGATGGCATTACTATTGGGTTTAAATCCTGATAGTGTGGAGAGTGATGAAATTCCAAGATTATTGTATAGGCGTTGGAGGCAAAAAATAACAGTCTGAGATGGCATGTATTTATTTAAAAATGTAACTTATTATGGCATGGGGTTCCATGCCATTGTATTAATATTAAAAGACAATTCTTTGAGAGGATTTGCATTATACTAGAAGTGTTATAGCATGTTATTGGAAGTCTACGAAGTTGTTTTATTAATAAGGGGAAAGTAAAGATTGAATGGGGACTTGGGCTCCACTTAGACTCGGAGCAACTGAGCCAATATTAAAAGGATGGAAAGAAATTGGACAACGATGACAAGGAGAAGAGAGAGGTGAAGCAGTGGCAAGGGGAGGAGAAGTGATTGAGTAGACATTTCCTTGTTTAAAATAAAATGGCATGTGCCTCAATGCAGTTGAATTTTGTTATATTTATATACTATATAAAGGTTTGGAAACCTTATTTTACAAGTGGGATAATGACAATTCCCACTTTAACGAAATAGAGCTTCTCCTATCTTCACAATCACTATGAAAGGACTCCTTCATGAAGACCCTATTTTCCTTTTTGCTTTGCATGTTTCTTCTGTCAGTCTTCCTGAGAAGTATCATGATTTTGGGGATGTGTTTGACAAGAAAAAAGCTAGTGTACTACTTGTTCATTAGCCTTATGACTGTCCCATTGATTTACAGGAAGGAGCATCACCTCTGTGGGGGCCTATCTACGAGTTATCCCCGTTCGAGCTTAAGGCTCTCAAAGAGTACGTGGATGAGAACCTTGCCTTGGGGTACATTTAGCATTTGCAGTCCCCGGCTAGAGCGCCTGTCTTCTTTGTCAAGAAGAAGGATGGGAGTTTGCGGCTAGTCATTGACTACCGAGGTTTCAACAAGGTGACTGTTCGGAACTGTTATCCGCTGCCCCTGATCTCGGACCTATTGGAACGCCACAGTGGTGCCCGCTTCTTTACCAAGATCGACCTCTGTGGAGCATACAACCTGATCCGGATCCGGCCTGGTGATGAATGGAAGACTGCATTCTGAACCCACTATGGCCACTTCGAGTACACTGTCATGCCATTTGGCTTGACAAATGCTCTAGCAGTTTTCCAACACATGGCGAACGACATCTTTCAGGAGTTTCTTGATCAAATGGTGATCGTCTACCTTGATGACATCCTCATCTACTAAAAAACTCAGGAGGAGCATAACGAGCATGTGCACAAGGTGCTGGTAAAGTTGTGGGAACACGGCCTATACGCAAAGCTTGAGAAATGTTCCTTCTATCAGGAGTCTGTGGAGTTCCTTGGGTACATTGTCACTCTTGAGGGTATCACGATGGATCCTGCCAAAGTCAAGACTATTCTCGAATGGGAGCCTTCACAATTAATGTCAGACATTCAGGTTTTCCTTGGCTTCGCTAACTTCTATCGCAAATTCGTTGATCACTACTCTGACATTGTCCTTCCTCTCACGCATCTCACTCGCAAGGATGTTCCCTTCTCTTGGTCTGCTGCTGCCCAACAGGCCTTTGACACACTCAATGCAGCCTTCAATTATGCTCCTGTTTTGATCCACACTGATCCCTCACAACCTTTTTTCATCGAGGCTAACGCCTCCGACATTGCCATCAGTGCTGTGCTGTCTCAACTCGGAGCGGATCAAGAATTTTATCCGGTCGCCTTCCATTCTCGGAAATTCCAGCCTGCGGAGATCAATTACGAAATCCACAACACGGAGCTCCTTGCCATCGTGGATTCCTTTGGAGAGTGGCATCATTTCTTGGAGGGAGCGGGCCATCAAACAACGGTCTGGACGGATCACAAAAATCTTGAGTACTTTGCCACTTCCCGAGTTTTGAGCTGTCATCAAACAAGGTGGGCACAATTCCTGAGTTGGTTTGACTTTGTTATCAGGTACAGATCTAGAAAGCTTCAAGGCCTTCCTGATGCTCTTTCAAGGCGCTCCTATCTCAATCTCAGGAGTGGTAATCCTACCTTCGATCAACAGGATTAAGTTATCCTCGATCTTGATCGGCTTCAAGTTATGGCAATTTCCCTGGCCCCTCAGGACTCCTCCTTGATGGATGTGATCAGAAATGATCTTCAATCCAATGACCTCGCCAGCGACATTTTCCCCCATCTTCAGGCTGGACACCCAATGACTCTCGACTGCCGGCGATTTGACGAGTTTGAGCTCTTAGATGGCTTGTTGTACCATAGGGAGCAGCTTTACGTTCCTGAAGGTGATGCTCGAAGGTTGGTCCTAATGACGTGCCACGATAGCTTGACTGCTGGTCACTTCGGCATTGCGAAAACCTATGAGTTGGTTGCACGGGACTTTTGGTGGCCTCACATGGAAAACTACATCAAAGTTTTTGTTACCTCCTATGACACTTGTGCCCGGAATAAAGTACCTTGCCACCTTCCTTCAGGTTTGCTTCGTTCCCTCCCAGTCCCTTCAAGTCTTTGGGAATCCATCTCCATGGATTTCTTGAGTGATCTTCTGAGTTCTAGAGGCTTCAACAACATTTTAGTCGTGGTGGATTGCTTCACAAAGATGGCGCACTTCCTGCCGTGTACCAAGGAGTTTTCGAGTGAGGACATGGCAAACTAGTATTCAGGGAAATTTTCCGACTTCATGGGATTCCTACAGATGTGGTTTTGGATCAGGGACCTCAGTTCATCTCTCATTTCTGGCAACAATTTTTGCAGCTACTTGGAGTGAAGGCCAACCTTTCTTTGGCGTATCATCCTCAAACTGATGGACAGTTTGAGCGAATGATTCAGACGTTAGAACAATTTCTGAGGTGCTTCATCAACTATCATTAGGATGACTAGTTCGATATCCTTCCCCTTGCTGAGTTCTCCTATAACAACTCTATTCACTCCTCTCTTCGAGTTTCCCCCTTCTTTGCGAACTCTGGCCGAAATCCCCGATTCAATCTCTCACTTCCTTTTCCATCCGAATCCTCTCGTTCAAATCCCCACTCTGAGGCATTTGTTCTCTAACCTCCAGGAAATCCACAACTCCATCTCCTTCCACCTCCATCGTGCTCAAGAGTCTCACAAACCATTTGCCAATGTCCATCGTCAGGATTGTCCCCCTTACAATATCGTGGATAAAGTCTGGCTCCTCAGGCGAAATATCTCCACCACCAGGCCATGTCCCAAACTCGATTTCAAATGCCTCGGTCCTTTCCCTATCACTGCTATCATTAATCCTGTCACTTATCGCCTTGCACTTCCCTCCTCATATCAAATTCACCCCACTTTTCACTCCTCTCTCCTCTCTCCTTATATTCCCAGTCCTATTCCAAATTGGGTCATTCCTCTGCCTCCACCAATGCAGCTCGAGGATAGGTCTGAGTACGAGGTTCAGGACATCCTTGATTCCAAGATCTCCCGGTCTAAACTCTACTATCTGGTTGACTGGAAGGGTTATGGACCTGAAGACCGCACTTGGGAACCTACGGACAACCTGATTCATTCTCCTGACCTTGTTCAGGACTTCCACCACCGCTATCCTTCTCATCCTAGTCCTCATTCTTTTTCTCCATCTCCCATCCCTCGCCGCCCTTCTCATCCTCCTCTTCATTCTCATTCACGTCTTCATTCCACTCGTTCTTGAGGAGGGGGTGTTGTTGGGAATCCCCCAATTCTTGCCACATTCCTAACTCTCACCGGATTCCTGACTTGTAGACCACATTCCTGACTCTCGAGACACTTCCCTATTCCTGACTTTCAAGACACTTCCCTATTCCTAACTCTCGATTTCCCGTACAATTCCTGAGTCTCGAGCCGCATTCCTGATGATGATGTGGCGCCTCCTTGACCTCAACTATATTTAGGCTGTCCTCAATCCAAGAGTGGTGGAACTTCATCAACCTATAGTATATATAGGTTAGCCTTGTTCCATTTCTTCACAATCTGAATCAACGCTAGTCTAAGGGCTCTTCTTCATTTCCACTAGCTTTTCTCTTGTCTTTTGCATTTTCCAGTCTTGATCTTGTTGGGGGTCTTGATAGGATAGGGGTGAAACGCTATACCATTTTGTCTAGGCTTGCTATTAAAGATTTAAGTTACAATACTCAATTCTTTTCCAGGAAACCTTGCTATTACTCCTTGAGTAGTTTGGTGTTGGATTAGTTTTGAGTTTGGTTAAAAAGAAAGTAGCATAAGCTTATTTGTGTTGTGAACAAAAATTAGTGGTGTTGGGTGTTATAAATCTTTATTGGTGGAATGTGGCATTTATGTTGCATTTTGTTGAATTGAGTTGGCACTTGATAATCACATAAACTTTTGAAGTAATGATATGGGTATTGCTTGTAGTGTTGCTCAATTGATGATCAAGTCGTTGTGATTTCTTATATCATATCCATGTGACAATGAGTAATATGTTTACAAAGTTGCTTGGTTAAATGATGATCAACCCCAAAGTCATTGATAGCGAAGTTAGTTTACTTGCAAATAGTAGCATTGAAATAGCTTTGACTTGGTTCTCAATAGTGATTTATAATATGCTAAGTATATGTTGGTACCTTGTTTCACTAAGGTTACCCATATAAAGGGTTATAACATTCACTTGCTATGGCTTGTCAATTGATCCGTTATACTTTGAGTAGATTATTGGATGGTGAAGGTGTATAGTTGAAACATTGACATCGCTAGCACTTGTGTTAGTGGAAGTGGCATTATTATTTCGAGTGATGAGGAATTCTCTTTAAACCTTGATTTTCCATGTCATTTTTCTTGTTAGTGTTTTGGTTGCACATGGATTTTGAAGGTGATTAAAGAAGAGTGTTTATGCAATGTGGATATTCGAAGATGTGGTCTTCGTGATCAAGTCTTGGATGTTCATTTTGCATTTGACGGATGTCGATGTTGGATTTGGAGATATGTACGAGATGTTCAATGCTTAAGCATACTATGGGTCATGAGAATTAGTGTTGAGGTGAACTTATGTGAAGTTGTAGGCAGGAGGAAGTTAATTGATTTTTGAAAGGATTGAAAGTCATTCTTTCTCTAGGATAGAAAATTTTCCACAAATTTTCTTAAACTTTTCCAATGGTTGATCTATTGATCATTTTGCTTGAAAACCATTCTGTTTTCGAGGCCAATATAAACTAGTGAAAGGGTTGGAGTTGATTTTGGTTGGCTTAAACTTTAATAAGTAGTTTATATGATATAACCCGAAAGGGATACTGACTTTTGGGGCTAAAGCAATTAAGTTGGATAGAGTCTAGAGTTGGTGTAGAAAAGTGGTTGTTGCACTTTTTTAAGAAAGGTGACCCTTGTGTCTTTCTTCTATAGCATTGTAGGTACACCTTACATTTCGTTAAGACTCTATGAGAGTAGTGAGCTCTCACTGATCTTGACTTGGTCTTGGTGGCCCTGTAGCTTGGCTAAGGATGGTGATATCTAACTTAATTGTTGAGTTTAAGATGTTGGTACCCGTACTATAGCTTTGTCTAAGAGGAGGTTGTGTACTAATATGAGTCCATCTCATAGTCTTCACTTTAATTTCGACTAAGTGTTAGTCATATATAGCTAACTTCTTCAAGGCATGCTCAGAGTTGTTGACTAAATGTGTTGGTGAGCTTATTGCAGTAGAGTTGGATTCGAGTGGTCATTTAGTTTGTGCTTGTCTGTGAACCTTTATCTCATACATGGGGTATTACGTTTATGTTAGCTAAGTATATGACTCGATGATATGAGTTTAGTGTTGAGTCTTGTGAAGGCAAGTTGAAGAGTGATTATTAGTTGCTTTGCGACTAATGGTTGCTAGTAGACTTTGTCAAAGACTATGACACTTGCTTCACTTGATAATGATTTAGCAGTGATGGGCTTGCTTTATTAAATGGTGTTGCAAAGGATCATGTCATGGCTATTGGCATGTCAATTCCTCTGTCGATATCATTTGGTTGCGTTTAGTTCGTAGTGTTAAATTTCATTAAGTCTTGGATGTGGTGAATCACTTCTTGATGATGTGTTATCTAAAACTGAGTATTGTTAAAGGATTACTCTTGAATACTGAGTAAAATATCTTCAACATTGGTTAACATGATTCCTAGAGAGTTTTGAGTGGTGATTCACTTTTGCTTTCTTCTAGCTTTGTTATGGTGTTGATGGCATTGAAGTGATGCCTTGTCATTGACATTGTTGATGTTGAGATTTGAGTGAAATGAGATGTCTCTCCTTAAAATTGATATTGAGTTTCATTAGTCTCAATGAATATAATGTTGATAATTTAGCTATGGCTTTGTGTTATTGGCATTCATGCATTTGGTAGTTAATAACTGTGTTGGCATTCAAACGAACTAAGTGGCAAGTTTGAGTTAGTTGTATTCTAGACGAAATTGTTTAATAGGGGTTGAGTTTTGAGTTTTTCCTTGAAAAGTGATTTAATCATGGACAATGTTAACTCTACAAAAAGAAGAGTTAGTGATTGATATTGGAATGTTTGAATCCTTATTGGATATGACTTAGAATATATCAATCATTGATAATTCTTCTTGTGCTTGTTATGAAGTGAGTTACATTTTGTTATAGATAGATTCATAGAGGATTAATTTGGTGGTCACTTGTTGAGCATAACTTTGTTATGCTTAGCTTTTGGATTGATGCAAATATACTCTTCATTAGCTTTGCATTATGAAATTTAATATTGTGGGTTGTGCTATGATTTCTTCTTTAACATTGAAATTAATTCATGCAAGACTTGTGATCATTGTTAGGTAATACTTAGCTATATGCTTCTTCGAGTTTTTGGTTCTTTGAGTTTTATATTCATTGTTCCATTTGTTAAAAGTTGTTGGGGAAGGCATTTTGGCTCCTAGCTTCGATGTTGAAGTTAATATTTGCATCTGGCAATCATTAATGATAATTGATTATCATCTAGGATAGTTTTGTCAAAGGTTTTGCTTGATTATTATTGATCTAGAATGATTTGCCATTTTTCAAGGTGGTAGATTCTTTCTTCAATGATGATTATGCATCTCTTCATTGATGGGATAATTGATAATCTTTCATGATGGTTAGTTGTTCTCTTTGATAATTTATAGTTTTTTCGCAATACCACATGTTCTTTGTGGTTTGCTCTGGATTGGTCTTTTAGGTTTGAAACATTAATAAAATGTTGCTAATGTTTACTTGAGAAACTTTAGTTCCTTGGTATTGTTAACCGGGATCTATTTAGATTGGCTAGTGCAATAGTTAGTATGAATGAGTGTTTGTTAGTTTTACTATATTCATTCTATTTTGTTAATTATTGTTTGAGTTGATTCTGATAGATTAGGATGTTATTTTCTTCTGGTAATACATTCGCAAACATTTTTCTCGCTAATCGATGATACTTTGTGTTCTTTGAGTTATCTTTCGTAAATTGTTTGGCATTCTATCTGCAATCTTTGATAGTTATGTTTTGTCATTGAGTGTCCTTGATGATATATTAGTTATTGACTTTTGTTAAATGATGAATCCTATATTTCCAAAAATGATGATCTTGGTGGTTCCTATACTCTAATACTGGTTTATTGGATGATAACTTCTTTAGAATACTTTTGTGTTCTAATCTAAGCTTTATTCACTAATAATTAAGACTTTAAGATATCATTGTCTATGACTTTGATATTGTCCATCTATTGCTCTTTGAGTTTGGGCTAATATAGGCAAATTGGCTTCAGCACTTCGTGTGCATAGTGAAATCTTTAGTCATGAGGTAGTTATTGTCAACTGGTCACATAACTTGCCTCTCTATTGATGTTCCTTATTCCGTTAAAATGGCATGATCATATAAACAACTCTGATTACTTGTTTATAGTAGTTTATCTAAACTTTACTAACGAGTTTGGTTTCTTTGCTCATAAGGGTTGGAGCCTCTGGCTTCTCTCTCTATGTCCCTACAGGCAAAGGTGTATCACACTTTTGTAAGCTGGGTGACACCCAAAGCAGCAAAGATGGCTAACTCTATTGGTCATTTCCTTATCGACGACGGCTGGAAGGTGTTTGAGTTAGTAGCGTATTTGCGTTAGACAAAAAAGTTACCCTACATTTAAGTTAGTGCATTTTTCACATAGTGTGATCATTGTGAATTTTTTCTGGAGTTGTTTCTTTGGCGGTGGTCTAAACTGGAGTATGCATCAACGAGGACGTCAATCTTCCTTAAGGGGGGAGAGTGTCACGAATATAACTTTGGGTATTGAAAATTACTTGTCGGCTAGTCTTTATAGACACTCTTTCCTTACTGCCACATGCTCAACCTATGCTTCTACAATGCAGTCCAGTTGGTTTAGCATTATGGCCTTCATGCTAGGCCTCATTCCTAATTCAGCAAGCATTGCATTAATAGTTCTCGCTACAGGCCATAGTCCTCAGCTTGTGGAGCTGTTGCAAGCCTTCATGGACGGCCTGGAATTGTTTGAAGTTAAGGTAACTTGCCTCAGCAAGCCAGTGATCACAGATGAACTTTCACCCAGAATTGTACTCGGGACACTGGACAGGATGCACGAGGTATTGTGTGGGGACAATACAACCTGGAAGCCACACAAAGCAGTTCTCATAGAGACCTGGTTTCCACACAAAAAGTACATCTGGAGGTAATATGCTCCATCCTTTGGAGTCACGACATGACCTTGGGGATCCACTCACTAAACGGTGTAGAAGAAATTGTCACAACGTTCTGCAAGGGCAAGACAAGCAGGATTCCCAGGCCAGGCTTCACCTTAAGCTCAGTCAAGCCCTTCTATGAGCGCCAGTGGCAAGCTCACCAAGCTTGGGGAAGTGTGGAAGTTGTTTCGGACAAGGAGCAACATAATGACAGTCTACTGCAACTCGGTATCACAGGTGGAACTGGTTGCTTCTGGGATGGAAAGTGTTTTTAAAGTGGCTGCAACGCACCAGGAAGAGACTATCGCGCTTTCTGCCAGCGTGGGTTGCTTCTAATCACCAACATAATCTTCAGTGGGAGCCGCGTGTAATCAACTTTGACATGCCCGAGTCTGTGGATCTTTGGCGAGAGCAAGCGTGCCCAGGAGACTTTGGACGAGAGAGGTGGTGAACATTTTCTCTGAGCTTGAAGTTCGTTTGCTGCACGAGTTGAGCGGAGCCTTGATTTCAAGGCCGATCTCCTGGTTGCAAGAGACCATCGTCTGAATGGTAAGCCACCGAAAGAAAGAGGGAAAGTTGGTCGTATTTGATTGTACTTGTTCTAAAAGCATTACTTCGTGGTTTTCTAAGCATCTATGAAGCATTCCATCACCAAAACTTGCTCTTGTCACCTCACGCATACGAATCATCCTCTGAATTTGCCCTCAAAGGGTAATTGAAAGCATCCCCCATGCCAGGAGGCAGATTTTCCACGTCCTGAAACAAGGATTTTGTTGCAACAGAGAAGCACTCCTCCCCCTCAAGCCGATCATAATCCCGAATCTCCCCAGCATACCCAACGCACGCCTTGAAATAGATCTTGTCCGCATCATCGATGCAAGCGCTAATACCTCCATGATCCTCGCAACGTTCTCCCTCAACTTCTCGTGGCTCTCGTTGAAGAACGCTATCTCCACCACCACAATCGGCACATCGAGCCTCGTAAATGGGGAGCGACGAAACAGCAGGTGATCCACCATCTTCATATCCCCATTGGGGAATTCCACCATGAAGTTCCCCCAGTGATAGATGGGGCCACAGAGAGGATCCAAACCCAATTTGAACATTAGATCATACAGTACACAGAATACATACCCTTTGATCACTGCATGCACTCCAGTGTTATCCCCACAGATGAGCCTCGCACTTGCACATCATCCTGGTCCACCAAGTGCTCAAAAACCATGGAATCCACTCCAGAAGCACAGTAGTAAGGGCCCTTCTTGAAATCCGACTTGTAATCCTGGCATGAACAGCTTCACAGGCTTTCACAAGCCGATTCATAACCCTCTTTGCCGCTGCCTTCCTCTTCCTCTCTGCCATCTTTCTCCTCCATCGCCTTAACCCTAAGCTTCTAACAGAAGACTTCACAAACCCTAATATTCAAATTAAAAGGTTTTCGCGCGATCAAATTATAAGCTTTCGCGCGGAAAAGTTTAAATCTTGATAGGATCAGTGGATCAATTGGTAAGAACGAGGAGATCCTAGGGATCGAACTCTCTAGGCGCGGACAATGCTGCTGATGCCCGAGCAAATCGTAGAGAGGCTGTCCTGCTGGAAGCTCAGGGCGCCCAGATAGCTCCCCAGCTCCTGCGCAACGCGGAGCCTCTCCAGCTTCATCGAGACGAGGAGCTCCTGGTTTTGCTGGGCCTGGACACCCACCTTGGCCGCCAGATCGTCCCTCTCTCGCCTCGCCTGCCGGAGATCCTCGTCCAGCATCGAGATGTGAGCGTTGGACATGTGGAGGCTCTCAATCAGGGCCTCGTGCTCGTCTTTGCTGCTCGACTGGAGAGTAACAAGACAATGGTTGTGAGGTAGAGACTGGCTAGCACGTAGAGGCAAACCTCCAGGGCTGAGAGCTTGGCAGTTAGTTCGCGGAGCTGCGATTCCTTGCGTGCGATGGATTGTTCCATGCGATCGTTTTGTATTTGTAGCTCGTTTTTTGCCTTTCGCTCCTGTGAGGAAAATATAAGCTTTTCGCTATCCCAACATGTTTTCGTTCGGTACCTCGGCCTCCAGGGAGAGTTTGAGCTCGTTGTTGGCTTTCAAAAGCTTGCTGTTCGTGCGGGAGAGATCTTTGAGCTCCTGCTTGTGTTTCTCTTCCTGTAATTGTTATGTTAAACGAGGGAAAACATTTTGTAACTTTTTAAAGTTTGATTACCTGCAATTTCATCGACTGCTCCAACTCTTTGTGGATTTTGTGATGGCTGGTATTTTTATCTGAGAGTTTTTGGAGCTCAGTGTTGTAGTTTTCTTCCTGTAAGAAAGTAAAGCTAGTAAACCGTGCGTCTTGGAATGAAAGCTTTACCCGCAAGGAGGCGGACGATTTCAGTTGCTCGTTTGTCCTTTGAAGCTCCGTGTTCGTGTTCATCAGTTCATGGAGCTGTGTCTTGTATTTCTCTTCCTGAGAGGATTTGCTCGTTAAACCTGTCACAGTTTGGAGTGAATCATATACATTCACCTGAGCGAAAAGCTTCTCCTCAAGTAGTTGTTTTTGCTCCACGGCTGCGTCTAGCTCTTGTTTGTTCTGGCTGTGTTTTCTCTCCAGCTCATCGAGCTTGTTTGCTGTTTCATGTTCCTGCAAATCAAGCATAAATCAATCCGTTCCAATGAACAATTCACACCAGTACCTCAAGCTTCGCAGATTTAAGTAGAGAATCCAAGCGTCCCTTGTCCTCCAAGAGAACAGTGTTTTCGGTCACGGTAGTAGTTAAGCGACTGCCAATTCGTACATTTTCTTCCGCCAGCTGGTCCATTTCCTCTTTCTGTATCGCATGCTATTAGTACCATCACGGTAATACATGGATTTTACCTGACGAAGATTACACGCATTTAGCTGTTCTAGCTCACTTTCTAGACGACTATTTTCTTTGCGTAAGTCAGCCACTGTCTGGTTGAGATGCTGGTTTTTGGTTATAATTTCATTAAGCTGTTGCTCCTGCACAAAAAATAATAAAAATCACAAAAATCAAAAGTCAAAAGTCAAAAAAATTGTTAAACATCTGGTAACCAATTACCTGCAAAGTCCTACATTCACGAAGACGATTGTTTTCTGACCGAAAATCCTCCACCTTTCTGTTAATCTCGCTATTGCTATCCAGTAGCACATTTAGCTTTCTAGTCGCGTCCGCTGCTTCTTCACTCTGGAGAAAAACAGTGACATTTTATTGAAAAGAAGACGAATTCCTACCTTTGAATCAAAGCGGGATTGAAGCTCTTCAAGCTGGAGCTGTAGTTCCTTTACCTGAAACTCCATCTACAAGCACAACCAGCATTTAACTTTCACGTACAAGCAGCAAGACTTACAAGCTCGGTCTCGTCGGATTTTACACAAGGTGTGTACTCTGACGTAGACGGAACTGCTTGGTCTTCTGTGTTTAAAGTTGCCCAGTCGTCATCGAGTTCTTGGTTTAGGCGCGTCCATGCATCTTCATCGGCAACATTTGGTTTCTCCTTGGTCGTTGTTTGTTGTTCGTCACGAGAATGCGATGGAAATGGCGTACTTTGAACCTCCCAAAGATCATCAGCATTTTTTTCGAGAAGGGATTCAAATGCAGGTAAAGGTGTGACTACTCTGCCTCTATCCCGCCTAGTAGAGATTCGAGAGCTGTCCAAACGTGTTAAAGGGCTCCGAAAGCATTCCTAGAAACTAGCAATAAGTACACACAAAACATGATCGTAACCAAAACCTTAGCTGATGCGTCCAAAATCCCTTGTTGCGGGGACCATGTCTCTCGGCGAGTAACCTGCGGAAAAAATGATTTCAGAAGAAAATAACATAAAAACCAGGGACAAACCATCTTCATAGCATTCGAATAATCATCTCGAGCTGCTGAACTTAAGACTAAAGAGCTCAGATTTTCAATCTTTTGTTCTTGCTCTTTTATTCTCCTTTCACGATCCAGCTGGGCTGCTCTCTCCTCTTCTAGCTCCAGCGCAAGTTTCTCCTTCTCCAATTCGTACTGTAAAACAAAAACAAAAGTCAGATATCTGTGGACTATAACCACAACGCGATCGGCTTTACTCAAAAATGCCATAGAAAAAACCTTCAGCAAGTCGTTGCGTAGATTTAAAAGTTGTTTTTCGAAATCATCCGAACGTAGCCCCTGCAATAAGTTTTCAGGACACAACTAAGAACATTAAGAGCGAAACATACCAACAACTTTTCACGAAGCTCTTCAATTTCTTTTTTCTGCCGCTTAAGAAGAGCTGCATCAGTGAGTATCTACAAAAACAGGAAATAAAAAAATCGTGAAAAGGCTGGTCAGCTGCAACTGCGCCTCCGGAATCAAGGAGGCAATGCCAAAGAGCCAAGTAAAACATACCTCATTGACGTGCGCGCATGTTGCAACTTTTTTCGCTCTCGAGGCAAATTGAAGTGTTCCCTTTGTTTCGTCTATGTGTATCTGAAACAGATGATACGAAACTTTGAGGCACTGAGCCGTTGACGTGTTACCTCATCCGGTGTAATGGTGCAAATAATAGCCGTTTTTGCGTTACCGTCTAAAGCGGATTGAAGAATGCGCGTCAGTTTGCTGTCCCGGTAGGGTATATGACCTCTATCATTGAAATATGTGAAAAAGATGAAAGCTAGGAGGAAAGTGTTACCCTTTTCCTGGACCCTCGCTGAGCTTATTGATAACAGTTCCAAGAGTCATGAGACTCTTGTTGATGTGTTGTCCCTCCTTAAGTCGAACTCCTCCAGCTCCTGTTTTTGCAACACGTTCAGAACCGGCTAGATCTACCAGGTTCTGAAAAGAACAAGTTATAGTGCAAACTTATAGATCGTAACATTCCAGGCTTACCAAAGTAGACACTCGAACAGAGTCCGTATTTCTGTTGTTGTCCCTGCTTTCAATGACCTGTGTGAATGTGACAGCACTTAACCACCATTCCAGTGATTCACGATACATACCATTCGAAATATAGAATGAGATCGACTACTGTAACTGTTCATGTTCGTCTCACCAAAATGACGATGTGCTGCAATACCATTGACAATGTCAGTACGCCTCTATAGCGTTCCGAGTACCTTCTCCAAGCTTTAAGAAATCAAATACTTGGTCAGGACTGTTAACAATTTCCTCTCTGAGTCCAGCAA
The DNA here is from genome assembly GCF_000143415.4 of Selaginella moellendorffii. NCBI lineage: Eukaryota > Viridiplantae > Streptophyta > Lycopodiopsida > Selaginellales > Selaginellaceae > Selaginella > Selaginella moellendorffii. The sequence goes on from NW_003314262.1 coordinate 3,168,978, forward strand.
CAAACAACCCCTTCTGTACAATGAAGTGTAAGAATGTGAGAAACACTTGCAAATGTTACCTCGAAATTCTCGTGTATTTGTAGTTTCCTGTTCTCGGGAGCTAAGAGGTCGTTGATCTCTTCGTTATAAATCTCCATGTAAGAAACGCGAACTAGGAACTCCCTGCTAGAATTCTGAATGAATAAAAGTCAGCAACTGATAGTTCCGAGTTTCGAGCTAGCAAACCTGGGATATGCTGTCAAAAACATCTCGGATAGCTAAAGGAATGATACCAGGATGACTATCAGAACCTTGCATCGTGTAAGTCTTCCCGCTACTTGTTTGCCCATACGCAAACACAGTTCCTGGAGAAAGAAAGCGTGAAGCGTGACTCAATAAAGGCTTGAATTGGCCTACCGTTAAATCCTTGCAATGCCGAAATGACAACTTCTTTGGCATGGATGTCGTAGACGTCAGAGTTCTTAGAATTCGATCCAAACAATTGATCTGCCCAAGTAAGTCTTAGAATCCAAAAGCTAGAAGACTAGAAAGTATTTACCAAAAGCGTAAGTGTAGCCGGAGAGTGGCGCTCCATAGCAGTTGCACAGTGAAAGCTTCTTTTCCTGTTCCTCAACAACCCAATGATTCCCTTTGACGAGCTCCTCCTTCGATGGAGGCCTCACACGGATCGCTACCGAGATTCTCTCCATTCTTCCGACGGCTATGGCGATCGCCCAGCTGCTGGATCACGACCAGTCCCCCGATCACAATCCCGTGTCAGGAGCTCCAATGCGGCATTACACTAATCCTTTTCACCCGCTCCTCAAGAACAGGAGGAGGATTTCATACCCGGGAATGTCGATCGCGCAGATCAGTGGAGAAGAATGGCGCCGCGAAGATCTTTCCCCCGAGCTAGGGCTTGTAAACCCAAAACTCTCGGGGTTCGAAATCTCTAACGGATACATTGGCTCATACCGTACAATGGCCCAAAGCCGCATTTGGCATTCGTAGGAGTATGGCCAAAACTGACAGCGGACGGCCCGCAATGCGCCACGTATTACCTTCTAATCTAACGATGGCGATAGCTCTGCTTGGGCTTGCCCTTCTCGAGCTAGCTGCTGGATTGGGTGGCTATGGCGCTTTGATCCCACGGCTGCGCCAAGGGTTTTGAGGTAAGATGCGCCTCGTCTGTTCTTGCCGATCGCAGCATCGGCGCGAGGGTTTCTCGATCCTGCATTGTAGAAGCTAGATCTAGAAATTCGCAGTTTGCTGCGATCCATGCATTCTGACGGATTCGCTTGATCAAGGGCGCATGCTCGATGGATCTCAGGAAGGTTTTCGACCAGACTGTTCGAGATTTGTACGTCACATGGAACTTCTTCTTTCCCTTTTTCGTTTGATTCATTGAAATCTTTTGTAGGAGGAGAGAAGTAAACAAAAAGGTTTTGAAGGTTCCAGAGATCGAACAAAAGGTAACAGGCTCTCGTATTTTTTAATTCGGGCTCGTTAGAACAGAAGTCGGTGTTTTTCCTTTCCTTGCCATAGGTTCTTGATGCTACAAGTAACGAGCCTTGGGGACCACATGGAACTGCTATGTCCGAAATCGCTCAAGCAACCAGAAACTTGTAAGCTCTCCTTTGTTTTTCCAGGAGGTTTCATGTTTAAATGTCTCTTTTTGCAGCAATGACTATCAAATGATCATGACGATACTGTGGAAGAGACTGGCCGACACGGGAAGAAACTGGCGTCATGTGTACAAAGTGAGAGTTTTTCTCAAGGTCTTTGCGAAGTGATGGTCTTTTGTCTTGCCAGGGATTGACACTTTTTGATTTTCTTGTTGCTCATGGAGCTGACAGAGTCATCGATGAGCTGCGAGAAAACATCTACCAGATTCAGGTGCGTTTTCTAGTTCTAGAATTCAAATGTCATATTCACTTTGCGTCATTTGCCTACTACAGGGACTGGTGGACTTCCAATACGTAGAACCAAATGGAAAGGATCAGGGTGTAAATGTCCGCAAGAAAGCTCAATCTTTGGTTTCTTTATTGAATGACAAGGAAAAAATTCGCGAAGTTCGTCAGAAGGCCTCCGCAAATAGAGACAAGTAAGTTGTCTGGTCTTTCTTCTTTTCTCTTTGTGAATCTCTTGAGGATTACAACGCAGGTATCAGGGTTATTCTTCCACCGGCGGCATATTTAAGCCCAGTTCTTACTCTAGCACTGGATCTAGAGGCTTTAGTGACTGGGATGACGACCGAAATGGTCACGGACGAAATGGTGGTGACAGATTTGGGAGCACGTATGATGACGATCGCTATGGCGATGAACATAGTAAGGAGAGCGATAGATACCGTGATGACTGGCGTCATGCAGACCGGGAGGATTTTAACAGTGATGAGAACGATTCAAGGTAACTCTAGTGTACTGAGTGTAGTTGCGAATTGTTTCTTTCTTTGCAGAAGCCCAGCCCCTCCGAGCTACGAAAGTTCTCAAAAAAAGTATATGTCCTGGCCTTCCAATAATACTTATCTAAAAGCCATCGGATTTGCAGGAACACAGGTGCTGCCCAATCAATGAACAAAGCAACCAGCGCCGACGATGACGATGACTTTGATCCCAGGGCCTCTGGTAAATGACGTAAATGTTTTCGTGCTTTCCTTGGTTTGCTCTAACGGGACTCCCATACTTTTGCAGCTCCAGCTCCAGCCCCGCGTGCTCCTGTGGCTCCACAAGTTGATTTTCTGGGACAACTAGATTTTTTGTCAGCGCCAACGCCAGAGGTGGATCCCTTTGCGAGTCCTGAGTTGGTCTCTGGACCGAAAACTGTGAATGTAAGTTGTTTCTTGTTTTCCGACTTCTCGCAATACTGAATTCTTCTGCAGCAATCCACTGCCTCAAATCTTTTCGACTCCGATGCATTTTCCAGCGATTTTGGTGCCTTTACGTCGGCCTCCACGGTGCCGACCACTACGAGCAAAACAGATCTCTTTGCTACCGATCCTTTTGCTCAGCTCAACAAACCAGCGCCGGCCAACGACAGCGTTGCGCTCAACTCTTTCGACGCGTTCGAAACTCTTTCCTCTCAAGCACCAGCACCGGCTGCGGCTTCTTTCAACGCCTTCGAAACTCTTTCCTCTCAAACACCACCTCCGGCTGCGGCTTCTTCCTTCGTCGATACAATCGCGCCTCCAGCTGCTCAAACCAAGCAAGGCTTCCAGACGAAATCATCGGTGTGGGCAGACTCTTTGTCATCGGGCCTTATTGATCTAAACATCACAGCTCGTAAGTGTCAACTATTATACACTGATGGATAACCGGTGTCCTTTCTACTTTCGTTTCGCAGCTAAGAACAATCCATCCTCGGAGTTTGGAGATTGGACAGGAGAGCAAGCTTTTAGCAGTGGTTTCAAACCGATGGGATCTGGAAGTGGTCTTGGCCTCGCGGGAGCAAGCGGCCTTGCTCCGCCGCCGCCACCACCAACGATCGATCCATTCGCATTCGGCACGACAACCATCTCCACAAACGCAACATTTTCCAGCATGGCTCCTCCTACGACTTCGAATCCACCAACACAAAACGATCCTTTTGCAGGCCTGATAAAGTAAAACAGTATTTACAAGAAATACATGGTATGAATTATTCTTTTCTTTCATTCATCAGTTACTCATTTCCTTTTCAGGATTCAGAGAAAATCTGTACTCCATGTCATAAATGCGACCTTCGTTATTATCAGTTTCGTGATATGTTTAATGTTCTCAAGTACTTCCGATGCGAGCGACATGTTTATTGAGAGAAAGAAAAGATTAGTGCGAGATTAATCTTTATATGGCTGTGACGAGACGACTATATATGTTCATGATCCAAAGCGTGTAAAATAGAAGAACTGAAACTGTTTTACCGGGAGCCATTGTCCTCATCTACAGGCCTTGCTGCTGCTATTGTGTTTCTTTTTCTTCCCTTCCATTTGCATGGCTTGCCTGTTTGAATGGAAATGGCACAATACCTTGAAATCTCCTAGCGTTGATGCTTAAGCCAGCTCGAGCTTAGAGCATTGTCGAGTAACAAAATCCTTGCACTCGTGTTTACTTGATGGAACCATGCATGTGTTGCGATTGTGGCCGAATTAAGGGATCATCTTGAACCTGGAGGGTTAGCACTCACTGTTCAAAGATTCTAAGGAGTTCATCATTGTCACAAACCTGTAACCTGTGGATGCGTTATTTGGCACTAAAAGGACTCCCGTAAAATCATGAGGAACGAGGTGTGCTGAACATTGAGATGCAAGAACTGTAAATCAGAATGTCTGTCCTGGAAAAAGAGAAATTAACGTAAAAGATTTCTCGACATTCTTCCAAAGCAACGTCTTACCACTTGGGCTACCACCTCGAACCAATCAGTCGTGCGATTGGAACATAGCAAAACAGAAACACACATCACGCACACACACACGCACACCGACGGACGGACCTTGGTGATTAGAGGCGGTCCTTTTGTCTTGTGTTCATCCCTGAAATCGTAAACCCACAGCAGCCGCAGCTTATAAAACACAAAACAAACCACGGGAGAGCTTTTCGATCCAATATTCTTTGGTGTCACATCAACTATATCAACTGGCGCACTGTCCTGCAAGGCTTCGAGTTTAGCAAAACCATTGAAAACTCGCTAAAATTCCTGGGAACTTACCAGAGATGGAAGTCTGAGCGGCAGCACCGATGCCTCACAATTGAATCCTGTGCAGCACATGGACACACTCCTCATACCTCTGCTCGATTAGATCCAGCCAAGACTGCCCTTTGTTTTTTCCTCTTCTGATCGCCAGAAGAACTTTTCTTTTCTTTTCTGCTAAGACTCTCGTTCATGAGATCATGAGCGCTCCCTGCACAGAAGAATCCAGATCTTGAAAAGAGTAAAGCAATGGATGGACAAAGAGAGCAAAGAGCGGGGGGAAGAAACTTCTTTTAATGAGAAGAAATTCATTTTTTCGCTCTCCAGGCAACATGGCAAGGAATGGAACGACACGATCTGTCGGTGGAGGGCCGAGTGATGTGAGCTGAACGGGCATTTAGTGGTCAGGTATACCAAATCTCAAAGTACAAACACGCAGATCTAGATGACACACAAGAATGCCAGGAATTCTCACGGCTTGATTCTTTTCAGGCAAACTCATGAATGAATTCCCATCTCACAAAGCGATCTCAATCCCAGCACTCGCGACTCCACCAATCCAGCGCAGAATCGCCATCCCATCCCAGCGAGCGCGCCCAAGAACCCTAGAGCTGGCTCACGCGAGAGAGAAATAAACAAATTAGAATTTTGAGCGGGAAAAAACTTAAAGGCAGCCGCGTGGCACGATCCACGCCATCTGCGGACGGGAAATCGACGGCGACGTTCCACATTCCAGCCGTACGCTCCCTACGTACGCCCTCCGAGTCTATGGGAGATCGTGTTGTCTCCTCCGCATCTTCGATATCTCTTTCTCGTAAACACCCTGTGCGTAAAGAGAATGTAAAAAAGCTGTGATTTTGATTTTCTTACCTCCATAAGCTTTCTCACAAGCTCGTTGCGGTACTTGTTCTTGTCCTCGTAAACTTGCATCGCGTCCTTGAGCTCTTTCTCCTGTGGATTTTTCTTTGCGATCAAGAGAATCGAGAATTCGAGCTTTGGAAGCTTACCTTGGATTCACAAAGTTGTTTCAAGTAGACTAGCTCCATGTCGGCCGCATCGATTCTCGACTTTAAGTCTAGAAGATCTCTACGAGCTCCAAATTCCGAGCTCTCCGGATCCTACAAGAAAAGTGTACGTAAGAAAATGTTCGACCAAAGATCCAGAAAAAGAATGCTCCTGTGAAAACCAAGAGAGGAAAAAAAACAGAAGGGAAAAAAAGAATACTTGCATGTCTTTGCTGTGAAGATGGTGGCCTGTTATAACTCAGCTCCCGGAGAAGATTGATCGCCTCCTTTTGCTGCATGAGCAGGAGCTTGATCGAATCCGAAAAACTGGCCGGAAACGATCCCTCCATCGATCCTCCTGCCGCCGCTGCCGCCGCTGGCGATCCGCCCACCCCCGCTGCTGGAATCTGTCCCGAGTTGATCACGCAAAGCTTCTTTTTGGAATGCGAATGCTTGCTCGTCGTCGTGTAAAACTCGCGAGGACTGCTCTCGGCGGCAGTCTCCCGCCGCGGATCCGTCGAGGGTGACGATCCATCCAAGTTGTTCGTGGAGGCGCTCTTGCTGGGCGGGAGGAGCACGCCCGGATCGAAGCTGTTGTTCCGCAAGATCCTCTTGTCAGTGCTGTTGATCACCACCACCTTGTTGTTGGCTCCAAATATCTCCTCGTCGGTGGCACCAGCCACGGCATCGACGATCAAGTCGCCCTTGCTTGCGTGGAGCGCGAGCTCAGATCCGGAAGAGATCCCGGAGCTGAAAGTCGTGTACTTTGGATCGCTCCCAAAAATGGCCTCCATCTTGGAGAACCACTGCCAGCCGGAGCCGGAGCTATGGCTTCCAGTCAACTGGATCATCTCCTTCTCGCTCTTGTACTTGCGCTTGAGATTGCTCATCTTGTAGGAGCACTGCTTGGCGTTCTTCCACAGCTCCTTGGAAGAATTGCTGGCGGTGGCGATGGTGGTCAAGTTGCTACTGTTTGGAGGAGTGATGGCGTAGCATCGCTCGTTGACGCTGCTGGCGAGCTCCTCCCATTCCTCTCCCCGGAAGTTCCTCCCGTTGATCGCAAGCCTCTTCTCGCGGAAGACGTCGAGGAGCACCGAGGTGGCGTGGGTGCTCCAGCTTCCCGCATCTTTGGAGCCTTCTTTGCTGTCGGCTTGATCGGCGATGGCGTCGGAGGATTTGTTGAGTTGTTCTAGTTGCTGCTCGGCATGGTGGTCATGCTGTCGCTGCTGCTGTTGCTGCTGCTGGCTCAAGTTTTGATCTGACAGACTTCTTGGTTGCTGCTTCTCTTGCTGTTCTTGATCGTCTTCGTCGTCGTCGACGTCGACTTCGCCGTTTTTCATCAAGCTGAAAGATGGTGGTGGCGGATCCTGCTGTGGAGTGGTGCTGCTCGAGATGTGTACTCGAAGTTCTATGCGAAAGAAAAAAGATTCAATTTTGTGAACTACAAACTCTGGGAGATCGAAGCAGAAAACGTAAAAACCACAAGCAAACCATAGCCAGGATAAACATATCTCAGAAAGTAAGCATTTCTCGTAAGAATTCCAGCCATGGACACAGAGAGGTTCCTTTTGTCGCGATTTCCAGAAGTCAACACACAGACAAAGCGATACAAGGAGTATAAAGCATTGAATCAATCAATCTGGCAAGTATCTCTTCAAGGAAAAGGAGGAAAAACTCACCATTTTTTGGATGGTCTGGCTGCTGCTGCTGATGATGATGATGATCATGCTGCTGGAAGTAGTCCATGGGATCATCGTCTTCCACAAACGCCTCCATTGCCTGCGAGCTCTAGCAGCAGCAGTGGCAGCACTGATAAGCATTCTTCTTCTTCTTCGTTGCCTTGTCCGCCACAGCCAAAAACCCCAGAAAACCAAAACGCAAGAACACCATCCAACCCAAAAGCCAGGAAAGCTTCGATCAAGACGCTCTCGCCATCAACGCCCCGCTTCGATCATTTGGGCGCTCAATCCATGGCGCCCGCTCGCCTCCCCAGCGAAGATTCGAGCAAAAGAGAGGAGCAAAAGAGAGGAAAAAAAACAGTAAAAAAAAAAGAGAAATCTCCCACCAATTCTTCGTCTTCTTCTCCCAGTTTTCCTTTTTCGCTTCTTCCCTTGCATTGTTTTCTCATATAAACAATGATTGAGCTCATTCGCTGTAGAGCACTGGGTCGTAAAAAACGGAAAAGAAAAAGAAATTTACCCCTTCCAACCTTTACTAAATTAACACACTATCAAACAAAGAGATAAATTTACTCTTTCCTTAAAAAAAGTACATGCCTAGGCCTATACTTAGTCATCCATGCGCCTGAAAGGGCAAAAAGTATCACTAGATTTGTTTAATAGTTATTATCTTAATGAAATGTTTATCTTATTTATAATGGTCTGTCCGAAACCCGGAATTTAAATACAATTGATTTAAGCATTGTTTAGCCGGTCCACGTCGGGGGTGATTAAATTTAATCTCTGGAAAGCTTTGGAGATGGGGTCACTCTGTCCACTGACAAGGACAAAGGAGAAAGTTAAAAGAGGGTTTTTAGAGGAAAGAAAGAACATTTGGATGGGATCTCTTTCCTTGGAGGGTACAGTGGAATTGCACCTCGCAGATCTTCGTCCTCATTTCGATATCACCAAAGATGCAATGCAGCACTTTGCTCGATCCAGTTTTCGCTAATGCTGCCACTTGAGCGTCACTATCAGCATTGCGAAAGCTCTTCTTTCATTATTTTTTCTTCTTGCTTCTATATGTTGAAAGAGCTTAAAAGCTTGATTTTGATCCCCTGCAAAATTTAAGAGCTATAAGATCGGTTTGGGATTGATAAGTATAACTATAAGATTGAAAGGTACCTGAGTTTTTCCATGCCTTCTTTTTGTCCCCTTTGTAAACTTGTAGAGATTTCGCTTCTTCTGACCAGCAGCTAGGGATCAAGTAAAAACTGTGACAGCCAATTTTTAAGTACCACTGACAAAAAGTTCGTGCCTGCAACTTGGTATTAAAAAAAGAGTAACCAATTCTTTATAGCACGAATCATACTTTTAGTCCAGATCTAAACTCGCTCACACCACTGCTCCAATCGAATTAGTCCAAATCTAAATTACTCGCTGCACGAATGAAAATGAACCATTGAGCAAATGGTTAGAAGAATAAAGTCATCAGGAGATGAATCAACCATCGTACAATTCAAGAGCTTAAATTATAACCAAGAAAAAAGAGCATTGCGAATTCATCCAAGCTCTCTCGATTTGTGAGCATTAAAGTACGGCATGGCTGATAGCACAAGAACTTGCCTGACACTAGCAGAGAAAGCACTTCCTTCCAGATCTTTTCCGGTTTTGGGCCACACGTAGTGCATTGTACCTGTCAAGAAAGGTCTAGTGTTTGCTTAGAGTTGTCACTTAGTATCCGATGAGAGCCAGCTCCAGTCTCCACCAAAGTTTTCTCTGGAACCACAGAGAGCTTTTAAGTGCTGAGAAAGTACTTGAAGAAACAAAACGCAAGAGACAAACTTGCAAAGCTCAAACATTCATAGTACTTATCGTGAATAGATCTCAAAGTTGTGTGATCAGCTGAGCAGCACAAACAAGTCAAAGGAAGTAAGGTCAAGATTGATGTAATCTTTGACAACTTGGTTCAGTAATAAGCTTGTCATTGTCACTCTACTCTAGCAAACCTATCTTAGGGGACAAAAAGGTAGACTTTTGGGACTAGGAGGTTGGTTTTTCTCTATATCATGAAAATGTGATAATGGTTGTTTCCATATCACAATGAAAATCTGATTGTATCTTGAATCATACAAAACATGACTAAAAATGTGGGCTTTATCTACACATGTTATATATATATACATTCTCTAATGTCTCATAAAGGTTAAATAAGTACTCTTTGAATATGAAGG
>NW_003314262.1:3178617-3354797 GCF_000143415.4 Selaginella moellendorffii
TGGAAAGCTTTGGAGATGGGTCACTCCGTCCACTCCCAATTGACAATGACAAAGAAAGTAAAGAGAGTTTCTGTAGAAAAGAAGAACAAAATAGAAACGAAAGGAGACAACTTAGCCGTGCCCTCCATCTCTATCTGGAGAGTACAGAGGAATTGCATCTCTCAGATCTTTCTCCTCATTTCCGCATCACCAACGATGCAATGCAGCACTTTGCTCGATCGAGTCTTCTCTAATGCTGCCACTTGAGCGTCACTACCAGCATTTCTTTTCTCAGAAGCTTGATTCACTGCAAAGTTTGAGAGCTATAAGATCGGTTTTGGATTGATAAGTGCAAGATACCTGAGTATTTCCATTCCATCTTTTTTGTCCGTTTTTGTTCTTTGTTTTTCTTTTGTAGAGTTCGTGCTTCTCGCGGACAGCCTGCACCTTGGTAGAAAGGAGACGCAATAAAGCACGAGGTATAGTTTTCGTTTCGCAACTGCTCAATCAAAACTTGACAAAACAATGGTTTAGGAAAAAAGACGCTTCAATCGTCTGTTTATGTGTTGCTGTGTTGCCTTACCTGAACTTGAATCCTCTACAAGTAGTACGAATATGTTTTGCCATCGTAGGCTTTGTGTACAAATGTGGCCGCTTGCAGGTCTCTTGGTGTAGCACTTTCATTTTGTGGTCACAGGGAAAACTTGGATGACTGGAGCTCGCTCTTATCTGGTATTAAGTGATCAGTCTAACATATGCGAGACCTTTGACAAGTACATTGTGTGGAAGCCATTGTCCCGGCAGTCCGGGGCTGTGAGGCCGTCTTCCACACAGCCTGCCCCTTCTTCTGGAAGTTTGACACCCCAGATGTAAGAATCTAGCTGGTTTTGCTCGTGGGCGATGAGAAATTTTCTGAGTTTTTTTTTCTGCCAGGATGTGTTGGTCCCAGCAATCACTGGAACGGAGAATTTGATCCGTGCTTGCAGCGAGGAGAAGATCAAGGGAGTGGTGATGACCTCCTCCGGCGCAGCGGTCATGGTTGACCCGGATCGTCCCGAGGACAAGGTGGTTGATGAGAGCTGCTGGACGAACGTTGACCACTGCCGCAAAATCGAGGCAAGTAAATGATATCTGGATTCAGGAAGTTTATCTCCGAAAGAAGGTAAACTTTTTACTTAGCAAACCTGTGGAAATAAATGTGAATCCTTAGACTCACCCGGTAGGAGCGCGGCATCTATCCGGCTTTAAGCACACGTAGTATTGTACCTGCAAGTGTCACTAAAAGTGGTAAGGAAGGAGCACGAAGCACACGCTCTGGAAACATGACATTTATTCCCGGGCCGGGGATCAAACTTGACTCTTTCGCCAACGCAACGAAGCCCCGTCGCTTTTTACTGTCTTCTCCAATCCCTAGAGCACCGTGGACAGCAAATGAGGCCTTCGGGCTCCATATCCCATTTAAGAAGCGTGAGCTGCGATGGTTGGACCTCAACAAACCGATGAGATCCCTTCTAGTTCTGACCTCGTCAAAGGAAGCTGTCATGTCGCTCTTGTAGTCATCTTGAGAAAGAAGCAATCCGGCAAATAGATACAGAACAGTGACACGCAGTCATTAGTGTATTCCACTTTTCTTTTTGACGTTACTGTGAAGAAGTTTCCACTTGTGTATCTGTTTGCAATTAAACGGAGATAACTTGGTCACCGGAAAGCTGCCAATACGAGTGATCGTTATGCCAAGGTCTGGTTGCTGAGTACCAGGTTCTTTCACGAGAACTGGTCGTAGAAGAGCCCCGCCAGCTTTCCCCTGTGTTATATGGAACGAAAACGAGAAGAAACACGGATAAAAAAAACACATCATCATCCGCTTCGCTATGTCGCAACACTTGAATTAGAGCTCCAGAATTCTAAGCTGACCTCCATAGGAGAATAAATTCCTTCGAAAATGCAGGATTCCTCGAGGAAGTGATCTCTAGCTGCAATGCTGGCGAATTTGTAGAGCGCGAAAATAAAGTTTTAGGGTGTGCGAGAGGGTCAAGGTCGACAAAAAAGGGAGATGATGCCTTAGAACTGGTCTCACAAAGGACACTAAAGAACTTACCTGGATTTTTCATGTTATTGTCAACGCGAGGTTGCTCCACCCAGGACGAAGCACACTTTCGATACGTTATGAAATTAATTGAGCAGAAAATTCTTACATGATATCGAGTTGAAATGATCCAATGGCCAATCCGATGCGCCAGACCATAGACCAGTCTCCACCACCACCTTGTTACTAGATTTTTTCTAGATTTTAACAATGGCTGGGTCTTCCTCTAATCCACCTCCTCCTCCACCTCCTGCAAATTCAGGCTCGTCTCCTGGAAACTGGGACGGTTGGGCGAAGATGCTTAACAAATTCATGGGGACAAACTTTGCGACATGGCGTACCAAAGTCCAACTTATCCTCCTTGCTAAGGACTGCTGTATCGTGGACGGAACAGAGCGTAAACCTATGGACCTCGCACTTCAACCGGCATGGGAGAGTCGCAATTGCAAGGCGCTATTTGTGGTTGGACTTAGATTGGGCGATGAGTACATACACTTGCTTGATCTCGCAAAGGATGCACACGCAAACCGGGATGCTCTTCTTGCTGTTTTCTCGGCCAGGGCTGAGAATGCTGAAGTGACGCTTACCCAGAAATTCCTGAACATGTGCATAGATCCAAAAGACGCTATTGCGACCTACATCGGCAAGCTTCGTGGTCTCATGGCTGAACTCAAAGAGGCTGGGCCGCCCGTCTCTGAAGAACAAGCCAAGGCGCTGATTCTCTGCTCTATCACCCCAGAGCTACAGCAGTTCTCGTCCATGCTCTCATTCATTCCGGGTCAAACACTTGGGACTGTTTGCTGGAAGAAGAGCGCAAGATGAAGGAACGTAGTCAGGCCTCTCGGGATGCTCGTGAGCAGGCCTTGTACATCGGTAGCAAGCCCTCTGGAGACAAGAAGAAAGAGGCATTCTTGCAGAAGCCCAACACCTCTTCTTCTCAATCTGGGGCAAACACTACTAGGAACTGCGGCAAGATGGGACATCGCAACCTGATCCTCTGTTGATGATGACCGTCTGCTCATCCCAGGAATCACTCTCTGGATGGATTCAGGGGCTTCAATGCACATCACACCTCTTCCACACTTCCACAGCGTTGGAGACCTTGAAACAGGTGTACGTGGGGGACAAAAGAGGCCTCACAGTCGCTGGGCATGGAACAGTGGTCATCAAGCTTCCTAATGGCTCACGCAGACACCTCGAGAGGATGTTCCATGTTCCAGGAGCTGATCAAACAATTCTTTCTATTGGCATAGCATCAAAGCCTATAAGACCTGGGCATAGACTGCCAGGAAGGTCAAGGTATATCGCACAGATAGTGGAGGGGAATTCATCTCCAATGAATTCCAAGGCCAATACTTTACTGCTTATAGCCCTTGGCAAAATGGCAGGGGTAAAAGGGAAAGGTCAACCAACCAAACGTCCGTACTGGCGCCCGCGTTGCTAAGCGTGCCAACAGAACTCTTCTGGAGAGCACACACTGTATGTTTCAGCACTCTGGACGTCCTTACGCATTCTGGGGAGAAGCACTGTATCCAAATTAGGTCATCTACGCATTTTTGGGTGTGTGGCGTATGCCCACATTCCTAACGCGCACAGGAAAAAACTCGATCCCAAGAGTGAGAAATGTTTCTTCCTATGATCAGATGAAGGCCTACAGGCATTACAACTTTAACGTAACAAGCCACGATATAGTATTTGTCTATCTCCACGAACTTTGACTAGATGGTGGATCTTTCACTTATCCTAGACAACATTCCTGAGCCCCTCGTGCTGCCCATTTCTCTGGCTCAAGGAGGAGTGCCTAGCAATCAAGGAGGAGTCCCTATCAATCCATAGAGAGCTGCCATACCTCCAAGAGGAGTAGCACTTCCCATTCTTGGTACTTCCATACAGCTTTGACAGTGCCTCTTTGTCACTTACTCTTTCTGGCCCTTCTGTTGCCCAGGAGACTGAAGATCAAACCATCCATACTCTTGTGGAGAGCATCATGGAAGGTGATGAGGTTCTTCCTCCACCACACGTGATGATGACCACTTCACCTCCTCTAGTTAGTAACTAGTGAACTATAACACACTCTGACGAAGAATCAAGCTCTCTACCAAAGCTTAGGAAGCAAAAGCCATGGCTCCAACTTGCACTACTCGTCGTGGTCCTTTCTACTGGGCCATGCATGCTGTGCTTGAACCTGACAGCTTTAATGCTGCACTCAATAATTTTGGGGCAGAAGTTTGGCAATAGGCAATGCAAGAGGAGTATGAGTCACTCCAGAAGAATCAGACCTGGACACTGGTCCCTCTTCCTCCAGGCCCGTTTCAGCCAAGTGGCTGTTTAAATGCAGTACAAAGCTGATAGCACAGTGGAGCGTTACAAAGTATGTTTTGTAGCTTGCGGTTTCTCTCTAGTTCACTACACCAAAACATACAGCCCAATGGTAAAACTCACAACCATTTGTTTGCTCTTAACCCTGGCTATAGAGCTCGACCTGGAGGCTTTGGAATTATACTGTTTGGAAAGATGGGCCGTGACTATGTTGCTCTCAATCCATTCGTATACCATCATGGTCGTTCCTCAATGGCGACCTCCATGAAGAGGTCTACATAGCTCAACCTCCCGGTTTTGTGCGTGCTGGCCAAGAGCATGCATGTGGTAGACCAAAATCAATTCTTATCTAATTTCGCTTGGCTTCGTGCGCAGCACAGTAGACACAAATCTCTACATATACAAGCAGGGCCGTGGCTTTCTCTTCCTGGCTCTCTATGTAGATGATACCATACTTGCCTCCAACCAGCTTTGTCTTCTCAACCAGATCAAGAAGTCTCTCTTCTCACGGTTTGAGATGACTGATCTTGGCAAGCTACACTACTGCTTGGGCATCCAAGTTCACAAAGATAGGCAACATGGATTCTGGAACTTTCTCAGGTCAAGTACATCACTGATGTCCTTGAGAGGTACTTTATGATTCACGCTAACCCCGTTGCTACACTTGTGGAAGCTGGCACCAAGGTTTCCAAAGCAACTCCAGATGATCCAGCTCCCGAGGAGGAGAATTGGAGGCTCTATCGATCCATTATCAGAGCTTAATCTACCTGGTGGTTTCAAGCCGACCTGATCTTGCTTTCTCCGTGGGCTGTACGGCAAAGTACCTGGACCATCCAACACTAGCTCACTGGGCAGTGACTAAGCGGATCATGCGGTACGTTTCTGGAACTAGAAACTTATCTCTGCGATATTCCAGAGGTGAGAGCTCAACAAGCTCCGAGCTGGTTGGGTATACTGATGCAGACTGGGGAGGAGATGCTAATGACCGACGTTCTACATCTGGCTACGTGTTCCTCCTCGATGGCAACGTGATTAGCTGGTGCAGCAAGAGACAATTAAGCCAGCAATGTCCAGCACAGAGGCGGAGTACGTGGCTGCTGCTGCTGCTGCAAAGGAGGCTACATGGCTCCAGAGGCTGCTCCAAGGCATGGGAGTGATATCACACTCAATCAAGCTGTGGTGTGATAATATGTCTGCGATAGCACTCACCAACTTCAAGTTCCACTCAAGGACAAAACACATGGACACTTCATTCAGGAATAAGTTCAGAAAGGTGCAATTCTCTTGGAGTTTGCCCAACAGCCTTGATGGTGGCTGATATCCTGACGAAGCCAATTCCTCATATCAACCATGAGATCAACTCCGGCTAGCTAACTTTGAGGGGAGTGTGGGAAAACACAAGATCACCACGTCAGCGATCCTGGACATCAGCAAGCCACATATAGCTAGCTATATAAAGATGTAACCAAAACACTATAAAGTTTACTGAGCAAAAAATTCTCACGTTGTTAATTGAAAACATCTTCATCGCTGTTCTACCTTGCAACACACACAACTAGAAGGGGGTTGGCAGCATCTGCATTCTTGTTCTTCCTTGCAGCCTACATGGATTAACTCCAACGACAAGAACTCCAAAAGCTTATCTTCATCTTCGCTGAGCGTTGTGGTGCTCTCGATCAACAGCTTCCAACAGGGTCCTCATTCCTGACCTCGACCCCTTTGAAGCAGTAACGCACAAACCTCAATGAACTTGATGGCCTCTTGCACACGCATCGTGCAGCTCCTTGAGTATTCTATCAGCATCATTAGCCAGTTCAAAGGCAATGTTCCTGAAGCCCCTCAGCGAGACGATCATAAACCAGGTGCCAAACCGATCTACACTTGCTCTCAGATACCAAGCTTCTCCAATGCTGGCGCATCCTTACCTCTGCTTGCGTTGTGGCTTGCAACTGGCCGTTGAAATGCCGGTGTAGAGATAGCCTAGCTTCTTCTTACACTCGGGTGTGCATTGCCATGCCTCTAATGCCGCGTCCTGAACTCTATCATCTCAGTTTGAAGAAAAGCTTCACCTCCAGATCTTGCCTGTTCAGCCGCCGCTCCAGCACGCTTCTATTCTCTACCACCTTTCTGGCTATCCCCTCCCAGGATCCCCTTTGTTCTTCTTCAGCGCCCCTTGGCCATCATCAGATCTGATCTTTAGGGCTTGGAGTTTAAAGGGAGGAGGAAAAGCTACCAACTTGCAAAGCCTGATAAAGGTGTCTTCGAATATCACTTAGTAACCAGATGAGCTCCTGCCAAGTTCCTGGCCAAAGTTTTCTTTGTATGTCCAGGCACTGTTGGATTTGGTGTTCTTCCTTGGTCATCATCAGATCTGATCTTTCGGGCTTGGAGCTTTAGGAGGAAAAGCTTCTTCCACCACTTGCAAAGCCCACTGGCGCTGGCTGGGTTGATAAAGGTGTCTTAGAATATCACTTAGTAACCGGATGAGTTCCTGGCCAATGTTTTCTTTGTAACTACAGAGAGACCAAGTTTGCTGGATTCGACTATGCCCGAAGAGGAGTACGAAGTAGAGACAAGATTACCGGCCAAAGATTACCGATCCTGACACGATCTTCCGAGTTCCTCCTCCCACTGATCGCAAGAACGTCCAGGTCGCGTCTCTTTGAAGCCTTTAAGTTTCTTAGCGAACAATAAGTTTTACTACCTTTTCATTATAAAACTGCACTCTTCTTGATAACATTGCTCAGTTCTTGTAAAACACTCGAAACTTTAAGATTGCCGAAAGTGGCGGAATGAGCTTGTAGGTCCTAATCTGCGCATACCCCGACGCAAATCTGTAGGTTCCGGTGCCTCCAATCACTGCAAGCTCTCGGACTTCATCGAAGATGTTGTCTTGGCCGTG
The DNA here is from genome assembly GCF_000143415.4 of Selaginella moellendorffii. Classification (NCBI taxonomy): domain Eukaryota; kingdom Viridiplantae; phylum Streptophyta; class Lycopodiopsida; order Selaginellales; family Selaginellaceae; genus Selaginella; species Selaginella moellendorffii. The sequence goes on from NW_003314262.1 coordinate 3,185,904, forward strand.
CATGCTCATCGTCCCATCCTTGAACACAGCCACAAATGTCAAGAACAAACCGGTTGTGGTGTTGGTGGAATCGTCGCTGATGTACGTCCCTTTGGCTCTCCCCACAATCTCGGAGTCACGGGAAGGGCCCTTGGTGAGAACATCGTCGATGACAAACACCGCTCCAAACTGGGCATTTTTGGGGCCTGCAACGAAAACCACTGTGGAATTGCTGGGATTGGTTAGGTCGACCTTGTCGTGGAAGTAGAACTCCAGCACTTTTATTGGAGTTGCATAAGAAAAAGCAAAAGCGAGAGAGACTGCGAGGAGCAAGAGCAAATGAAAGCCCTCCATTATTCTTGCTTGTCCACCGAGGTGAATGATTTATATTCTTCCGAATCATAGCACAAGCTATTCGTGCTGCCTTGGTTCTGAAGAAAAACAAAAGAGCTCGTCTATGAATATTGTAAGGAATCTAATTTCATATTTACGAATAACAAACAAATTCAAAAAAAATCAAACAAAGACAAACAAACGAAACACAGACACATGGCACCTTGTGATTGGCCAGAAACTGTTTAGGGCTCCAGAAAATTCAAGTGCATCTTCACCACTATGGAAATGGTAAACCAACCCTGGCCACTTGGCCACTTCAAGACAGTGAGAAGTCAGTGGGTGGCAATGGTGGAAGCATGATAGCTGAGCAGAGCAGCCAACAATCGAAGGGTAGCGATGGTGGGTGAGCAGGTTGCTGGGCATGGTGGGTAGTGGGAGAGCAACACTATGTGATGAGAGTTGAGAGGTGGGATGCTAGACACTGATAAAGGTGACCAGGGCATTGGATGTGTGCTAGGGCAATGCTAAAAAGCAAGTTAAGTTTCCCATTGCAGCAGCATGATACCTGGGCAATGCTGGACACTGCTGGTGAGCAAGGCATTTGATGCATATTAACCTTGTTTATTCTTGGCAGGGGCGAGGGCAGGATCAAATGTAGCAGTTGGCAAGATGCTTCAATCTCTTCCTTTTCCTTGGTCAGGGCTGGCATAGTGATGGGAGCTACAATGCTAGTTGAAGGTAAATCCCTTCCCTTTTTTATTTGGAAGAGGTAGTTATTTTTTTTCCTTCACAAGGAATCAGGTAGGAGCTGGAGCAAGGCAACCAGCTATCATGACAGGCTGGGATATATTGGGAGTTCCATGGAGAATGATTGATACCTTTCAGGTTTTCTTATTTTTAGCAATTTGTTAGAATACTTGCTTAGCTTTTGGCATTGTTGATGCTAGCACCTAAGTCAAGATTGGCATGGCAGCAAACTACACATAAAGAGCAACTGCCTTCCTCTGCAAGAGAGGGATTACATAGTCCTTGCAATATCATCAATAAGTTATTCCTTACTTTTCATGCATAGCTTTGTTGCCAATTCTTGTAGGTGGAGAAGATAGAAATAAAATAGGAGGAAGTCAATTAGACTCCAACTTTGATTTTGATTTTGAGTCATATGGTAGCAATAACATGGTAATTTCTAGTGTTGCAAAGATGGTATAGTGAACTAACTTTATTTATCTATTTTTTAGTCATAAAATTCCTAGTGTTAGCTAGTTTTAGTTGCCCAAGTTGTGCTATTATCCACCACTATCCAACAGCAATATATTTGTATCACCACACAATGTTGCCCTAAGCTATCCCATTGCCCACCATCGCTGCCCTCTGACTGCCCAGCTATCATGCTTCTACCATTGCCATTCAGCGATTTCTCACTGCCTTTGAAAGTGGCTAGAGTCAGCATTGATGGCCCATAGATGGTCCATTCTCACCCATTCCATCTCTATGAAGATGTAGCAAATATTCTGGAACCCTAAATAATTTTTCTACATGTCTATATTTATCTTTATTTGTTTTTTCTTAATTTAGTTTGCCTTCGCATTTTGTTCTTGTTTGACTTTGTTTAAATTAATATCACTTCATTTGACCTTGTTTGTTCTTATTTTATTTTATTTGATTTCATTTGTAATCTTCATTTATAAATTACACACCATATTTAACTCCTTAATATTTGTAAAATCTTAGAGATCTTTGTTGTAGCTTGAGAAGATGAGTTGACATAGGAGGAGTACTCAAACTGTTTGATTGCAGAAAAGTGATGACAACGCAATCCACCACCTTGGTCTCCCCAAGGGTACATGCAGTTTTTTGAGAATGTAAGTTTTAAAATGGAGATTTTAGTCATAAAAGTGTAATGGAGAAAGGAATAATGACTTCTATATTGAAAAAGGTGGTGGACATAAATGTGTTGGGAGGGGAATGGGATGGGATGGGATGTGTGAGGATGGAAAATGATTTTTGGAGGATGACTGGTTGGGAAATGGCTTTAGAATCTAAAATAGTGGCTATGTTCTAGATCATCTTTGGAAAGATTAGGGGAAAATTTAGAACAAAAAGGGCATGTCAACCATGCTAAACATGCTTCATTGTCCATAAGTCATACAAAACAAGCAAAAGAATTCTAATTAAAAAAGTAGTGATCAATCAAATTTAGGATTCATGCAAAAATAAAAAGCCAAAAAGCTTGATCCAATTCAACAATCAAGGAATTGAAAGGAAAAATAAAATATCTAGAGAAATATAAAAAATCTAAATTAAATAAAAGACTAAAGAGGTACTTAGCTTGAAATTAGCAAATCTTTTTATTTTTACTCTGGAACTCAATAATCCATGCTCCATATGGTGGCCACAGTTGAAACGTGAGGCATCCCATTGTGGTTGCAATATATTGCAATGGAATTTGCAACACTCAAAATCCAATCAGAAAACTCTATGTCTTACTGATGATGCCACTCAAAATTGTGTTATATCAAACACATGGAATAATCTTTGAGTATATTTAGGAATATCCCCAAATCATACCCAAGCTCAACAGCTGTCTAAGATTTAAAGCCATTCATTTGATAAAAAACTGCACTCCAACCAATTATCTCAACCATGGAGAACCAACTAATTAAACCTGTATAGAAGTACTAGATAATTGAATATGCTAGAATAAATTTGGATGTGCTTAAGAAATTTTATAAATTGACAACATGTTTATAATTAGATGGTAAAATATAGGTATATCCTCCCTGTCATAAAATTTTTGGATGTTTTGGGATCCAGTCTAACTACTCAGCAGTCAATGGTTGCAAATCGCTCTATGGTTAAAGACAAGGCTCTTCTCCTAGTCCTGTTCCAGTTGGGATTTAAAACATACTAATTAACAAACCTGCCAAAGCGATGTGTGCTTCTTTATATCAGTTTCTCTATGTCACAACGAAAATGTAATTGATCACTATTGTGAAGACCATTTAGCTTGAATCACACAAATAACGTGAAGAGTGGTTATTGGGCATGACTAGAAATCATGTGGTCTGCCCCCGCAGGTCCGAATCCATACTACCATAAACGGCAACGACAACTAAAACGATAAGAAAACCAAGAGCAGAAGCAGCAGGACAGGAGAAGTCTGCGAGATCAATGCTGAGCAGCAGCTAGAACACTGAGCAAAGCAACTTAAGCGCCAACAATATAATCATTAAAATCCAAAAGATACAAATATTCACCCAGCTTTGCTTACCAAGCTTTTAGAGTGCTGGACGCCAAAGGCCTTCTGATCTGATTGGAAGTAATCATCTTGAATGACCATCTTGGCGCCCATCTCAGTTCTTGTAAAACACTCGAATCTTTAAGATTGCCGAAAGTGGCGGAATGAGCTTGTAGGTCCTAATCTGCGCATACCCCGACGCAAATCTGTAGGCTCCGGTGCCTCCAATCACTGCAAGCTCTCGGACTTCATCGAAGATGTTGTCTTGGCCGTACATGCTCATCGTCCCATCCTTGAACACAGCCACAAATGTCAAGAACAAACCGGTTGTGGTGTTGGTGGAATCGTCGCTGATATACGTCCCTTTGGCTCTCCCCACAATCTCGGAGTCACGGGAAGGGCCCTTGGTGAGAACATCGTCGATGACAAGCACCGCTCCAAACTGGAGATTTTTGGGGCCTGCAACTAAAACCACCGTGGAATTGCTGGGATTGGTTAGATCGACCTTGTCGTGGAGGTAGAAATCCAGCACTTTTATTGGAGCTGCATAAGAAACAGCAAAACTGAGAGAGACCACCAGGAGCAAGAGCGAATGGAAGCCCTTCATTTTTCTTGCTCGTCCCTCCGAGGTGAATGATTTATTTTCTCCGAAATGAGAATACAGAATGAAATATTCAGAGTTTATAACGAAACATGGTATACTTCTATTCCTACAGATCATGGCTTTTAAAGTAACGATTATATACTTGTGATCGTGTGATCATGTAAATACAACTATAAATGATAGTGATAGATAGACAGTGATAGTAGAACGTGACAACCACAAAGAGCAACGTGCTACAAATCGAGACAGTACTCTAAGAGCTGCGGCAAAATGAAACGTACAAACATCTACGATAGTGAAACAATCAGAAGAGATAATCACACATTCGTGCTACATCGAAGTGAACAGATCTGCTAGCTGAGAATCGCAAACAAGTCAAGAGAAGTAAGAATCAACGCACAAACACAAGCAAATAACCTCTGACAAACTTGATGATAAACTTACAGTAACTAGCAGACGTGTGGAAATAAATGTGAATCCATAGCCTCACCCGGCTGGAGCGCGGCATCTATTCCAGCTTTGAGCCACACGTAGTGCATGGTACCTGCAGAGTGTCACTGAAAGCGGTAAAGAAGAAGCACGAAGAACAGCATCATTTATTACCGGGCCGGGGATCAAACTTGACGCTTTCGCCAACCCAGCGAGTGGCGTAGCCCCGTCGCCTTCCACTGGCTTCTCCAATCCCTGGAGCACCGTGGACAGCAAAGCTGTGGTGTATGAGGCAGTCTCCGGGCTCCATATCCCATTTAAGAAGCGTGAGCTGCGATGGTTGGATCTCAGATTGAGCGAACACGACCAATACCGATGAGAGATTTTCCTTGTATTTTTTACCTCGTCAAGCTTCTCGTCAATGTTAGGAATGTCTGGTAAGGAATCTGTCATGTCGCTCTTGTAGCGGTCTTCATCACCTGAGAAAGAAGCAATCCTGCAAATAGATACAGAACAGTGACACAGTGATTCGTTTTTGTTCTCAAGTTACCTGTGAAGAAGTCTCCACTTGTGAGAGCCTTTTACGTATTGGACGCAGGAGGATTCTGGGACAGGATCTAGAGCGAGCCAAACGGAGATAACTTGGTCACCGGAAAGCTGCCAATACGAGTGATCGTTATGCCAAGGTGTGGTGGTCCGAGTACCAGGTTCTTTCACGAGTAACTGGTCGTAGAAGAGCCTCGCGAGCTTTCCCCTGTGGCAAAAAAGGAAGAAACTATAACTCAAGGCCAAGAAGAAACACGAATAAAATGAAGAACCTCATCATCCCCTTCGCTATTTCACCAACAGGAGACTCAAAAATAAACGAGCGCATTGTGTTGTGACGAAGCCACAGAAATTGGTCGTCATGGAAACGTCCTGGCTGCAATAGTGTCAAGCCTTGCATAGTGTGAGATTGTACAAACCTCTCCTGGTTTTACATGTTCGTCGCACAAAGGACCTGAAGATCAAGAGCCATGAGCAAAAACTTTGATAGAACCAAAAAAAAAAGAAAGAAAGAAAGAAGAAGAAGAAGAAAAACCTCATAGAATCATAGAACTTACCTGGATTTTTCATGTTATTGTCAGCAGCAACACGAAGTTGTTCCACCCAGGACGAAGGGATGGCCTTCCGCAAGACAACAGCACCATCTTCTTCGAATTTTTTCACATCTTCCTCTAGAATCCTGTTTCAAGAGTTTCAAGAAGAAGTTGTTTCCATAGAAAATTGTCATCGTTCTCAAGAGTTTCTACGAAATCAGAAGAAAATTCTAACATGGTATTGTTCTTCATGTGATCACAAAATTAAAAACTAACACAATGCAAGGATTACTACCTCGAGGAAGCGTTCTCTGGCTGCGCAGCTCCAGACGCCAGTGACGAGAAATGGCGCTGGCGAATCCGCAGAGCGCGCCTCACGAGGGAGGCGCCGATCAAGCTGACGCTCATGTTAGATCTTCACGAGAAGAAAAGGAGTTCCCACAAATGTAGGGCATGAGGTTTTAGGGTTTGCGAGAGAGGGTTTTGGAGATGAAAGGAGAGCGCAAGTTCGCGATCACGTTCAGCCCGGAGTTCGTGACCAAGCTCCTCAATGAGGACGACAAGAAGGTAATCCCGGCCAAGCCGTTCACGCCATCTCCATCGCCACCGCCGCCGCAGCCGCGATCTCTCACACCGCCGCCTAGGCCGCCGCTTCACGCATTGCTGACGGCGCCACTCTCCTCACAAAAGCCGCCACAGCCTCCGCCCAAGAAGGAGGAGCAAAAGGAAGGAGAGATCGTCTCAAAGTCTCATTTGGATTTGGGATTGGATGCAAGGTTCGGTGCGTCTGATGAGGATGAATCCAGGGCTCGTGGTTTCGATGAAGATGGACCGGGCAAGGAAGTGGCGACAGAGATGGATAGACAGCAGCAGGATCTTCGCAAAGAGGAGATCGAGAAACAAGAAGTTGGCATGGAAGATCAGGATGTGAAGCCTGGTGACGAGACGAGAATCACTGCTGAAGTGCCCGCTGCTGCCGTCGCCAGGGATTTGCAACCTCTGATGGGAGTTCTCGAAAAAACTGTAAGTGGTTGTCTTCCTTTCTTTTTCTGGTTTTTTGTTTGGAACTTTTCTAGCGCTGGTATAGCTCGTCAATAGCTACGAGTGCGTGCATGGTTCCTAGATCAAAGGCCTCGGTTATTTCTTTAGCTGGGGCAGCGGCCAGACAACCGCAGAGCTTCTTTCACGGAGAACGCATTCCATCGTGGCAGTGTCTCTACTAAAACGTTGCTCACATTCTTTCCTTCCTTCCTGTTTGCTTGTTGCGAGTCTCCGGCTTTTCGAGGAGCTTACTTATTTTATGATTTGTGTTTCCCAGGAGAAGCACGGCGAGGAACTCCAGAAACGAGGTATCAGTGAGCTCGAAGAGATGAAGAAGAGAGCCGAAGAGCTACAACACAGGCACCGCAGCGAGTAAGTTCGTCTCTGAGTTTTTCTTTCTTCTCGTTCTTGGTTTAAATCTTCCTCGCTACAGCAGATCTGCGCCGAGAACACAACCTTGCGCTGCTGAGAAGGACGCATGCATCGAGTGCTACCAAAAACTGGTACTCTTCACTTTCGTCTCCAACGATTTCTCATCTTCCTCTACAGGATCCTGTGCGATGCAAAGCACAAGCCGATGCTTACGTGAGATGCACGGCTGCGGCATTTAAATCCACGGTCTCGTGAAAGGAAAGGGAAATCGAAGATCTCGGTCGGAAGATTGATAAGATCTATATAGAGTTTGTAGAAGAAGGATTTTTGCGTTAAAACCTTCTCTAAGTAGTTTTCGAGAAAAAGTCCGAGAATGCCTATTTGTTTTTAATTCAAATTAAGGGTTTAACAGTCGAATGACGGTCTAGGTCCTTGTTTGGTAGTCTAATAGAGCCAAACATTTTAATCCCCACTGCATATTCTGACATATATGGTGCATCATAAGGTGGTGGCGGGAGGATCTTGGACATTCCAGTAGGCCATATAATCTCGTGCAGGAGTGATAACGAAAAGCGTGCTAGCGGAGTATAAGCCCCCAAATATCAAGCCACCGGCAGCGTGCAAAACCCAGTTCATGTTGTGCTTCATGGCAACACAATCCGCTACTTCTTGTCCCGCTGGATCTATCAGTGAAGATCTGCAAATTCGGGTGATTCGATGAGATCCTTCCACTGCTTGCATGCGGCCCTCATGCGGGACTGGCCGATCTCTGGTCGGAAGAGAAGGAAATGGCAACTAACTAAGTCTTTATCTTTTTTATTCTCGTTCTCATAGAGTGATTGTAACGTAGTACGATATTCATGGAAGAACTGTGCCGGAAGAGAACGTATGCCCTAGGCAGTCCGTCATCTTCGTGTGTTATGGCATCGGTTCGATGCGGGAATATGGCAGTCCTGGTGGGACGCAAACATTACCAGTATTCGCAAGGAAATACGCAGCCTCGGGTTACGAGTGTACGTGGCTGACGAGAGCGATCCAAAGACAGCACGCACTCACTGCGAGGGCTTCTCTCGCCGTATACTCGAGAGATCTTCCCTCGGCTTGGTGTCGCATACGCGAAGCTGCCTTTCGACCTGGCAGAACAGAAAGATAAAGGAAGATTTCTGTGCTTTGCCGGTGGGCGAGTGTTCATCGATGGGAAGGAAGCGATGTCTGCCGTAGCAGGCACGAACTTAACGACAAGTCTTGGATCGATGCTGGAGGACACTTGGTAGGCCAATATGGCTTTTAGTCTATGCGCTGTTGCAAAATTAAAGTATTGTTAAAAAATTGACATATCACTAGAATCTAGAAAGCAATTGCTATTAAAGAGAATGAAAACCATGACATTGGGGGAAGACCAGCATTGTAACCCTCCTCTCAAGCGGGAGTTTTCATGAGCCCGGTTGTCACGTAAAAACTATTCGCCAAGGCTTCTTTGGAGGCACGTTTGCTGGAGAAGGCAAAAGCACAGGCAGAGGATGCCAAAAGCGATGTCTGCAAAGTCGATGACCATTTGTACTTTGAGCCCGGGATGAAGTATTCTGTCAGATGGCATGGACTGGATCGTACTCCATTGCGTGGAGACTGCAGCAAAGCACTTGAAGCTCAAGGCCGCTGTAGAAGCAAAGGTGGTGGAGAGTTGGAAAGACGTTAGGTGCAGATGACCACCACCATTGGTAAAGATGGTTGTCTTAAAATCGTTGGAGCCACGCAGAAGAACAACGAAGAAACGCTGTGTGTGACCGTGAAAAAGTTGGTTTCCACTTCTCTGTGGTGCATAGTGCTCTCGGTGGAGTGGGAGGGCGAGCTCTGAGCTCGGGCCAAACAGGGCGGAAAGGCAAGGCGAGATGTCCAGCCTGGACGGGAATTGCAGCTGGCAGGAATGGTTTCAGGTGCTGTGCCGCCAGTGGCTTGATCATCAGGCCGCTTTTCCAGTGGAAGTAGCTGGGATCAACAGGCCAGCGATGCTGATATGAGGCGCAGGTGTCTCTTTGGCGGATCCGGAGAGTGCTAGCATCTCTGATCAGGAAGTTTACGAGATGAGCAAGCAGCTGTCCAGGACTTTCAATGTTTCTGAGATTGTCCACAACGAGCTTCAAGGATGGAGTGTATAGTCTGACCGACTGGCGAGGCGAGGGGCTGAGTGCTCTCGCGAAGCTCGTGGATGAGGCTTGGCCAAGAGCCTTGGCCACCGCCGTGCCTCCAAGGCTGGTTGTGGACTGGGCTGTTTGCGGGGACAAGGCTTTGTTGGGGGTACCGCTGGAGGAACTGGTCGATAGCTTGGAGGCGCTGCTATACTGCTGCTTGCTGCTGCTCAACAAGAAGCTGCCGTGGAGTGAGGCGGCGCTTCCAAGACGCAGTGGCAGCCGATTGTTGAGTCGAGGTTGGAGACTAAGAGATGACATGAAGCACAGGTTCACCATTTTGGACGCGAAGAAAGTAATTAAACCTTTAAGATGTGTCAGAAAGCTCCAAGATCCCTTTTACAGTACGTATCAATCATTCATAAGTACCTTTGGAGGATAACTTTTGCAGAAGTTTAGGGCAGGAAGTTTAAAGTTTTAACCTCTCGATATTTTTACCATTTTTGTCACGGGACCCTGTGGATGCAAATCACTCTGCGGCGTTTACATCGTGAAGAACACCAGAAAAGAACAAGGAAAATCGAAGATCTCGGTCGAAAAATCGATAAGATCGCCATACAGTCTCTCTCGAAGGATGTAGAACCTTCTTTGTTTTCTGTTCTCCCACGTTGAAGGGCGTATCTCTCTTTAGGGTGAAAATTAATATCATGTTTGCGTGCATGGACGCGAGGCCATTAGGTACCACACAAAGTTTTAGCGCTAGCAGCCGGAAGGCGGTGGCATCTTTGATGGATTTCTAGGGCGCGCATCCACTCCGCGGATCGCTCGAGGTGAGATTGTGGCCGCCAGCGGCCAAATCGTCCATCGCCGGGGTTCTTGAAGGGGTTATCGATGAATCAGGGCAGATTTTGCAACTAGAGCGATCGATCGACCCCCCGAGAATGCTGCGCCGGCGGAAGCAAGGCAATGACGAGGATGGAGGAAGCAAGGATCGGCAGCAGCAGCAGGAGGATGGTAATAGCGGCAGCAATGGCGAGAATTCCAAGCAGCAGCAGCAGGGGGGAAAGGATTCCATCAAGATTGGCAAGGATGAGAAGGGGAAATCTAGCATGGTGCCTGGAATCCCCGTTCGAGCTCGCGAGAAGCCAAAGTGGCGCTGCCTGGATACATGCTGCTGGCTCATCGGCTATATGTGTGTCATGTGGTGGCTCTTTCTGGTGCTCTACAATGCGGTCCCTTCGCTGCCACAGTACGTGACCGAGGCTATCACAGGGCCATTGCCGGAGCTTCCCGGGACAAGGCTGGCCAGAGAGGGGCTCCGTGTCAAGCACCCCGTTGTTTTTGTTCCTGGGATTGTCACGGGTGGCTTGGAGCTCTGGGCTGGACGTCCTTGCGCGGAAGGATTGTTTAGAAAGCGACTCTGGGGTGGAACGTTTGGAGAAGTCTACAAAAGGTTCGAGTTTTTTTTTTTTTTTTGTTGGTTTTTGTTTGTCTCTCTCGTGAATGTTTGATGAAGTTCTTGCTTTGTTTTGTTTTGGCAGGCCTTTGTGCTGGCTGGAGCACATGAGATTAGACAATGAGACTGGCTTAGATCCGGCCGGCATTCGAGTGAGAGCTGTGTCCGGCCTTGTGGCTGCTGATTATTTTGCACCGGGATATTTTGTGTGGGCTGTTCTTATAGACAATCTGGCTCGGCTGGGATACGAAGAGAAGTCAATGCATATGGCTTCCTACGACTGGAGGCTGTCCTTTCAGAATACAGAGGTGAGTGTGGCGACTGTTCTTTCTCTTTTTCTCTGCTGATATTTTAACGGGTTGCTTTTTTTTTTTCTTGTTGGCAGAGTCGTGATAAAAGCTTGAGCCGGCTGAAAAGCACCATTGAGCTTCTCGTAAGCACGAACAACAACGAAAAGGTGGTTGTCATACCGCACTCTATGGGGGCGTTGTATTTTCTACACTTTATGAAGTGGGTGGAAGCGCCGATTTCTGCAGGTGGTGCCGGTGCCGGCGAAGGCTGGGTTGCAAAGCACATCAAAAGCGTGATGAACATCGGTGGCCCTTTTCTGGGCGTTCCTAAAGCATTCGCTGGTCTGTTCTCCGCTGAAGCGAAAGATATAGCTGTTGCAAGGTATTATTTCATTTTCTTTTTCCACGTTTTATCGTCTTGTATTTTGTATCCAGAGCTGTCGCACCAGGTGTTCTTGACTCCGAATTGTTTGGACTACAGACGCTGCAGCATATAATGTCAGTAACTCGTACGTGGGATGCTACGATGTCGATGCTCCCAAGAGGAGGGGAGGCAATCTGGGGAGATTTGGATTCATCGCCAGAAGAAGGATACGATTGTTCAGGCAAGAAGCCGAAGGTCGAGGAAGTTACCGAATGCCAAGAGAAGAACATAACGGATGGGAAAGAGCTGGGACCGCATGGAAAGCCAATGGCACACTACGGGAGGATGGTATCTTTCGGAAAAGATTCAGTGCAGAAAGCTTCTTCTGCTCTCGATAGAAAGATTGACTTTAAGGTACGCTGTTGTTTTACACCTTTCTCATTGCATGCTAATGCTCCCTTTCAACAGAATATAGATAAACAAACGCCCGTGCGAGAGAATGTCTCGTGCGGAGACGTGTGGACGGAGTATCACGAGATGAGCTGGGAGAGCGTTCAAGCCGTGGCCGATGGCAAAGTGTACACATCTTCGGGGATGCTTGATGTTTTGAGGTTCGTGGCACCGCAAATGATGAAGCGAGCTGATGCAAACTGGGCTTACGAGATTGCTGACGACCTTTCGGATCCGAAGTACCAGCATTACAAGTACTGGTCAAATCCTCTCGAGTCGACGTAAGTGCTTATTTCATCCTCGTTGTCTCTCCTAAGTTTGTTTTTCTTGTTTCCAGACTGCCAAACGCCCCGGACATGGAAATCTTTTGCATGTACGGTGTCGGTATCCTGACCGAGAGAAGCTACGTCTACAAGCTATCGTCAGACAACGACACTTGCTACATCCCGTTTAGAATCGACGCATCGGCCGAGAAGGATTCGGAAGGATGTCTGAAAGGCGGAGTCCACTTCGTCGACGGCGACGAGACGGTGCCAGTCCTCAGCGCAGGCTTCATGTGTGCCAAACCTTGGCAAGGCAAGACTCGCTTCAACCCAAGCAACATCTCCAGCTTCACCAGGGAATTCCAGCACGCTCCTCCGGCGAATTTGCTCGAAGGCCGCGGCACGCAGAGCGGCAGCCATGTCGACATCATGGGAAACTTTGCGCTGATCGAGGATGTTCTCCGGGTTGCCGCTGGCGCGTCCGGCCGGGACCTCGGTGGCGACAGGGTCGTCTCGAATCTTCCAAAGTGGTCGGAGCGAATCAAGCTGAAACTCTGAGACTTCCACAAGAGACCCTTTGCTCGAAGGTCTCATCGATTCAAGTGGTGTAAGAAGCACTTTCATCGAGGATCCGAAAGTATGAATCGAGTTGGAAACTTCGGTAGTTCCCAACTTTCCTGTAGTATCCCCTCTATATGGTGGAAGAAGCTCTTCATCAAAGTATGAATTAAAGTTGGAAACTTTGATAGATACCAACTTTTCTGTAGTAATATCACTCTATATGATTAGAGAGCAAATGTGAGAACTCAATCACACTTGTAAGGTTAAGGCTATGAAAGTTACATATACCACGAGAAGCGCTTGGAACAATGCACGACGGCACTGTACGGCACCGCCAGAATATATTGGGCCGATACCGGCACCACCGCCTCCACCGCCACCACCGCGCGGTACCACGTACGCGGCCTCGTGCGGGAGCTGCTATAACGAGTCGCACTGCGCGGGGGACATAGAGATGGTGCTCGTACCGCGGTCGTACACCACGTGGTAGTTTTGCTGCATGAGATTCCCTATGATTCCCAGCCCGAGGCTACCCGAGCCGCCCATTGCCAGGCACGCCACCGTCTCCGCCGTGTCGACTATCACGAAGTAATTCTTCTGGGGGGGTGAAAACTTCGTGCCCTTGAACGCCAGCGTGAGCGCGGGAAATTTGAAGTTTTTACTCTTGGACACGTCATAGCAGAGGTCAAAGCCCGAGCTGGAGGCATCGACGGTGGGGAGCGACACTGAGCTGGCAAACGCCGATTTGACCTTGGAGTAGACCGCGTCGTCCAGTAGCGTCAGCGTCGTACCGCTGTCAAAGATGGTACCGCCGGAGTTTACCTCTAGGGCACGGACGCGCAGCTTCTTCTTGCTCCTCACGGACAGGAAGTCGATCGCGCGCGTCGCCAGGGAGAGCTGCTTGCCGCCGACGCTGATGCCTTCCAGCCCCACGAAGTAGTACGTCGATCGCCCGGAATTGGGGATGATTGGAGTGGAGATCGCGCCAGAGCCCGTGGATGCCGAAGAGCCGAAGATCAGGGGGCTCGTTTTGGATGAATCGTCGTCGAAATCGACGAGGCAGTAGGAGAATTTGTTGTTGATCGCCGATCCCAGCTGCGTGGAGAGCGAGATTTTGCCCTGGCCGAGCCCCACGATCCCAGCGGCACCGCCGAAGGAGCCGGAATTCAATCGCCCACATCCGAATTGGAAATTCGGGAATGCCTTGGAGCTGCCACCGCTGGATCGCAGCGTCAGCGTCTCCAGCGCGAAATCGCCCTGCGTGCTCGAGGAATCGCCGTATTGGTAGCCATAGATGCACGTCTTGGCGGAGGAGCTACAGCCCGACGCTGGGAGGCTCTGGCAGCTCGATGTGGAGCACGATGTCTTGGCGAAGGTGGAACTGGCGGATGGATCGTAGATGGGATCGCTCTGACTGTAGCACTGCGAGCACGGCTTGCACTGGATCCACACGAGATCGCTGCCAGTGTCGACGATCGCGTTGAATTTCTTGGGTGGGCTGCCCAGCTCGATCTCCATGGTGTAGGCGCCGCTGATCGACGCCACTGGCGACTGGTAATCAAGCTTGGTGGGCGTGATCTTCTCGCTCATCCTCTCGGCCAGGGCCTTGGCTCTGGCCTTGCTGCGGTGGACGGCGTCGCGCAATCGCTCGGCGCGGGTGGAATTGGCGGCGTGGGTCGACGATCGGCGCACCAGGCTAGCGCGGAATCCAGGAATTGTCGAGGATTGGGAAGGAACCGCCGAGGATTTGGAGGAAATCGTGCTGCTCATCGACCCCTGCTCTACAGAGTGTTCTTGGTGGGCGAGGAGCTTCCGGCGCATGTGTTCCTGGTGGCCGCTCGCTATCCCCGACGATCGCTGGCGCTGGGGCGTGAAGTTGTGGACGTGAATCCTCGGCACCGCCGCGAGCAGCAGCGTGGCGACGATGAGCAGCAGGAATGCGTAGCTGAGGAGCGCCAGCGCAAAGAATTTGGCCGACGCCATGGGGAATTCCCTTTGCTCGCTCGATCGACCAGCACGAGCGATGGATGGATGGAGGGATTGATCGCCCACGAAGTATCTTTATGGGGAATTGGCCGTCTGGGCGGAATGGAGGAAGAAAGAGCGTGGTTTAAGTAAAGGGCGGATGAGGAGGGTCTTTCTCTCTTTTTTTTTTCTCCTCCTTCCTTTCTTTCAATCTTTCTCTATCGAGGGGAGATCCATAGCTTTCCTCTCTCTCTCTCTCTCTCTCTCTCTCTTTTGGTAGCGCTAGTAGGCCACGCAAACACACAAAGGGATGGTGGTGTGCGTCTGCGTCGAGTGAGGTGGTCAATGGGACCCAGCATTTTCTACCAATCTTGTTACAACTCCCATTTTGATCCAACATAAAGGTTCTAGACGATCTTAATTTCTCTTTTTCTTTATAAAGAGCCTGTATCAAAGCTCTATGATCTAGTCAACCACGGGTTGGAATCTTTTTGATTTCTACCTTCTTTTTTCTAAATTTTACTTTCCATTTTTTCTAATTTATGGGATGTACCAAAGAGAATTGGCTCCAACTCATGGATGGGAAGCTTCTTCTTTTTTTTTTATGTTTTGATTTCTACTTTTGATTTCATTTTTTGTTTTAAAATTGTTATTTATGGGATGGAATGGCAGTATGATTGATGGTACTTGAATATTCCAAGTGGCGAAGCCGTAAGCAGTCGCCTTTGCGAGCGACATGGCACCGAATGTTTTTTCTCGAGACGAGGACGCGCTGCCAAATTCTCGCGTTGTGGAGAGCAAGCAGTGAAGTGTACAAGGAACCACCATAGAGAATTGAGTGATATTCATTAGAGACCAAGGTCTTGGAGATAAAAAAAAGTATAGAAATCGATGACAAGCGCATGGACCCATCTCCAAGTTCGCTCGCCTCTCGAGCTAGATCCAAATGCTGCTGCTCGAAGAGACGAGGACAGCACACGGGCATCCAGCAAACCGCGACGAAAGCGAGCGATTCCAGATTGAGACTAACCCCACAAGCAAATCGCGTCCGCAAAAAGCTTTGTGATATGTGTCGCGTCTGAAAAGGAGAGGAATGACACACACAAAAAAAACTATAACCATCTGAGATTGACACGAAAAATCTACAACTTTCAAGTGTAAGATAAGCACTGTAGCGAAAAACGCACGCGTTCCGAAGTGGAGGAAACACTTCGCAAGCACTAAAAAGTCACTGGCTAATGAGGTGTCTCACGAAATGCACTAAAAATTCACTAGCTAATAAGATCTCTCACGAAATGCCAACTTGATCTTACCCGATATGTTATTTTGATCAATCCCTCCAGCGATAGCCGCAATTGGGATTACAGCATACGAAAAATAGCGTCATCCCTTCCTCACCCCTCGCTGTTGCCTGATAGAGACAACAACGTAAGAACAATGTAAGAAAAAAAGAGGAGAGGATCTGGAAACTTTTTTCTAGTGTTGATTGATCTCTCTCTCTGTTTTTCTTTTTTTTTTTGTACCTGGAAGAAGACTGCTTCTCCATGCTTGCATCGCGAGCATCGCACATCCTTTGTGCGGGGAAGCGTGGGATCCGACGCAACATCTTGGAGAACCTGCGTTCTCTCATCGGCTGTGTGATGAACTTCGTTCCGATACACGCAATTGTTGTCGGCAGCCTCCTACAAAGTGGAATCCCAGAATTTGGGACAACAAAGTTTCAACGATTTTTCAAACCAAAGGAAGGATTGGAAGGAAAAAAGAGAGAGAGAGAGAGAGAGAGAAGAGGGTCCTACCTGGTGATCGCAGTTGCGACAAGCGTACAGGAGCAGCTTCTGGTCACGATCCTCTTTCGGGTACAAAATATTATTGCTGCAAAGAAAAGAATTCGCGACGAAGAAACGGAGCAATTCACACCGAGGAAGAAATGAGCAAGCCACACCCAGATTACGCGCACGAAATCTAGCTTACTGCTCCAATTTAATGAAACTTAGATGCTCACAAGCTCATGAAAAATAGATGTAGGGAGAATCCATGCTGATGATCTAAATGCCAGAAGCTGGAAAAGAAAGCGTACCACTCGCGGCAGAACTTCATGGTACTCATTGTTGGCGCTCCTGTAGCTCGCTTCTTCCTCTAGAGAATGACCTAGGGCTCTTCCAAGCACGCGCGATTTATGACACGTGGACGGAGGCTGCTCTGCCACGTCAGCTTCACTGCGTGTTTGCCCTAATTCCCAACGGCAGAAAGGACGCGTCCCTTCAGCCCTAAAAATGCGGGGGATCGTTTTTTAGGGTTCTTGGGATGCGCAGGGTCGATCTTCCTCCCTAGGGTTGGATCCGATCCATCGGGCACGCTGGAGTGCATTCGCGGCGTCCTCAGCAGCTGCGGCTGCGATGGCGGCCTCGGATTGGGGCTCGCGGGACAGGGCCCCTTCAAATCCGTGCTCGACGGCGACGTCTTCTGCTACTACGCCGACGGCGAATGGAAGACTTCGTCGTCGGGGAAGTCGCTCGCGGTTCTCAATCCTTCCAATGGAAAGACGCAGTACAAAGTGACTGGTAAGCTAAATTCCTCGTCCTTTTTCTTCTATGGCGAGAATGTAGTGTCTAGCCCTTTTTTCATTCCTTTTTTTTCTTTTGCATTAAATCCCTGCATTTCTCTAGGATCTAAAGGTCGGTCCAGTCCGGAAACATAGAAAGGAACTTTTTCTAAGGAAAAGCCAATGCTCTCTACTACAGCTTGTACGAGAGATGAGGTGAATAAGGCCTTCCAGAGTGCTAAGAAAGCACAAAAGGAATGGGCAAAGGTGCCCCTGTGCAAGAGAGCCGAGTACTTGTACAAGGCTGCCGCTATTCTAAAAGCGCACAAAACTCCCATTGCCGAGTGCTTAGTGAGAGAAGTTGCCAAGCCCGCCAAGGATTCAGTGACCGAGGTCCATCACCTTTTCTTTTCTTTTCGTGTGAGTGTCTTCTCAACTTTTTGTGCTGTTCTATAGGTGGTGCGCTCAGCAGATCTTATAGTTTACACTGCTGAAGAAGGCATACGTATCCTATCGCAAGGAAATTTTCTAGTCTCCGATTCTTTTCCCGGGAATGACAGAAACAAGCTTTGCTTCACATCGAAGGTAATCAAAGATTTGTCTCGTTTGTGTTTTTCTGTGCCGCGACACTTCTTAGGCTCTTTCGTTTGTATTCAGTGCAGGTTCCTCTTGGGGTTGTTCTTTGCATTCCTCCGTTTAACTATCCAGTGAACCTGTCTGTATCCAAGCTCGGCCCGGCTTTGATTGCTGGAAATGCAGTGGTGTTGAAGCCTCCAACTCAAGTATGACGTTCATCATCTCACGGGACTCTCGA
This sequence comes from Selaginella moellendorffii, assembly GCF_000143415.4. Classification (NCBI taxonomy): domain Eukaryota; kingdom Viridiplantae; phylum Streptophyta; class Lycopodiopsida; order Selaginellales; family Selaginellaceae; genus Selaginella; species Selaginella moellendorffii. The sequence continues at coordinate 3,203,813 of NW_003314262.1, forward strand.
CTTTTTCTTATTTTGTTTTATCTCTCGCAGGGAGCTGTCTCCGCTATTCACATGATGCATTGTTTCCACTTGGCTGGATTTCCAAAGGGATTGCTCTCATGCGTGACGATAAAGGTCTCTGAGCTTGGTGATTACCTGACGACACATCCCATGGTGAATTGTATCAGGTGCGTGAATCATCCCTCAGGAACTTTACACTCAGCCTTGACTTATGTTATTGCAGTTTTACAGGTGGATGCGAAACTGGAATCTCCATTTCCAGAAAGGCAAACATGGTCCCGCTACAAATGGAGCTGGGTGGCAAGGACGCGTTTATTGTTCTTGATGATGCAGATCTTGAGGCTGCTGCTACGAATGTGATCAAAGGTGGCTTTGCTTTTAGGTGCGTTTTGCAGAGTTTTTCTCTTTTTTTATTCATGGTTTTGTTGTTCTCGTGTAGCGGGCAACGGTGCACGGCAGTTAAAGTTGTGCTGGCTCAAGAAAGTATAGCGGATACTCTAGTGAGCAAAATCAACGCCAAGGTCGGAAAGCTCACGGTCGGGCCACCAGAACAGGATTGTGATATTGTTCCAGTCGTCAGCGATGCTTCAGCCAACTTTATCGAGGGGCTTGTGAGCGATGCAAAGCAAAAGGGTGCAAAACTATGTCAGGTACCATACTATAGACTACAGCATAGCAAACATTCCTTCGACTCAATCATTCTGTTTTGCTTGTTCCAACCAGGATTGGAAAAGGCAAGGAAATCTCATCTGGCCTATTTTGGTAGACAAAGTGAAGCCCGAGATGAGAATAGCGTGGGAAGAGCCGTTTGGTCCAATTATCCCAGTGATCCGAATCAAGACGCAGGAAGAAGGCATCAAACATTGCAATGCGAGCAGATACGGGCTCCAGGTTCGCTAGGAAAACTATACTTTTTGGAAAGTTTCTAACTATTTCGTTGTTTTTCTAAAATGCAGGGGTGTGTTTTCACCCAGAGTCTTGACAGAGCGATGCAGGTGAGTGATGCTATGGAAACTGGAACCGTTCAGATCAATGCTGCACCAGCGAGAGGACCGGATCACTTTCCATTCCAGGTTTTGTAGAAACACTCTAGAGTTTCGCGGTGCTTAAGAGAGCTCCTTGCAGGGTGTTCGAGACAGTGGCATTGGGTCGCAAGGGATCACAAACAGCATCAACATGATGGTGAAAATCAAGACGACTGTTATGAACTTGCCATCAAACTCGTATACCATGGCTTGAGAGAACCAAAAGGTTTGCGAATGTTGACCAGCTAAAACTTTTCTCTTATCACACATAGTTTACATGCGAACAAAACTTCCGAAGAGGTTGCAATGATCAATGATTCATCAAGTCGAGAGACGAGCCACCATCCTCTCGACCAAGTAGAAACCAGCGAACACCCAAGTTTTGCGCAGAGTATGTCATGAACACCGCGAGCACCATCCCCGCTCCAACAAACGTTCCCACCCTGTTGAAGAAAAACTTTCTCGTCATTGATTCTCGCCAGAAGCTTTGTTTACCTCGCAAACATGGCCGTGATTCCGAGAAGAAACGGCAAACAGGGAACCAGGAGAGTCAGAGCAGCCATCCCAAAGCCATACGACGTTGTTTCCATGTCCCAAATCGACGCTTGCTTAGAGTGACCTGCTACGGAAAATGAGCGTCTCGCTCGCGAGAAGTGCTTTACCTTTGTATGGCGGCGAAGATGAGCTTGACGTGGATTTCCCCCAGTCGTAAAGAAGGCCGAGGAACGTTCCAAAGCTGAGCGAGAACAGAAAAATTGTCCACTCGTAGAGAAGTAGCATTCCGGTCCATGGCATCACTTGACGGGGAATAAGGTGAAAAGCTGCGCCAGCTGATAACAAAGCCAGCACAAAGCAAACGACGATGGATATGAGAGCAATGTGCTTGGTATGGCCATTCTGTAAACAAACACGACCGCTTCACGTTAGTTTCACGCTAGAGGAAAAGTACCTGGTAGTTTGCACCGTTTCCAGCAGCCGAAAGAACACCCAAAACTGTCCTGTACAATCGAAACTGCCGCATCCATCCACAGAGGGAGGCATTGCAAAGAGGAGTACGAACGCCCTGGGAATAGCTTATCTAGTAAAAACCCGAAAGTATGAAAAGTATAAAGCTCACATTTGGAGGACGACGTCGGTACCAAATCAGTAACGCCACAAGGAAAACTGGAAGGACTGAGAGCACACCGACGACGAATCGGTCGTGTGGAACTAGTCCCCCGCCCGTGCCTGGCAAAGAGCTCTTTAGAGACCTCCGAATGTCCTGCGAAGAGGCTTAAGTTACAGACTTTTAGATGAGATGAGCGTTTCCAGATTACCTGCCATAGATCGACTGGCTTCAAAAGCCACTCGGTCCACCAGTCCCAAGGTTTTAGAGGACCGAGAGTGTAGTGAACAACGCGTAATTGGCTTCCATCAACCATCCACTGCAAGAGTTAAAGCTCGTTAACGACATGAAGAAAAGAACGTCCGAGCGAGTACCTACTTTATTTGCCAGTACGTAAAGCCCGACGTCGGCATTGTAGAGGGTCGAAAGTCGCTCCATTTGCCGCGGTGTTCTTTGATCTGGCTTGAGATTGGGATCAAAGAGCTGTGCATTGGGAAAGTCGGGGTAATAGGAGTTGAGGAAACCTTGATCACCTGCGAGCAGCGATGATAAGTTTGTAAGAAAGACAGTTTTTCTTCTAGACGAACCTCCAGTGTACGAGGGGAGCGTACTAACTTTCTTAAGCATGTCGTCGAAGAGTTCTGCCGAGGGCTCTACGACCATCACCCCGGAGTTGAGACGCTCGGAATGTTTGAGATTGGCACAAAACTTCTGGCACTGGAAAAGATCCTCAATGTCTTTTACGACGATTGTATCAGCGTCCAAGTATACAACTGCCAGAATCCCATTTCAAAGACAGAAAAAAACGAATAGATCACACACCTTTCTGGTACTGTGTCATGTTAAAAATCTTGAGCTTCGTGTAGACTCCCCAGAACCTCGCTGGGCGTTGCTGGTTGGGATTTGAGAGCAATTCGATTCGTTCCACAATCCATCCATCAGCCTGCTCAAAGATAAAAATTAAAATGCCATCCAACTTACCAGACAAAACTAAAAACTAAAAAAGAGAACTTACTTCCAGAAGCCTGATCGCATCCATGGAGACACCGTCGGACACAAGAACTGCCAAATCCTTGCTCGTTCCCGTGTCACGAATGGATTTCCCAAGGACGCGCACTCCCAGCAAGAACTCGTCGCCATAGAGCAGCGTCACGTATGCCTGCGTCGATCGCGGCCTCTTCGGCTCCCAGATCTTCTGGTGGACGCCAAACGCATCCGCGACATTCTTGATCAAGGCCGCAATGCAGCACAGCGACGCCAGAAGAATCAGCGCCCTCATCCCTAGCCTTGCTTGGCTCTCCTAAAATTCCATTCCCCGTCTACTCTGTTTCTAGGGTTCTTGATCCTAGGGCTGAGTCATCCATTTTAAAACAAGATCGCATCTAGGGTTTTTAGAATTAGGGTTCTTGGCCGCCATAGTTAGGGTTCTTGCGCTTTGTGCGTTTTGTGCGATGATTCTACCCAATTCCTCGTTCTGATTCGCCGATATGCGGCCTGTAGACAGAATCGAAGATCGCAGTTTCACTATGAGCACCCGTCTCGGTTCGTTTTGGGAGTTTTCCAGTGATGACAGAAATTTTTCTTTCATATCCATGCTAATTCTGATATCTGTGATGGAATTTTCTGTGACTGAGGATACTGCATTCGTGCGATGATGATTGGATTTTCCAGCTCACTCTGAGAAGATCGGTGAAGTTGATTCATCCCAAAAATCCTGAGCACTTTTTTTTGTTTTCCTTCTTGGGTCTCTTGGTATTCTTCCTCTTTTGCGCTGATGACCTCTAGCTTTTCATTGTTCCATCTCTGACCCCCCTGATGGAAAAAAAAAAATCGCTAAAAGAGTCTCTGAGCGAATGTTTCTATCCTCCACTTTTATTCTCGCGTGCTGTGATTACACTGCTGAGAGAAGAATCTGAGCTCCAAAGCAATGAAGCTTCTTTTCCACCCATAGAATCTGAGCACACGAGCTTGAAAAGTCCAAGATGCCATGGAAAAGAAATCGAATGTGTGTTATACTCGGGTACCCTGTAGCTTGTCGTATAGCCCAGTCAAAGTTCTTTTGCGGATGCTTCAAATTCGTCCGTGCGCCGTCCACTGAGGCAAAGCTGATGGTCTCGTGATTTCTATAATCCGCACGTCATGAGAATGACAATCAAATAAAAGGATGAGTGAGCTCACGATTTTTACTGGCTGAAGCTCTGGCCACGTTTATGACCGCTGCGCGCCGCGCTCGAAGAGGAAAAAGAGGCCGAGCACTCAAGTTTTTTTAGCAAGCAAACTTTGACGAGGGGTTGGATCACAGCCAAAGATATCAAAGCGAAAGGCCCCACACCTTGTTCGTTTTTTGCTGCGGACGAATCTGCGGCGGAGTCGTGTGACGAGCACCGCCTCTCAAAGTGAAGCTTGTCGAGATCGACGCTGCCATTCCAATCCAGCACGCCTCTCGCTCTCTCGGCTGCGTGGCCACTAGAAGCAGCAGATGTTGTCCGCTGAGATGAATACCAGGTGATTCACAGCGCGTGAGATGTTTTTTGTCGGATTTCACGAAGACATCCTGCGTGCGAGAGAAAAAGCCCACACCTGTACAGAAAAACAAAACACCATAAAAACTAAAGTTTTGCAAGATAGCAATGGCTTACCTAAGTTCGTGTGCCTTGTATGTGAATCCAGCAATGCAGCAGTGGAACTGCGACGATCAAACGCTACTTCCGTCGTCAAAGTTTGGCAGTATTAGAGCACGCTTGCAAGCGAGTTTAGCCAAAACGAACCTTTGCTGACGGGGTCCCCGAAACATAATTCAGATGAGCACAGTGAGCGAGATATGCACGCCAGCATTTTTTGGATCCCGCACCACATCCATCCATCACATAAGCGCTTCCTGCCAAGAAAATCAAATCAGATAAATATCCGTCAAAGTGAATGAAGAGACACCAAAAAAATCAAAAGCAGAACAAAAACCACCGGAAAAATAAAGAACCGTCGAACTCAAGAACATAAGACAAGGAAAAAAAACACGCGAAATCGAAAGAACGAATGGAAGGAAAGAAAAGATTTACCGGAAATGGAAGACGATCTCGCCTTTCGGGACGATAGCACGGATTTGTGATGGGCTCGCTTTGGCCCACTCGCGCGAAGCAGTGCGAGCGGTGAGCTTCCCTTCTCGTCCAAAACATCTTACGTGTCGATCATAGGTGTCCAAGGGGGGACCCGAGCTCCCTCTTCTCAGCACGACAGCTGGGCCTCTAGTCCCTCTCAGATGCTTCCTTTGGAATTTGGCGCTTTACCCATGCTTCGCTCATCTCAAGCTGACACCACCACCACCTCCTTTTCCTGCTCCCCTCTCTCTCCTGAACTTCTCCGAGTGACAAGGATAAGTTTTCATCCGCAGAGAAGGAGCACTGCTCACTCGTCTTTGCTTGCAGAGTCTTTTCCTTTCCCACCCACCGCCCTGGTTGAAAGTCATGGAGATTCATTCACCGCCCTGTGCGCCTAGCATATGATCCGTATCTGCCCCCAGATCTCACTCCGCAAATCCCCGCAGCTTTCTTCCTGCCTCTGCCACCGGAGTTCTACACACTCCCGCCTTCTTCATACTTCTCCACGAGTTTCCTGACTGCCATCATGGAAAGAAATGTGAATCCTTCGCAAGTTGCAGCTCCTGGAGGCGGAGGAGCAGCGTCCCCAGCAGAAGCAGTGGCCACACCTGTGACAGTTGCTGTTCCACCAGCAGTTGCCGAGCTCCAGCTCCCCCCTGGATTCCGGTTCCATCCCACTGACGAGGAGCTCATGGTGCACTACCTCTCCAAAAAGGCCGCTCCTTCGCATCCTTTCACTGCTCCAATTCCCATAATTGCCGAGGTGGACTTGTACAAGTTTGATCCCTGGGACCTCCCAAAGCATGCATTATTCGGCGAGCGCGAGTGGTACTTCTTCAGCCCCCGCGAGCGTAAGTATCCCAATGGTGCTCGTCCCAACAGGGCGGCTGCATCTGGCTACTGGAAGGCCACCGGCACGGACAAGCCGATTTGTAGCTCCACTGACGGCCGCAAAGTTGGCGTGAAAAAGGCCCTCGTCTTCTACAAAGGCAGAGCGCCGAGGGGGGCGAAGACCAACTGGATTATGCACGAGTACCGTCTAGTCGACAATCCCCACAAGCCTCGCCGGAAGGGCTCCAGAGTAAGTTTCAATTCCTCCAAGTAGTTGCATAAGTCCTGCATATTGGGGAAAAAAACAAAAAAAAAAAAAAAAAAGAGAGCTCGAGCTCATGAGTGGTATTAAAAACCGATGGCTTACTTTGGCAAGCTGTTCTTCTTTCGTTGCAGCTGGACGACTGGGTGCTGTGCCGGATCTACAGAAAGAAGACAAAGCTCCACAGAACGCCTTCCAAGGCGGACAACAAGCGGCCAGCTGCGGTTGCGAGTCAAACGGCAGCACCGCCAGAAGACGTGCTTGCCTCGTTGCCCGACCTTGACAGCTCAAGGATCTCGACGCTGCCGAGGCTCGGCTCCTTGAACGACTCGTTCGTACAAGGATTTCTGGCAGGGGACACCATCCGGTCTGGCGGCAATTCAATTGGTCAATACGAATGGACAAACAAGGAGAGAATACTCACCACTTCGGCCATGATGAATCAGCTAGCGAGGGAGGAGCCGTCGCTGTTCTTGCAGCAATACATCAATGGAGCCAATGGATTGCACCAGCAGCAGCAACAGCAGCAGCAGCACCACCACCACCAGCAGCAACAGCAGGAGCAAACATTGCAGCTCCCGGTCACAAGAGCACATAACTTCTTCCACGAGAAACAAGGTGCTCCTCAGCAGAACCTCAATTCTCGTCACCATCCTCGGCACCAGCAGCTCAATACCCTGGAGGCTTTGTGGACTACACGAACTCGTTCCAGTTCTTCTCGACGTGAGGCATTACGTAGCCCGACGACGCTACTGACGATCGAGTAAAGTTATTCTCATATAGCGGAGAGAGTTTCTTGCTGGTTGCAAGTCGTGGTGGCCTTGAAATTTCTGTTCAAAGATATAGCAAGCATACTGAAAATCGATGTCAATATCAGACTGTAACAACAAACAGAATATATCGATGGATAGATAGATCGATGGAGCTTGCCTGTACATGTTTGCCTTGCTTGTTGATTCACCAGCAAGATAGATCACTCACAGTGTGCACCACTGTGCCGCTGTTCCTCTCTTTTCCTGATTGACATAGACATGTACCTATAGCTCCAGAAAAGTACAAACCAATGGAGAGACCTTAAAGAGCTTACCATGACTCGTCACAAGCGCATCGAATCAAAGCGAGCGACGAGAGAAAAGAAAGTTTGGCCCACAACCTGAAGAAAGAGAAGGCGATTGAATCAGCGGCGAGTCATCCAGCATAAAAACAAGAGGCGTTCCAGCTACAACAGGACAGATTATTAGCAGCTCCTCTCTCTCTCTCTCTCTCTCTCTCTCTCTCTCTTTCTCTAGAGTTATACACAAAAATCCAGGCCATGCGATCCAAAGCACTCTAGATCGTGCGATGGAGCTCAAGAACGCAACAGAATCCAGGAATTACTCGAGAATGCGAGCTAGACGATCAATCCCGACCCCATAGCTTACCGATTGGCGCATTCCACCGGCGCCTGGCGGCGAGGCGCCATCGCCACTTTTAAACCTAACGAAGACACGTGGAATGTAGGGGTTTATAAGTGTTCTTCTTCTGCAGCCCTAGATTTTGGCTCTTGGCGATGGCGAGCGGCGTCTTTGCGATCGATCAGGTAAGAAATCCCTAGGCGCGTCGTGTTCCTCGGCTCGATCGAGCTATGGCGCCTTGATTCAATCGAAGCAGCGCTTAATTTGAATCGAGGAAACGCTCTAGCTTTGCTGGAATGAGGGAGTCTCATAGCATTCTTTTTTACTGGTCGCTTGGCATTAAGTAGATTATTCGCGTGTGTTCATCGTCCTGGTTGAAAGGAACCGACCGCTACCGCTGTGGCTGTACCGTGGAATTCGTTTGCGTGCTTTCTTCTTCCTGGTAGGATATATAAGTTGTCATGCACATCACGGTGTGTGGTGTGATTTAAGCCTTTGACTGCTTACATCGCTGGAATTTTATTTTTTCTTCCTCTTCTTCTTTCCCTCTTTGATTGCCCAAGATCTAAGCACAGATTCGTTCCTGCTGCTACTTGGGCATGTTGATGTCACTCATATCTGCCTGTAAAGTCTTGGATCCAAGTGAGATTTTCCGAAGAAGGGACTTTTAGTTTGTCTAGGTGGGGTTTTTACAGGAGAACGGACTCTTGGAGTGCTGGTACTCTATATAATAATGGTTGGAGTTTGTTTTGCAGATTACTAGGAAAGAAGTTGGTTTCTCTCAAAACATGAAAAATACACTCAATGGTACACACAGCGGTTTTGTTGCTGCTGCAAATCCAGGTGCTTTGGACTGTTTTTTTTTCTTGTTTTTTCCTTGAGCAAGCCTCTGCGGTCCAGAACTCACAACGGGAAATTCGATGCGGTGATAGGTACTTACATAACAGTGATCCATTCGGTCCAGTTGGAGCCTGGAACTTCAGTCGGTTGTGAATCGTCGTCGCTGCTCTCGACATCCGCTGGTCGACGCGAGCGTTGTTTGTTACCGTCCGAATCTCAAGTCGACAAGAGGCCTCTGTCAGTAACTCCACAGCGTGTCCATTTCCGCCGACGAAGAAGACGGAGCAACCGCTCGGTAGAGATTCGGTGGGACTTCGTCGGTGCCAGCGGAATCCGTGAGAGAGAACGAAGCTCCGGAGGGGAAGTTTTGCTGAAGAGTGGTGGTGCACAGAGCAAGGTAGTGAGGGTGACTCTCGTTCAACCATCCGGCGGTGTTTACGTCCATGGGCTGGTATACGGGTTGATGCATCGGCGGTGCGGACTTGGGCTCCACCTTGCACGCCCGTATGCCAGCTTTGGCCACCGAGTATGGACCGCTCAGCGACCGTGAAAACTGGTCGAGAGCCTTGAGCGAGTTGATGTCCGGGACGAGAGGTTGGCTGGGCTGGTTTTGGAGGTGGTGAAACGTTGAGAAGTCGGGCCTTGGCTTGGAATAGTTACCGGTGGTGGTGAAGGTGTACGATTCGAGTGCTGGTAAGCTGCCAAGGTTGGCTTGAGCCGCGAAACAAGTTGGAAGCTTTAATTCGCTAATGTCAGGCGGTGCTGCTGCTGCTGCTATAGAGGGGTGGTGCAGCATTGTGTCTGGATTAGTATCAGCAGCCGCGACTTGTACTCGGGGCTGCCAGCCGTTCTGCCTTTGCTCCTTGAGGAAGGAAGTGTCAGAGAAGCTTGGGACCTGGTCGTTCTGGCTCGTCTCGCTACTATCAGCAACAGCTTCTTCGGTGACTGTAACGTGAGGGGAGTCGTCTCGCAGCGGAGGCAGTGAAGTGTGAACTTGCTGAGCCGCTATCACATAGTGCGGGTCCCTAGCGAGGTTGCTGGATTCCCTCAACGCCTTTTTGCTGCCGGGGAACTTCTGGAAAACGCGACATATCACCCATTCGGAATCCTGTGAGCAGTTGAAGAAAAGCAGCTTTGGTCATTGGATTCCGACCGGAGAAAGAACAGGGAACACGAGGAGAAAGACTCGAGAGAATGCATCACTTTTTCCAACTGAGAGGTAGTTTGAGACTCACCTTAGGCAGCCTCGCGTTTCGATTAAACTGACTTGCTTCCCCTTCCAGGCGGTATTCGTGCATGATCCAGTTGCTCTTGAGCCCCTTTGGAGCTCTTCCCCTATAGAAGACAAGAGTTTTCTTCATACCCACCAGACAGGAGGTCCGAGAGCTGTTTATGTTTCGGTCCTTCCCGGTTGCCTTCCAGTATCCAGCTTCAGTGGCCCTGTTGGTCCTCATTCCAGTCGGATACTTCCGGTCTCTTAGAGTGTAGAAGTACCATTCCTTCTCTCCCATGCTCGCTTTGGCTGCACAAAGAGAGACCAAAGGTAGACAAAAAAACCATTTTTCAGTGGACATCTCTAACTGATTGCTTCACAGGTTGTCGGGCAACTTACTCGGCAGATCCCAAGGCTCGCACTTGTTGAGGTCAACTTCGGCAATTGCACTGATTCTAAAGCTACTGAAGAGAACTTTCCTGGTCAGGTAGTACACCAGCTCTTCGTCCGTGGGATGGAACCGGAAGCCTGGAGGTAAATATGGATCCTCAGGCCTTTGCTGCATCTGAGCCAAGGACAACAAGTCCATGGTGGAGTAACTCTTTTGCTTTTGCTTGCAGGGAACGCAGGAGCGAGCAAGGAGAAGATTGGAGGAGAGGAGGATAATATAAATCCCGAGTAGCCAAAGACAATTGCGTTCTCGACTGCACAGGCGATGCGATGCGCCCCTAGGTACGGACAAGCGGCAAAGCTCTCACGCTTGGCTCCCGGTCCTACAGATGGCACGGCATTGAAGCGTTTAGAGCCGGAACAAGATGAGCGCTTGTGCATGCAAACAAAGAAAGGCCATCCCTTGGAGCGCCTCACGAAGCCGGCTTATCATCTTTTTGGAGCTTCTCTATCCCAGATTCGCGGACGGAACCAACGAAGCTAGCAGCGCCTCGACCAGAACGCTTCAGTCGCTCGCCAGTAGCTAACAAAACGAACCGAAGATCGCTCGTCACAAAGACAAAAGATGGAGGACGAAGAACAACTCTCGCGAGAAAGAAGAACAAAACTCTCGCTCGCTCGGTCGATCGATCGATCGATTGAGGAGGAGAAACACCGCCGCCGCGCCTCAGGAGTTATTTCTTTTCTTCTTCGTCTTCCTCGCGACCGAGAAAAGTAGAAACCAAATCGGAAAAGCGAGCGAGCGAGCGAGTGTGAACAACTCACACTGATAACTACATCTAGCAGCGTCGAGGCAACCGACGGTGGAGATTCGGCCATGTACTCGTGCTCACATGTCAACGGCCGCTTCCCGCCACTGCGGTAGCGCCACGCGTCCATATTGTCAGGTCCCGGCCTTCAGGGTCCGTGGGTCTGTCAGACGCATTATATCTTCCTTTGCATCAATCGGTGCGCGCTAAAAAACTTATAAAAAAAAAGCGCAAAAAATATTAAACAAATCCAGCGAACTCGCCAGAAAAATTTGCAAATTTTACAAGATAATATTTTTTGTGTGTACGGTCTAGAAGATCGTGCCTCGACGGACCGACCAAAATCACGTAAAAAAAAAGGGAACACTGGAACCCGGAGAGAGTTGAAGTTTGAATGTTTCCAAATATGTGGGGCAATTTTTCTCGCTCATTCTTCATGAGAAAGATCTCTTCCAACAACGGGTGGATCATCAATGTAGGTCCAATCGAATTGCACGATCTATAAACTCAGGTATATGTATACTTCTTGTATGCTGAAATTTCGTATCTGGCAATTAGCTCAACTGTGATGCTTTTCAAAGCGTCTCAACATCAGGCAGTGTCATGGAATTTATATAAAAAATCAGAAAAAATACGATTAAAAGTGTAGACCAGCCCGCCCGTTTCACAGCACATTTTTTTGTTGATTGAGTGGCATAGACGCCGGCCGGGTACGGTGGCCCTGGCCACGCCACTGGAGAAGCGCCATGGCCCACAGAAACGCTCCCGCCACAGCGTACGGACACCACGACGTCACCGGCCACGTCAGTGTTTCGTCACCGCCACGTCGGACGGCATTGGAAAACCAAACAAAACGCTCTGCTGTTTTTCTTGGAAATTTCATAGTTTTGCTTGGAGTGTTATCTAATCGTTTCCAGTTCCAGCGAGACATTTATATCGTCGGCAGCAGAATTTCATGGGCTCTTTGCTTTATTGCTGGAAAGAGGGCGAGAAAATAGAATTCAAAATATCGGACTAGAGAAAATACACTACAAAATACTAAGTCAAGACAATACAAAGAGAGCCCATCGATCATTGAGTGAGGTCATTCCAATCATGTAGCGGATCCCTCAATCATTCAGGAAATGGCAGCCTCCACATTCTAAATCCAAGCGTTCGCGAGAATATGCCGGGGTCAGCGTCCGTTTGAACCGAGCATCTTGCCGGCATATGCTTCTGTCTCCCTAACGGTGACAGTCCGCACGGAGCTCTGTCATCTTGACTGACGGGCGGCCAGGCTTTAGCCTGCTAGGTAAGAAGAATCTTAAGCAGCAGATCTACGAGATTCGATTCCCTATGATACCATTGGCATCATTCTCTCTACCTCTACCAGTCAAAAGCTGTCTTAGATAGTACCGGGTACGCTGCCGGTTTAATGTCTTATGGGGTGGGGTGTACTGGAGGCAGGCCGCTACTGCACACCCCCAACTTGAAAACTTACAAACAAATCCCACTCTACATTTTTGTCCAGAATGTAGGATCTCAGTAGGGTTTTGTACATGAGCTGGATTTTGCCATGGTATGGCAAATATGTTCGTATTTTTATACTGAAAGTAACATTGGTCCAAAACAATTGGATTACCTTTTGGGAATCAAATAATAGTATTCTAAGCATTAAAATGGTGCTGGTACATGGACAGATATGGTAATGTCTGAGGTTGATGTTCTGATGAGCCAGACCAATTTCCCAAAGGGGAAAGGTACAAATGTGCTTCTTCTTCTTGAGCAATGGAGGAGGCAAAGAGTTTAACCTGTTTGCTGGTGGGGTACCAGAAGCAGCCACTTCAAAAAAAAAGGGCTCATGTCTGTTGCAACTTTAAAGGCTTCTGGAGACTCTGAGTGGATGGATAGATGGATGGATTGGTGCTTCTGCTGCTGCTGGAGGTGGAGAGATCAAAACTTTAAGGCTTTGAAACAGAGCAGGTTCTTGCCTTCTTTTTAAACCTCTGTTTCTCTGGACTTTAACAAGAAAGGAAAAAAAGAAAAATGCAGCTCTGGCTTCGATGCAGTCAAAGTTCTTATAAAACTAGTCAAAAGCAGCTTTAAAAGAACTAATCAATATTTCCAAGGTGTTTAGCCTGATTACAAATCACATTTTTGGATGACTTTTGTCCCTATTCAATCATAAAATGCCTCAAAAGAACAATGATTCAAAAGGACACTGCTAGGGGTTAATTCAAAGGGCTGTTCACACTATCATATTTACTTTTGTTTCTTCTTGAAAGCCTTGACAACACCCAGTGAAATCTTTCGAAACCATACCAGGTTCATCAACGCCAGCAGAGGCGGAGCGATAAACAAGAAATAAAATCCAGCATCATGCATTTGTCTCACCTGTCAAGATACATAAGCATGTACAAGTAAAACAACAATTACCAAAACGCTTACCTGATCAAAATGAAGGTAAATATGAGTGAAGAAGTAGACAAAGAGCAGCACTCGAAAGATCTAGAACAACACAAAGAGAAAATCGCAAAAGGAGTCAAGATCTTTGATGGTGGAGGATGATCATAGTAGTGTACCAGCCATGTCAGGAAAAGTAAGATCCCATTGAGGAGGTAGGCGTTTGATCCACTTTGGCCAGCAGTGCTCAAGTACCTTTTGCAACCATTGCGATAAAACACAAAGTTTGATTCGCGATGTGATGGGTGGACGGAGGATCGATCGATCGAGGTGATCGCTTACCATCTCAAGTTGACGAACGGAGTAGTGAATTCCGAGAAGAGGACCAAGTAAAGATAGATGTGCGCGTACCCACTGTGAAGACCCAGAGCTAGCGAGGCGATAGAAAGGCCGTGATGGAGTATCTGTGTTTATATGGACACAAAACAAAGATAAAATATTGAAACGCCAGAAAGATTTGGAAGAAAAGAAGCTTACGTAAACCCATCCTCCAAGATCCGGATAGCACCAAATTATCATCGAGAGATCCGCGATGAAGTAGCCGATCGAGAACTGCATTGGAAGATCGAGGAGTTTCAAACGCTCGCGCAAAGTTATGGAAGCGTTTGATCCAACTACTTACACCAAGAACAGCCTGAGAGAAGATGGTGCTACGGAAGACCACGGGCCCGTACGGGGCAGCGTCGGAGAAGAAATCGCTGTACACAAGAAGGTAAGCGGCGATGGTGGACACAACAATCGCGTGCGCGGTTGAAAATCCTCTAAAAAAGTTGGTGACAAAATTGGTGAACCAAGAACTCGGGATCAAAACTTCAATGTAAGTGGCGATCACGAACAAACCTGTTGCTCCACTCGATTTGCTGCCGCCTCGCGAGGGATCGGTACACCTTGATCTGCGAGAAGCTGGATTCCATGTTGTCGTACACCTATCCAAGTTCTTACATTTTTGAAGCTCTGCTCGTCACCACGATGAAAGGAACAAACAGAGAAAACAAGAAGAAAAAGCTTACAGATTTGCAAAAGACGATCCCCACAGCTATGGACGCCAGCCAGAGCAGCGGCTCCGCCAACCGCCCACGCTCGCCAAAAACCTCCCACATCTGCCGATTGAAGAGCTCCGCCTTGTCCATCGCCGCCCAATTCTAGAAACTCGATCGATCGATAGATTGCAAGATCTCTTCCACTCTCCTCTCGCTCTCTCTCTCTCTCAAGTAGTAGTAGCAAAGAGGGTTATGGAAACTGCTAATCGTGGATGAGGAGACGGGCGCGACTTGTCCACGATCTGCCAAGCTCCGGCGAGAGCCCAATTTTTTAATCGCGATCCAGGCGCTGCGGCAGCCGGGGATTCCACCGTCGCAGACGAACAAGTAGAAGTGGGAGACCGCCACATTTTCTTTCTTCTTTTATTCTCGCCCCACCTTACTCCACTGTAGTAGATTGGAAGAATGGGAGAAGTTTTTCAAAACTTGTGGGCAAAAACGCAGCAACGTCCTTTTCGCGCTTGGTGATAGCCCCAGAATATTCTTCAGAACCGGCACAGTCAACGGCACTATTGACACGTGTCAGTCCCTTACTATCGACAAGTGGCATAAGCCCTAACCTTCGTTGTTTAGATCGTGATTAAATGTAAAGCGCTTGTAGCTCAGTGGACAGAGCGTCTGTTTCCGGAGCAGAAAGTCGCAGGTTCGATCCCTGTCTGGCGCGAATTTTAACATCTTTAAAGGTTTATAAGCCCCAAATATCAGAGAATTCATTGAAAATCTTCTAAAGGTTGGTTTTTTAAAATGTGAGTTCTCTATCGCACCTCGCTCAAGATCATCTCGGCTTGGAGCGCTCTCCCTGATCTCGCGAGACCCTCCACAATGGTGCTGTAGCTCACGCCATCCGGATCACAGCCTTGGCTCCTCATCCTCTGGAAGAACTTGAGAGCATCATCGATGCGCCCCGCCTTGCACAGCCCACCGATGAGCGCGTTGTAAGTCGAGACGCTCGGCGGACAGTGATGTCCACCGCCGCCGCCGCTGCTCATCTCCTCCACCATCCTCTCGGCCTCGGCGAGCCGGCCGCAGCTACAAAGCCCGTGAACCAGCGAGCAGTAAGTCACAGCGTTTGGCTTGCATCCCTCCATCGCCATCTCCCGGACAGCCTCCACGGCCTCCTCGATCTTCCCCGCCTTGCATAGCCCGTTCACCAGGCTGCTGTAAGTCACCACGTCGGGGCGGCACCCTGCTCTAGCCATGGCTTCCATCACGCTCCTGGCCTCCTGCGTTCTTCCCAGCTTGCAAAGCCCGTCCACCACCGTGCTGTATCCCACTACGTTGAGCCCACACCCGTCGCTGGAAGCCATCTGTTCCATCATCTCCAGCGCAGTGTCGATCTTCCCAGACTTGCACAGCCCGTCGAGGATGGTGTTGTAAGTCACTACGTTGGGGTCGTGGTGGCTGTCTCGCATCTGCTCTAGAACCTGATGAGCGTCCAGGACCTTGCCGGACTTGCAAAGGCCGTAAACGAAACTGCTGTACGCAACCACGTCCGGAGCACAGCCCGAGGCCTTCATGCGCTCGAGCAGCTGCTCGGCCTCTTGAAGCCTTCCGAACTTGGAGAAGCCATGGATGACGGACGTGTACGTGAAGAGATTCGCCGTCTTGCTCATCGTGTGCAGCAGCTCCTGAGCCTCGGAGAACCTCCCGGCTTTGCATAGCCCGTCCATGAGCGTGTTGTAAGTCACAACATCGGCCTTAACACCGCTCGCGGCCATCTTTTGGAGTAGAGAATCAGCCATCTCCAGGTTCTTTTCCCTGCAGCAACCGCTGATCAGTGTGTTGAAAGTAATGAGAGTCGGACAGCAACCTGCGCGGATCATCTCCTCTAGTAGCTCCAGCGCCTCTCCAAGCCTCGCGGACTTGCACAGCGACGCCACAACCTTAGTGTACATCAAGGCATCCGGCCGGAGGCCTCTCGAGATCACCTCCTTGAGGAGTTCCCGGCTTTCTTCCACCTTCCCTGCCTTGCAGTACCCGGATAGAAGAGTGCTATACGTTACCATATCCGGAGTACTCCTCCCGCCCCTGGAGATCATATCTCGGACTAGCTCTTCGGCTTCGTGCCACCTTTCTAGCTTGCAAAGTCCCTCGAGCAAACCGTTGTAGCTCACAACGTTGGGCTGGATATCCCTGGCAGCCATCGTTTCCAGAAGCCTCTCGCAGTCACCCGGCCTTCCCTGCTTAGAAAACCCGTTAACAAGCGCGTTGAAAGTCACAGAGTTTGGCGGGCAACCTGTTCGATCCATCTCGTCGACAACGTCGCTGGCTTCGCTCGATCGTCCAGCTCGACAAAGAGCGTCCACAAGCACCGTGTACATGACCACCGTCGGCTGGACACCCTCGACTCTCATCACCCTCAGCCACTTTCGAGCGTCGGCAAACCTCTCCTGCCGCGAGTAGCACTTCACCAGCGAGGAGCTAAAGATCGAGAGAGCCGGAGCAGCGCAGCCGGACCGCCGGGCCAGCAGCCTCACAAACTCTTGCGCAGTGCCGGATCTTCCAGCCTCACAGAGCGCCTGGACGACGGCATTGGAGGTGTCAAAGTCGAGCGAGCAGCCCCGAGCGATCATCTCCATGGCAAGCTCGTAGCCATCGTCGGCCATGCCATGCTTGCACTTGGAGGAGACGAGCACTGTGTAGATCGCGGCGATGAGCGGCGAGTCCCACAGTCGAAAGTATCCCACCGCGGCGCTTACGTCCCCGGCCTTGCACAGCGCGGAGATTATCGGGAGATGGGAGTACTCGTCGGGCTGGAACGAGGAATCCACCATTCTTGCCACGATTTCCAGCGCCGCGACGAGATCCCCGGCCTTGCAGTAGCAAGAGATGACCATGTTGTGGGAGAATGCATCGCTGGGGCACGACTCGAGAATCTGGCGCGCCTCTCGAGCCCTACCCGATCGCGTGAGGAGATAGATGAGGCAGCCGGAGGAGAATCTGGTGTGGAAGAACCTGGGGATCGTATCGGCGGCCCAACGGAAGAATGCGAGCGCCACATCGGGATCGCGTAGCCGCCGCACGACGCTCCCGACGACGTTCGATGGCGTCGTCTCGTAGCAGGCATAGGGGACGAGATCAGACTCCAGCTGCGGCCAGGGGCGCCCGCTCTGGAGCAGGCTCGCAATCTCTTGCACCGTCCTCTTCCATCGCATCGAAGAGCCCGAAGAACCCTAGATTCCCTTTCATCTGTGGAAGATTCTGCTATCTTTTTGCCCTTATAGTTTAGCGGAATATACCCAGAAAGCGGCCGAAGGTATATTCGTTTGATGGCTTTTCATCTTAAAGACGGTTGCTTGGCAAAAACCCTAGAACGCAAATGAGGGGGAAGAAATGGGCTGTGGAGCATCGAAAGAAAGCCCGCAGTCCGCAGCCATAGATCCATCCCCGATCGGTGACAGGAAGAAGGGCGCGATTGCGACAGTGGACGGCGAGTGCTCGGATCTCCGCGGTAATGGCGGCGACGATTTCGACTGCGACCCCGGGGACGATTCGTCCGCCGCGGCTAGGGCTTCCAAGGCGGTGAGCTTGATCGTCAGGACGTGCTCCCCGGAGCGGCAATCTAGCCCGCCGCGGCAGGAAGAGGAGGAGGAAGCGCGGGGCCAGAGCGACGAGGAGGAGGAGGAGGATGAGGGGAATCAGGGAATACTGAAAGCCGAGAGGGAGAAAGAGGATCATCACGGCGATCTGGAGGAGGATGGGAGTTCCGAGACGATTGTGTCGCCGTCGAAGTCCCCGGATCTGGCAGCGCTGGACGTGACAGAGAAGGAATGCTGCGGCCAGGGTGTGGATGATATTCTGCCAAAGGCCGCGGCGGCGGCGCTGGAAGCGATCGTCAAGAGCGCCGAGGATGACGTCCAGGCCATGAAAGTCGTCGCGGCCGTGGCTGCGGTGGGGGACATTCTCTTCGGTGGCAAGGAGGAGACCGAGACGAAGATCGAGAAGTGCCAAACGATCGTCAAAACTCTTGCCGAGGTTGATCCATCGATGCTGTGATTCTTTTCTTTCGTATGGTTTGGTTCTTCGTTCTAAATATCTTTAGCTTTCTTTTTCTCCAGGTGGATGCCAATACGATCAATGGATTTTTGAAGCCGGATCAACAAAACTTTCGTTTTCCAGGTGCTGAGAACTCAGCCCTGCCATGAACAAGTAAGCACGTAATGCATAAACTCTACTAGTCTCTCTGTGGCTCGCTTCTCACATTCTACTTCTTTTCTACGTCTTGCCCAGGACTTCCAGCTAACAATCAACCCGACGAGATCGTCGATGAGCACAGCGAGAACGAGAACGAGAACATCGACAGCAATTCCCCAAAGAGCAGCTTCCTCTTCGACTACTGCCAGAAGCTAAACAACTACAGGATTTCGCCGCCGTCTACAGCGTCGGCCTCGTCCTCCGAGGCCGACACACTGTCCATGGTCCAGGATTTCCTGGAGGAAATCGACCTCACCAAGGATTACGTGGAGCTCCCGCCCACGCCTAAAGTTTCCTCAAAGTCCAAGAACAGCAGCAAGATAAAGCAACTCACTTTCTCAGATGCTGTGATATGACATCAGAACCAGTGCCATTTCTCAATATTTTCAATCTTATGAGTTGAATGCACTGGCAATTCTAAAAATAATTCATTTTTCAATTAAAAACTGTAAATGAATAATAACCAATATTTAAGAATATTCAAGCATTTTATATAGATGGGAAAGATAATAATTATTTGTAGTTAGAACCAAGTAAAATTAAATATTAATTATAATAAAAATATATCTTTGTAGAAATGGGATATTTAAATATCCATATCCAAAAACCCTAGCTTATATGCAATCTGACAATTATTAAAATCCCACTATATTAATCTTAGTGTATAGCCATTAATACTAGTATATACCATTATAATCATATATTTGGTCTTCACATCATTCTCTCCTCTCGGAAAAATGGAAGGCAATCAAGGTTTTCTGGTTGATGTGCCAAGATTTGAAGGGACATTAAGAAGAGGCATTAGTGGATCTGTAAGTGGTATTAATTTAAATTTGCACATGCATAATTTCTATAGGATTGGCCTATGCTAAACCTTATAAACTTCCAGTCTAACATTTGATATTATCCCTTCCATTAAGCAATGAATTTTTTAAATAAACCATGTACTATAAAATTGGGAAAATAGATTAACATAAAGTTAATTCATTTTGTACTCTACAAATGGATGATGATAGAAGTTATAGCACCATTGTTGTCCCATTTGTATGTAGCCTAAATATTTAGTAGACTTGGGCTTGGTTAAGTGGAAGAATACTCATCAAATATTGATAATATGACTTAGTATTGATAGCTTGTGATAATTGCAAATGTTAATTCAATTCCGTTAGCAATATCAAATCTTAACTATATAAGAGTTTATATAGTGAAGCACCAATAGAACTTTGTACCCCTATGACATACATATGGATGATAAACATGTGTAAAAATGTGGCATATCCCTAACCAAGATATTAAAATGTAAAATGCCTTAACCATAAATGCATAATCATTACTTGAGAGAATCCTCTTTAGAAAAGAATGATGAAACACTAAGCAATTGATGAAAAAGTATCCAATAGTAGTTACAGACAAACTAATAAAAGCACTAACTTCCATCCAATGAGTCAAGTAGTTATAAGCAATAATGATATACTTATTACCAATAGTTGACATTAAAAAGGGCTCCAAACACCACAACTGAAATGGATAGGAAATTGTAATTAATTCTAATTTTCCATCTATAGCATGAGGGGGATTTAATGAGTTTAACACTAAACATAATTACACACATACTGGATAATATCACATTGCATATTTGGCTAATATAAAGATTTTTGCAACTTCACAATCACACAATGATGTCTTATATGCCCATCTAGAATAAAACAATCATGATAAACATATAGAAAGCGTGGAATAAAAATTGAAAACATCAATAGCTATAAATGATTATTAAACTTTATCCTTACAAAATAAAGAATACCATCCTTAAGGCAATATTGAGAATGTAAATGCTAAAATGGCAAAATCATCAGCAAGTCATATAGAATTTTTAAATCCATCATAAAGTTTTTAAATTCACAGCCCAACGTTTTGAGCCTTACAAACCTTTTTGAGAGAAGGTAAATCTTATTTTGCACTTTATGGACATTGAACATTAAGTATAGCAATTGCTAATAGCACTAAAAAATCTATAAATGTTAGAATAATAGATTCTTCAAGAATAAAAGAAGAGAGTAAAGAAGGGAGAGGAGCTTGAGAAAGGACATTAACATCAATTACAAAACTCTCTTAGTGATGAATAACCTCGAAATTATATATTTAAAACTTCAAAGCCTATTGAGAAATATGACCAATTAAGCTCTTTTATTCTAATAACGAAGTAATTGCAACATAATCACCTTTTAGTAATATTCAAGAATTATATAGATATGCATAAAGTTTTTCAAAACCCCAAACTAAACACTCTTTTGTCATGGAGTAGTTGTACACCAAAACTAAAAGAGTTGTCAACAGCTCTTTGAGATTTATAAACACCCCCTCATAGTCTATAGACCAGATGAAAGATGATATTGATAACTTTAACAATGTGCAAACCCTAAACAATACAATACAATTAGAAAGATGATTAATAAAACAATTGAGATATTGTACTTTATCATAAAAATGATGCACATTATTTACACACTTCGAAGTAAGAAACTTGAAAAGATCCACAAGTTTGTTAGGATTAACTTGTAAACTTTAACAAAAAATACAGTACTCAAGATAAATCATGTTTTTGAACCCAAACACACACTTCAATTGCTTCAACTTTAAATTAACTTTTTATAATTGATTTAACATTTTACAAACATCACGAATATACTCTTTATACATCCCTTCTGAGTGGATTAATACATCATCGATGAAATCAATAAATATATTCGGCATATCGTAAAGAACTTTGTCCATCATCCATTGGAAAGTCACTAGAGTATTAGTTAAACCAAATGGCATCACCAAAAACTCATACAAACTAAATGGCATATGAAAAACAATCACAAAAATATTTTTTTCAACTACTAACACTTACTATTACCCAAAAATAATATCTAACTTAGTGAACCAACTACTTCTTCCTGGACAATCTAAAAGATCAACAGTGTGAGGAAAGTAATACACATATAGGATAGACACTTCTTTTAATGGATAATAATAGATATAGAAACAAATACTTCTATTAGGGTTCATCATAAGACGAGGTTTAAATGCCCAAAGACTCCACAAGTTTTAGATAACACCCTTTTCCAAGAAACCACCAATGTATACGATGAATACATTTGAAGTTGTTTTTCGTTATGTTTTGCCCCTCATTATGATGTGGATAATGCTTGCATAGAATTTTAACATTTCTAGCAAAGGGAAATGACACTCGGGGTTTATATATAAGTCTCATTAGATCTTTTTCTAACATGATCTGCTTTGATATATTTGGCTCCACACAAAGCAAAAAACTCTAGAAGCAAATGCCAAATTGCATTATTGACTTAAATGGCTCATGATGAAAAACAAGCAATTGTTGAAATACATTATCACAATTGTTGGCATATTCAATATATACTTAAAGTGTCTATGAGAATGTTTTAATCTGCATGAGTGACTACACTCAAACTATTGTATTATTGCAATGCGGAGATACGCAAGAAACTCATATAAACTATAAGCAACCAAAGGGAACGACTTAAGAGACGATCCATAGGGTTTAAATATAGAGGGAAAGGGCCCATGAACAAAAGTGCACCCCTTTTTCCAATCGGTTAAGGGTCTTGGGATATTCAGGGTTAAGAGTCCTTGGGTTTGAATAATACTGGGCCCGGGTGACCTCCCAGGAAGTCCAAACTCATGAGTTTACATTTGGTATCAGAGCGATCTCGGGTCCGACTCTGTTGGTTGGCTAGGGGAATCACACCACATGTTGATTGACATTTGGCTGGTCCAATTTGCTCCCGCTAGGCTAGGGTGTCAAGAGAGCGGGGCTCTCGGGAGAGCTGCGGCTCTCAGCTTCCGTTCACGAGGGCGTGAACTTGCAGGGAAGCGTGGTGGATTGTAAGCAACCAAAGAGAACGACTTGAGAGACGGTCCATAGGGTTCAAATATAGAGGGAAAAGGCCCATGAATAAGAGTGCACCCCCTTTTCCAATCGGTTAAGGGTCTTGGGATACTTGGAGTTAAGCGTCCATGGGTTTGAATAGTACTAGGCTGGGTGATCTTTCGGGAAGTCTAAACTCAAGAGCTTACATAAACATCAAGCATCATTCTAAAAATGATAGATAGCAATCACCATGAAATGATTAAACCAATAGTACATACCATCCCTAGGATTCTCACAAAAGAACTCTAGCCAAACATGAGGATTAGTAGTAAGAGTAGAAGGAATTATACCATGCATTGTGAATATTATTACCAATTGAGTTTGATTGTTCAACTACAATCACATAGCATCAAGTAAGTACACCAACTACTACTCCAGAACTACTCTAGGGCTCACAATGGAGCTTTTTACATACCATCCCTAGGATTCTCACAAAAGAACTCTAGCCAAACATGAAGATTAGTAGTAAGAGTAGAAGGAATTATACCATGCATTGTGAATATTATTATCAATTGAATTTGATTGTTCAACTACAATCACATAGCATCAAGTAAGTACACTAACTACTACTCCAGAACTACTCTAGGGCTCACAATGGAGCTTTTAATGTAGCTCAAGGGTGGTTGGGTGGTGAAACACATCAAGAGGAAGCATAGTATAATTGAGGGAGATTAGATTGTTATCTTTTAGCGTTGGATATTAACATTAGTATTAGAGAAAGGAGAAAGAGGCTACTGCTCTACTATGAAAATAAACTAAAAACGAAAAAATAAAAATAAAAATAAAAAAGTTATAAGGAAAGTTAAATCTAAGATCTAAACCAAAATCCTAAATCCATTCCTTAGGGATAATCAAAGCTGCCCCTCAATCTCCACTAATATAAGTGTATGGATATGGAAATGTAATATAGAAATATAAATATCAATTAGCCAAAAACCTTGGCTTGATCCAACTCAAAACCAATCTAATGATTATTATGCTAATATTAGTATACAACATTGTAACTGTATACTTGGACCTCATATTATGATTTTTCTTAAAATAAAAATAATATACTTCTTAAATATATTTTAAAATAATTTTAGGATGTATTAAAATCTTATAAAAGACCTCTCCCTAATCATTGAATTTCATCAATCATTACAATATAAACAATTATTACTCCTTGTTATAAAAAAGGATTAATTTCTTTTTACATTTTATCATGCCTTTTTGTAACTTACTAATTAAAGTAAATTTTAGATTTTAGTATAAAGGATGTAATTACAATCAAGATTAATAAGATTAATTCTTTCATTTTTCTTATTTAGTGACTAGCTGAAAGTTTTGGAATAACAGGCCAACACACCAAGTTGGCAAGTTATATAATCCATCCAACAAATGAGACTTACCATATAAGTATGCACAATGTCTAGCTATGCATATACCAAGTGCAAATAGGATCCAATGACATCTGATATATGGGGTTGTTGACTCTGCACGCATCCTTGCATGAGAACTTTCATTTTACTCCCGGCTTGGCAAATTTATCTCAAGCTTTCCTGCAGTGGGAAATGGATGAAGATCTGTCTCTTGCATCCAGGCTTAAGCGCTGCAATAGTGCTCTGGAAGCACAAACGCTCCACGGGAGAGTGTTGAGTGCTCACAAGGGTGATCGATATCTTGCAAATCTGGCCATCCAGATGCACGGCCGACGTGGCGACGTGGCTAAAGCAAGGAGCGTATTTGACGGCATCGCACGACCCAACGTTTTCTCGTGGAACTCGATGCTCTTGGCATATGCCGCGAACGGGCATCTAGAGGAGGCCGAGAGGATATTTCAAGGGACATTGCTTAGAAACATCATGTCGTATAATTTAATGATGCTAGTTTACACGAAATCTTTTTACGTCGAAAAGGCTAAAAGCATTTTTGATACTATGCCCGATCGAAACCTTGAGAGCTGGAACGCAATGATCAAAGCAAATGCCGAGTGTGGGCATTTGATCCAAGCGAAGGATGTGTTTGATCGAATGCCCGAGCGTGATGTTATCTCCTGGAACACGATGATCGCTGCTTATGTCCGCGCCGAGAACACGCAAGAAGCCAAGGCAATGTTTGATGATATGCCCGAGAAAGGTATCGTGACGTGGAACACAGTCTTGTCGGCGTGTAACAACGACGTGGATGCCACGCACGCTGTCCTGCAGCAAATGCCCGAGTGGAATGTGGTGTCGTGGAATACCGCGCTGACCACGTTTGCAGACAACGGGCAGCTGTTCGCCACGGTGGATCTGTTTGAGAGGATGCCGGAAAAGAACGCTGTGACGTGGAATGCCATGATAATGGCATATGCCCATAACGGGCATTTGGCGCTTTCCAAGGCGTTGTTTCATAAGATGCCCAGGCCAGACATAGTGACGTGGAACACAATGCTAAAGGTGTTTTCAAGTTTTGGCCACTGTAAAAACGTTTATGACACAATGCCGGGATGGAATGTGGTCTCTTGGAATATTATGCTAGCCGCATATGCCCAGAATGGGCATATACTAGAAGCAGAACGTTTGTTTAAAGAAATGGCAGATTGGAGTGTGATAACGTGGAACATAATGCTAGAAGGATATGCTTTAGTTGGAAAAATAGAAGATTGTAGAAAGATATTTTTTTCAATGAAAGAGAAAAGCTTGGTATCTTGGAATTGTTTGATTCAAGCGTATGCCGAGAAAGGGGATGTTGAGAATTCGAAGTGTCTGTTTGACAAGATGCCCGAGAGAGACGTCATCTCCTGGACGGCAATGGTGGTGGCATATTCGCAAAATGGCTACTTTCAAGATGCCAAGAATCTCTTTGTGGAGATGCCGGAGCGCAGTGTGGTTTCTTGGACAGCAATGCTGGGAGCATATGCCTGGGCAGGGCATGTAGAAGAAGTAAGAATCTTCTTTGATACAATGCCTGAGAGAGACTCAGCAGCATGGTCTGCAGTAATATCTTCAGTCTCAAATGCTGGAAAAGTGAAGTGTGCTATTTTTTTGATGGTTACCATGAATCTGGAAGGCTTTGATGTTGATGAGATTACAATGATAAGCATTCTAGCAGGGTGCAGCGAGAAAGGACTGCTGGAAGAATGCCGCTGGTATTTGCTTGCAATGACAAATGACTATGGTCTAGTGCTAATTGAGGAGCACATATGGGTCATCATAGATTGCTTAGAACGATCAGAGCACAAAGAAAAATTTCCTAAAGTATCACCTCTTGTATATTCTTCAAAGAATGTGCACTAAAAATCCTTCAACCTCTTTTTCTTTCGCTTGTTTTTTTTTTTTTTTTTTTGTTGCTAATCTTCAGTCTCTACAAACCCAACATTGGCGACAAGGACCATCTTGTCCCGTGTTCTTCCCTTCAGCACAGCAACATCCTTGACTTTGTCTAGGAGCCCTTCCAGATCCTGGACGCCAAAAGCCGCGTAGTCTGGATCCTTGGAGTACCTCTGTCTGTAGATCCTGAGAAGATCACTCACCAGGATATGATACTGGAAGCTAACCAGCAGCTCCTGGAGCTCCCGCTTGAAAGCCTCTCTCGCAAGCTCACTACCACCACCACCACTGCCACTACTCTCCACCACTTCCTGGATCTCGATCACCTCCTCCACCTCTCGATGCTGCTCGCTGCCTCGCTCATCCGGCGAGTCGGACGAGTCTTGAGAAACGTCCAGCTTGCTCACGTAAACCACCACTTCCTCGTCCACCATGCTCTTGGATTCCTCCTTTGGAGCCTCGATCTCCTGTTCCTCCACCTCGTTCTCCCTCTCGTCATCGTCGTCCTCTTCGTCATCGTCCTCGTCGTTTTTGCCTTCACAAGCGCTCCCCCACACCTCTTTGTATCTCGCAGCCATGCGCTTCCCCATGGCCGTCAGGTGGACCTTCCTCTGTGAGCCTTTTCCCTTGATACACACCGTGTCTTGCATCCTCTCGATCAAGTGAACCAGCCTGCGCGACCCGTAGTCGGCCATGTAGAGTGGCTTCTGGTAGAGCTTGATATACTTCGATGGTATCTTGAGCATCAGCATCTTCCCGCCGTGCAAGCTCAGCAGCTTCACGAGCTGCCGCTTCAAACCGGAGATATCCCCCGGCTGGACGAAGGACGGGCTCCCTGGATCTTCTGGCTCCACCGGAAGTGCCGAAGACGTGCTTGGTTGCGACGTTGTTCGCACATTGATCTGAGTCCACTGAGGACTCGGGCTCATTTGCTGCGGAGAGTGACGCTCCTGCTGCTGCTGCTGCTGCATCAATCCCCACTCGCCACTGCCCTCCCTCCTAACGTACCGAGGCTGAGGAACTGGAATAGGTGGCGAGAGTCCGGTGGCGCCTCGGCCAGTTTCGTCACCCGACTCGTCGCTAAACATCACCGGGAACCGTCGATCCACACTCTCCCGGGGCTGGAAAGGCCTCGCCGGAACGAGGCCGTGTCCCCGAGCAACGCTGGTCCAGTCCCACACGTACTTCCCAGCGCTGCAAAGGCTTCCGGAGACGTATCCGGAAGGAATGGCGAGCACCACCGTGTAGTCGCGCTGCCCGAGCTTGTGGAGCGCCGGGGCGAAGTCGACGTCGCCGGTGATGAGAAGGATGGTGCAGGGTGGCCGGTTGTCCAGCGCGAACAGGAACATATCCACGAGGATGGCTTTGTCCGACGCATTCTTCCTGCCGTTTGGAACGTCGATGAGGTTGACGCCGGTTCTCTGGCAGCCTTCTCTCACCTTGCGTGGGAAATGGTTGAAGTCGCCATAAGCCGAGAACATTTTCACGGCGCCCCGGGTAGAAGAATGCATTCTCAGCGCCATCCTCACGTTTCCAGCAACCTCCTCGGGATTCACCTCGCCTGGAACCGTGCAATTCTCGATGTCCCACAGAATTGCCACCGGAGCACTCGGGATTTTCTGGTGTTGCTGCTGCTGCTGCTGTTCTTGCTGCTGCTGGATCCTCATATCCTCTCTTGGCACTCCAGTTCCAAATCCTTGCGTTGCTCGGGAAGGACCACTGCTACCAGAGTTGCCGATCCCTGTGAGCGCACTGCCGGACCCCATTGCGCCTTCGCAAAGATCTTCTCCAGCCAAGAACCCACTAAAAGCCGATCAAATCCTGGAACCCATTGACTTCCCGGGGGCGGGAGAGCGATCTACCACCGGCCTAGCCTACGATCCAAGCGACCCATCTCGCCTTTGCCGGCGAAGGAAGAGAACCAAAAAAAAATTGTCTCCACCACCGCCCTTACGTACAGCACGGACCCGAGCCAATCCCCTGGAACCACGTGTCGGGCCATCGACATATCCACAGTCGTTGGTAACTTAGTATCACTGTCCCTGGTTCTTCTTCCTCTTCCTCTTTGGCTTCTTTTTCACAGCGTCCAAGAGACTCGTTGGCTCGAGCTTTGCTTCTTTATGCGCTGCCACTTCCACCATCTCCACATCTGTGTTCTTCTCCGTCGAAAACACGGGACCAAGTTGCCTGTCTTGCTGTTGTGGCGGAAGTGCTTGGTACACTGATGCCGCAGAAACCAGGCCTTGAATCCCTCCTGGCTGTGTTTCCACTTTCACTGACTTTTTGACTGCCAGATCAAACTCGTCCAGTGCCTCAGCATCTGCATTTTACAGTTAAAAGCAGGGAAAAAGGAAAAACTTGGAACTTTACCGAGTGGTCTTGCGCTCTGGAGACTCCTGAGAGAGTGAAACGTTCATGTCAATTGGATACAAGGAAAGCTGAAGTGACGTGACTTGCATACCAAGTAGAAGCACCGCCTTGGAACAGTCGTCCTTCCTCCTTCCGTGCTGTGTCTTCTTTCGCGTCCGGCTCCTCCTCTTCGCTGTCCGTGTCGCTTTCCATCGGCGTAGCTTCAGCTTCCAGCTTTAAGCTTCCGGTTGAAGTGAATTCGTTAAGCTGTGGGCCTGTGTTAAGCTGTGGAACTGTATCAGCAACGACTTGGGCGGTCTTGCTGTCTTCTGACGGTCGATGCCGTCGGACTTTTCTTTGCGCTCTTTCGATCTCATGACTTTCGGCCTGAGAAGCGACCGCATTGTAAATTGAAAAGGAAAAGCAAAAAAGAAGCATACCCCTTTCTTCAATAGAGCCGCGGTTTCAGCGGCCTTTGACGCTGCTATACGCATGCATCGTAGTATTTCATTCATCCGGACGGCAACACCACCTCCTTTCTGGATCGCACAAACTTCTCCATGAGCGTTGACAGTCACTGTTAAACGGCCACCCATCACCGCTTCTTCCTTCAAGCTAGGATCTAACACCTGCAAAGTAAAATTTATAAGAAAAACAACGACTAGTGTCACACACAACGAAAACTTACGACTAGCTCGCCATCAGCCAAAAACCCGAATGTTACAGCTATTGGCAAATGATGTAGCGTAAGAGGAAGTGGCTCGCGAACCTGAAAGCACAAGGCCAGAATAAGATCAAGCAGAGAGCGTTTGAGAAAACCTCAGGGGGATGGATAGTTATATCCTGACCATCTGCACCACCAATGCTACATTCCGGCCTTCGAAACGAGAGAAGCCCAGCTAGAGCAGCCAGATTGGCAACGTCTATAAGATTACTGCCAATGAAAACCAAATGCTAACGTTCGAATGGACCAAACATCAAGAAAAAAGCTTACCCTCCATTGTCTAGAATGTGAATATCGATGCGCAAAAACCACACGGCTTTTCCTGCTAGAACACACAGTGATTCTGTGTCCACGGCCCTGCTTTCCCTGGAAACAGTAACAGTGAAGTTGATTGTTCTACACGAAAAGAAGAGAGAGAGAGAGAGAGAGAGAGAGAGTGATGGAGCATACCTTAAGCCACGATCGATAACACGTCCCAGCTCTACTGCTAATTCCCCAGGACGCCCAGGCTCAAAGGAAGGATCAGCCATTGGCGAAAATTCCGTGTTAATGACCAGGGAGCCCTCGTTCGGACGATCCGGGTATGGCGTCCCCAGCTGAGCGCTCACCACGGCCAGCACCCTCGTCTCCCCTTGCTGGACTTCCACAGCTCCATCTTCCCTGCCGAGAAAGAGATTTCGAGCGAATCGAGAGAACTTTCTCCTCTTACCTGGCGAAATTGATGAGCGAGCGGCGAGAATCAAAGGGAGCCCGGCCGTCGACACGCAGCTCCTGCCGCAGCGCCGATTCCACGAACTCCCGCTCGTTGATGCTAATGCGCACGCTGCCCGCCATGGCCAAAAACCCTAAACCTTAAACTCTATAAGATTAAATGTTTGATTATACTCTAATAAATATTATTGTACTAAGATATCTGACTAATCAAAGCTTTAGAAGGAACTTCGTTCACGATTGTCACTCCTAATCAGCTGAACCAATTGAACAAGCCTGTTATTCAGTGGCTGAAGAGGCCTTGCATTTTCTCCCTGGATAGAAAAAGAAAAAAAATTCTTAATTATTAAATCGATTAGTATATAAAGATACCTTCAAAGACGCTTTGAGCGCCCAATACTGGTTTTCTGGCTGTGAAAACCAGAATGTTAGAGCTTTGAGCTGCATGGAAGGCTAAAAGACTCTCACCTGGGAATAAACATATTCTCGGAATATGGAGGGGTTCCACAAGGATTTCAAGCAGTTCGGGATTGATAGTTCTTATAAATACATCTTCTGCCAAACGTGGAAGATAACATTCCAGATGAAAACATTTTAAGTTTAAAAAAGAAACAATAGCAAGATTAAATCTACCTGGGTAATAAACGGATCTGCCCCCGGAATTACTGCAATGTTCCCTTCGTGAACCACGTGAATCTCCATAGGATATCTGCAAAGGATAGTAGTAAACAATAATAATCTATGAGGAGACTCCAGAAACCTTCTGCCATCGATGGTGTGCTCGCTTGGGATGTCGACGTGATATATTATCCATAGAAGATTAAACTGCCCGGCATCTCCAAGAAATCCCACCCAGT
This sequence comes from Selaginella moellendorffii, assembly GCF_000143415.4. Taxonomy (NCBI): domain Eukaryota; kingdom Viridiplantae; phylum Streptophyta; class Lycopodiopsida; order Selaginellales; family Selaginellaceae; genus Selaginella; species Selaginella moellendorffii. Next base: position 3,234,342 of record NW_003314262.1, read on the forward strand.
TTTGAAAGATGTTTAAGAATAACAGGGACAAGAGTTCTAGCTACAAACAGTGAGTTCTCTAAGATCTTTAACCCCGCGATGTTCAACGATCGCAGATGAGGATTTGTCCACAACTCCTGGAGTAGCCGGGAAGCTCAAAGCAACTGGCGACTTGTTTTAAACCACTGGTGGCATCTGCCAAAAGAGAAAAACACAAAGAAAAGAGCCTCAATGGAACTCTACATATCCTTCTGTGGCTATTAACCTGCGAGAAACCAAGCAAAGAAAGGACACAATCAGCATTGATGTGCAAAGGATGAATCGAAGGGATGAATTGGATAACAAGGAAAAGGACTGTCTGGATTCATGAAACTGGACTCATGACTATTAGAAAAACAAACAACATGTGAGTTTTGGTACTACATGGTGTGGTAGAAGTTGACAAACTACATAATGTAGAAAAAGCTGCATGCATACGTACATAAGAATGCGTGTGCAAAAAACATCACATTAATATTATAAAAAGCGCATTTTATAAGTTCAAAGAATAGGAGATAAAACCCTAAACCTTATACTCTAATAAGTTTATTTTTGATAATTTATACTCAATAATAATAATAATAATAATAATAATAATAATAATTATTATTATTATTACTACTACTACTACTACTATTTTATTTTTTTGGTTTGCTTAAGCAAACCTGGATGGTATTGGATATACCTAGAATATGCTTGGATGTTCTAGGATATTCTACCATCTAACGGTTGTTATTCATTTAGATTAATCTTGTATTTATAATTTATAAACTTTCTTAAACCTTTTCTAGTATATTCTTTTTCATTCTACCATCTTGATATGCAATAAAATTAATCTTGTATATATAAATTACAAACTTGCTTATAATTATAAACTTTATTTGATCAATTGGATTAATAAGTAATAATAACATTAGTATTAAGCAAACCAAGCATTGCTACATGCAACACGTAGCAATTTTTTTTATTAGTGAGACATTTTATTATGTTTGATCAAAGCTTTAGAAGGAACTTCTTTCATGAAAGTCACTCCTAACCAGCTGAACCAATTGAACAAGCCTGTTATTCAGTGGCTGAAGAGCCCTTGCATTTTCTCCCTGGATAGAAAAAGCAAATCATTCCTGATTATTTATTTGATTAGTGAATAAAGATACCTTCAAAGCAGCTTTGACTGCCGAATACTGGTTTGTTGTGAGACTGGTCGGCTGTGGAAACCAAAGAAAAACAAAAACTATGAGCATAGAAGGCAGGTAGCAGGACTCTCACCTGGGAATAAACATTCCACACGACATTCTCGGAATATGGAGGAGTTGTAAGCGAGCCATTGTATCGGAAGAACATGTCTGAAGGGATTTCGAGCAGTTCGGGGTTGATAGTTCTTATAAACACAGCCTTGCTTTCTTCCGGGGAGGATGCTAACGTTGGAAGATAGCGTTCCAGCTGAAGGTAAAAATAAATTTAAGTTTTACAACAAGCAAGGACAAGAATAAATCTACCTGGGTGATAAATGGATTTGCTCTTGGTCCAATATCATAGAGCAATCCAATTACTGCAATGTTCCCTTCAGAATTCTTGTGAACCACATGAATCTCCATCGGATATCTGCAAAGGATCATAGTAAACAGTTAATAATCTACGAGGAGACTCCAGAAACCTTATGCCATCGATGGTGTGCTCGCTTGGCATATGAAAGTGAACATTTTCGATGTGGTATATTTTCCAGAGAAGATTAAACTGCCCGGCATCTCCAAGAAATCCCACCTAGTTTTGAAAGATGTAAGAATAAAATGACAATAACTCTAGCTACAAACATTAAGTTCTCTATGATCTTTGTCCCCGCCATTTTCAAAGATTGCAGAGGAGGATTTGTATCTCGTGTCCACCACTCCTGGAGTACCAACTGATCCCCGGAAGCTCAAAGCAATTGGCGACTGGTGTTTTAGACCACTGGTAGCATCTGCCGAAAGAGAAAAACACGAAGAAAAGCCTCAGTGTAGAACTCTACATATCCTTTTGTGACTATCAACCTGCGAGGAAAACCAAGCAAAGAAAGGAGACAATCTTCACTGGAAGCATTGTTGCGCAAAGGATGAATCGAAGGGATGAATCTGATAACAAGGGAAGGAGTGTCTGAATTTAAATTGGACTCATCACCATTAGAAAACAAACAACATGTGTGTGTACTGCAAGGTGGAAATTGACAAACTCCGTAATGTATTAAAGCTGCACGCATACATCTGTTAAGAATGCGACGCGCAAATAGTTTAAAAAGCCGTAATAAAGTTTATAATTTATAGACAACGAGGATATTCCTATAAGAGAATATCCATTACCATTCAAAAAATATTAAAAGGTGAGATACAAGGTTTTCTAGATCTTACTATCAGAGGTAGGGGACTCGGAGGCATACGCGGGTCGCTTGCTCTTCTTCTCCAAGTAAACATACCAGCGATAAGCCTCCAGACCTGCGGTGGCTAGCACTGCTATAACCAAGAACGCCGTGTAGAGGTTCTTCAAAGTCCTGGACCCCTGGAGCAGCTTAAAACCCTTGTAAATGTTGGTGAAGATGAGAACGAGAGTGAGGTAGCCGAGGCCGTGATGGTAGATCTTCCAGTAGGGGCGGATCTTGTGCTCTTTCTCTGGTCTGAAAACAAGCGAAAGCACCTGAAGGAGAAACAAGGAACTCCGTGTTAAGCTGAACCAAAAGGCTTGATCTTTGATACCTGAAGTGTTGCAAAGACGAAGATGGCGGTACCGACGTTTTGGTGGACCTGAGAAGCAGCCGATTCTCCACTGTAGCTGGCGAGCTTAAGTCCGATTCCCCAGCCAACCACACCGAGAAGATAACCCGTGCACTGTAAACCGACGTGACCGAAGAACCATTCTCGGCGGTGGGAGTAAGGCCTGACATATCTAGCCACCATGACCCCGAGCGGTAGAAAAATCCCCCAGCCAACAGCATTTATTATTCCATGTTGCTGTAAAGAGTTCACGATAAGAAAAACTCAAGTTCTGTCCAAAGAAATAAAAAACTTACGAGTTTTAAAGACTGGTGAGGAGCTTGAGCACGGAGAATTCGATTGCTGCTCATGTCGAGAACAGCGGTAGTCTGTCGGAGAAACGATGCGTCCGTTGTGTGAGGCAACGGGCTCAAGTTCCTGGTCCCGGGTCCTCGACAAAAAACGAGGTTGATCCTGGAAATTGACTGGTTGGTCGGCAGCGAGAGCTTGGCAAAAATGGTGACAACTCCGCTGGAAATATCAATGAAGCTAGAACCGACTAGTCTCAGCTCCGTGGAAGAAGCTGGCGAAGGAAGCGTACCTCGGAGGATCTGGGGAGTGAGGCTGTACTGCGCAACTCGGATAACATTGCTCGAGTCTGTGAAGCCGAGGAGGACGTTGGATCCGAGCATCGCCGCTGTGGAGCCCGAGTTAATCCCCCAGCCGACCCAACCCGAAGGAGATGTCAAGAGAGCTCGAAACATGGTGTCCATTGTTCTTGCCGACGGATCGAAAGTCCAGGAGAGCTGCGACCAAGAGTTGAGGGAGGAGCACGAAGAGTACGTTCTGGTGTTGCCATTGAGGAGGATGCTGGCAGTGCAAGCTCCAAGAGCCGGGGTCGTGAAGAAAACCAGGATTGGAATGACAGAGTTGAGGAGCTGAATCATCTGGAAAGCAGAAGCTACTCGCGCATAAGAACCAGAGTAAGATCTCAAGGAAATGCAGATCTTCTTACCCGGAACTCAGGTGCCACTGTTCCACGCTTCTTAGTTGAGGACGAAATGTGGATGGAATCTTCCGTAAGTGACTTCACAACTAGAAAAAGGGGTCCGCTTTTGTTGGTAAGTCTGCGTTGAGCCGCTGCTTCTCCGAGGACGAGCTAGCTATCAGATCCTCCCCTCAAGCGTGGTCTATCTCGTTTTGTCCTCTATCTTGTTATTTTAACTCTGTGTCCTTCCTCCAGCCAATTGATGTGACAAAAGCGGCTCTTGGTTTGGTTTCGAGTGACTTTTCTTATGGAGACTCGTTGTTGGTGCTTCGACAGTAGCACTTTTCTGGAACGAAGGGCCCATCCGAGCTTGGAGTATTATTTTTCCTCTTCGTGATTTGTGCTTTCGATCGTCAACTCTTCGTCATCATCTTCGACTGGCCAAAGCCTGTTTCAGAAAATCATTAAAAGCGATAAGCTGAAGTTTACCTGATCCACAATGGCAACTAAAGCGCTCATTCCATAAACTTGCACAAAATGGAGCAGCTTACGCAGTTCAGCATATCGCACCTGTCCTGCACTATTCCCATTAGAATTGCAACGCAAAGAAAAAGCATGAATTACTCATTTCAATCCGACCACAGCTTACTCCCTCAGTCTCCACTCACAAGATCTGCGCAAGATGTCCGGGAAAAAGTCAGCTACTAACATTATAAAGGAACAAAGAAACGAACTCACCACGAAGCTGAAAGCCCCTCGAGCTTTAGTCAAACGCTTTTTTTTTCTATGCTTATCGGCATGTTTCTGGTGATTCTTTTGAGATGGATCCAAGTTATCCTTGATATTCCACCATTTTCTGTGACTCTATCCAGTAATCCATTACCTGTAGAACAAAAATCATTAAAATCTTGAAGACAAAGAGTGTAGATTGACTGTAGAACACACTTGTCACAGGAAGATTCTTGAGCTCGAAACACCAAGGGCCTACCAGAAGAACAAACAAAATAGTCACTTAGATTTTCAGATCATACATGGAATGGAGCAGCAATGAGCACGATCCAGCTGCATCGCACAAAATCTAGCACTGTTTATGCGCCGGCAACATACCTTGGTCCAGGCAATGCGATCTAGCCCCGTGTTCCAAGGAATGCCTTGATCCAAACAACGCGATCAAGCCGCGTGTTCCACGGAAGAAACCCTAGAGATACCCTGGCGATTAAGCGGGAATAGGCAAGTCAAACGAGCGGTGGCGATTAAGTTCCGTATTCAAGATCAACAATGATCAGCTTGACACGTGTCGTGCATACAGGCCGTCACTTTCTTGAAAAAAATCTTCTATTTCCGTTTAAAGACACGTGCCGCAGCACGTCTGGCTGTGATTGGCTGGAGGCTCGTGCCAAGCACAAGGCAGCCTTTCCAAGCGTTCAAATCTGGACGCTCCATCGCCTCGCCATTGTGTTGCGCCCACATTCCGCCAAACGTTTTACAATCTCGACCGTTGATACATTCCGGAAGCCATCTGACGGGCACTGCTGCTCTAAAACTCCGGACGAAGAAAAGCTTTGGGGCTTATCCTTGTAGCGCTTATCCCTCCTTGCCAGAGTAGCGCGTGTAGATCGATCTCGAGAGAAAATGCTATCAGTTCGTGTCTCCCCCGCCACATCCGCCGCGCTCGTCAATCCGGCGCCAGCGGCAGCTCCAGAGAATGCGAGGAACAGGCTCTTCGCCGGAATGTCAAGCGGCAATAGGCGCTCGATCAAGCTCCAGGCCTCCAAGGGAGCGCCGCCGAAGGAGATGGACAGCGGATCTCTCACAGGTGTGGTGTTTGAGCCCTTCGCGGAGGTGAAGCACCAGCTCACGCAAGTCCCAGAGACGAGCTCGGTCTCATTCGCGAGGCAGAGATTTGCTCCAAGGTGCGAGGCTGCTATCAATGACCAGATCAAGTAAGCTCTCTTTCTTTCTCTCGAAAATATTTTGGGATCTTAGCTCTTTGCGTTTCTCACAGTGTGGAGTACAACGTTTCTTATGTCTACCACGCGATGTTTGGCTATTTCGATCGAGACAACGTTGGGCTCCCCGGCATGGCCAGGTAAGAGGTGGAGAGATCTAGTTTTTCCCAGATCAAGTGATCTTTTTCCTCAGGTATTTCAAGGAGGCAAGCGAGGAGGAACGAGGACACGCTGAAAAGTTCATGAAGTATCAGGTGATCTTCTTTTTTTCTTAAAGTTTGTGGGAGGTGTTCTTCAATCCAAGCTCACTCTCGTTGGTTTTCTTTTCCTTTTCCTTTTTGCGTTTAGAACCTCCGCGGTGGAAAGGTTGTGCTTCACTCGATTCTCGGCCCCAGCATAACAGAATTTGATCACGCAGAGAAGGGTGACGCCCTTTACGGTATGTTTGCAAGCAATTCTCTTTTTTTTTTGTTCTCGTGATTAGATTTTCTCATTCTCGTTTGTTTTGTTTTGGCAGCGATGGAATTGGCTCTAGCTCTGGAGAAGCTGACAAACGACAAGCTGCTGGCACTACACAAGGTTTGAATGCTCCAAAAGTTTTCATTGTTTATCGCTTTTGTTTGACGAATCGAGACAACGCAGGTCGCAGTAGATCACGACGACATACAGATGCAAGACTTCATTGAGTCGGAGTTTCTGGGAGAGCAGGTACTAAATTACTTAATTTTTTCTGCGATTTTCACCTCTTTAACGTGTTTTTGTGCTCGATAAAGGTGGAATCGATCAAAAAAATCTCAGTGTATGTGAGCCAGTTGAGACGTATCGGCAAAGGCCACGGTAAGAACAAAAAAAAAATGATTTTTCTGTTTGCTAAACGTTTCCTTTTGATGCAGCTGTGTATCATTTCGATCGGAGCCTCCACGATGGAGAAGATTAAGAGCTATAACTAAAATTTTCAAGGATGAAAGTTCCTTTGTATTTGTACAGGGGATTTGTTTAGCTATAAAAGACAATGCTATGTTGAATGACATAGGAATAGTAAGAAAGATCTCGCTAGGCGGCGGAGAGAGCGAGAGAGAGAGATGGCTTCGTGGGCGATTGCGCTGGCGCTGGCGATGCTGTTTCCAGCAGCTGTGCTCGCAGGCGATGATCGATCGCCCCCGGATTGCACAGCGCAGGTGTCGGAGCTGGAGCCCTGCCTGGAATTTGTCAAGGGCGAGGAGCGATCGCCCTCGGCGGATTGCTGCAGCGGTCTCCAGCAAATCCACGCCACCAAGCCCGAGTGCCTGTGCTTGCTCGTCTCCTCCAGCCTGGGAATCGCCGCGGTGGTGCCTGGAATCAATGCCACACTCGCTCAGCAAGTTCCCGGGATTTGCAATGTTCACGTCAATCCATCGCGCTGCTCTGGTGAGTCTTTTGATCGGTCGCGGGGAAATCTTTGCTCATTTCGATCATCCGGTGATATAGCTCTGCTCTCTGGATCATCTGGCACCGCTTCTTCGCCCAATTCCGGAGCGTCGCCGGAAGGTAAATGGATCGAATTCCCAGAAGCACGAACTGAATCTCGTTCTTGAATTCCTCGCAGGGTTTATGGGATCCTCCTCCAGCGTCGGCGAATCGAGCTCCAAGGCATTCTTTGTTTTTGCGTTCTCTACTCCTTTTTCTGTGCTCTTCTTCTTCCTCGCATGAGCCCTAATAAAAGCGTTTGCCCTAATTCCAGAAAATGGCGCGAGCGAGCCAGCTGGCCAAGCGCATTTGAAAGATCAGTGCTTCCATTGGTCGAATCGTGTGACGCCACGTGTCAGCGCTTCATGCCCTAAGAAGGAGCAATTAATGGAGGAATTGGTGCTCGTCACTCTCGAGAGAACGCGCTCGCGATCGATGGGACGCTTTCTAGGTATATAACCGGCATTCTCCCTGCTCCTCCCTCCCAGCCGATCTTGATCGATCGCTCGCGCTCCCCTGTTCCATTGCTTCCTTCTCCTCGATCGAGCGCTCGCGCTAGCGATATTTCTTGCCTCCATCGATCGATCCAGCGCTCGATATCACGGGCACACCCATGGCATCCTCGCTCTTGCTCCTCGCGTTCGTGGTTTCTTGCGGGGCCGTGGCGATCCTTGCGGCGCAGCCGGATTGCACGAATGAGATCGAGCAGCTCCAGCCGTGCCTGGCGTATGTGGAGGGCCAAGTCACCGCTCCCAGCTCCGATTGCTGCAAAGGGCTCCTCTCCGTGCACACCAACAGGCCAGTGTGCCTGTGCATTCTCATGTCCTCCTCCACCAGCGTGAATAGCAGCACCGCGACGCTCCTCCCATCGATTTGCAAGGTCGACACGGATCCAAAGCGGTGCCCAGGTATGAATCGAGCATTTCCTTTTCTCTCATTCGATTTAAACTTTGGTCTACTTTTTTTTACTTGTGACTTCGCTGGTAACACCATTCTTCTTTCCACTTAAGAGTCCTTTGTTCTATACTTCAGAGTCCTTTGCTCTATTTGGACTGTTTGGATTTTTTCTTCGTCCTTCTAGCATTCACTTCTCCTTGTCCGAGAATTAATTGCTTGGATCTTCATTTTTGGTAGCTCTGCTCAAGGGGGATGCTGCGGCACCAACTGGATCATCCTCATCCCCATCCACCGCGTCCGGAGGTAACAAAAAAAAAGCTTTTGTTTGTTCTTTGTTTTTAGAGTGGCCATAGCTTTAACACCATTTATTGCTCTACCAGGCAAGGCCGCCGCAAGCGACACGGCTGCGAACTCCGCCACCCCGTTCGTCTCCTTGTCCTCGTCGCTGCTCCTGACCGTGACGAGCTTGGTCCTGGCGGGATCCATGAACTTCTTGTGAAGCTTTCCAGTTCTTTTGTGAGTTTGTAGCTAGGAGGAATGTGATTCTCTTTTGCCTAGCGGTTGCTATACTATTGTTACATTATACACTACTAGATTCTGTCATACTTTGGCATATGAATTCTCAAGTTTTAGTTGCATCCAGTTCCCAGGTTGAGATTGATCTTGCAGTTGAGGAGCTTGAACTTGAGATCAGCGAGGTCCAAGTCTCCCAGAACCGGGCAAAGGCAGCCATGGAAGATCCCGAGCTGGAAGAAATCGCAGCATTCCTGGGACACGAATGGTTGCTGGAGGCTAAGGCAAGTTGCCATCTTCACCAAGTTGCAAACTCCATCGCCACCGGCGTGAAACTCGAGCGTTTCCACACCTTTTCGTGCTTGACACCGAGACAAGATGATCAAGACGACGAGAATTTGAATGGCAAATTTCATGGCTTCAAGAATTTAATTGTGAAAAACGAGAAGGGAAAAATCTGCTCTTTGTCATCCGGTTATGAAATTTATAGTCGCAAAGATTTAAGTGATGATTTTGTTGGTGCCAAAGAATCAAACATAGCTGCAAAACGTCCGCCCTCTTCGAGTAAAATTCGTGTCTCATTATTTTTGTAGTCGCATGGAGACTCCACCACACAGTGAAACTCATCATCAAAAGCGCCTGTAGCTCAGCGGATAGAGCGTCTGTTTCCTAAGCAGAAAGTCGCAGGTTCGATCCCTGCCTGGCGCGGATTCCTTTCGTGCCCTTCTTTCCCTCTCTTTACTTTTTCGATTCCTCAAATGTGGTTTGCTTGGAAGCAATCACAAGCCCAAGTGTATGTCAAGACAACAACTACAACACCATGCAAAACCTTTCATTATTCATGCCTCCTCCAGCCCAAGGTATAAAAAGGCAATGCTGGTCTTCCAAGATCCATAGCTCCCACTCAAAGATTTACAATCGATCTCCCTTTGGATTTGGAATGGCTCTAAAGTTTCCATGGATGGCTTTTGCTGTTGTGACATTGTATGTTGTTCTTATGGTTGTAACATTTGGGCCAGCATCAGTCTCGGCTCAAGGCCGGACTTGCAATGTTTTGCCCGCGGCCAGCTGCATCATGGGGGCCTCCCAGAGTGACTGCTGCTCCACGCTCACTACCGTGCTAAACAATTGCCTGTGTGCCATGGGCAATCCTGCTGCTACCGGGTTGCCTGTGGAGCTGGACGTGGTCTTCCATCTCAATCAGCTCTGTGCTATCAAAGTTGACCTTGGAGGCCCTTGCAACTGATATATATCTAAGAATATTTCATGCTCACATGAATAACTGATGATTCTTACATGGAATATAAGGTTTAGGCAAATTATGTATGTAAGAATTGATATTAGAAGTTGGTAGATCTATTAATGATCTCCTATAATCATTCTGAAGGCCAGCCTTGTATAGTATCACTGTCATCTCTAAATAATTTAATTTTTGGTTTTCTTTAGAAAAACGAAGATGTAAGGAATCTTTCTGTATATTTGTCTTCTGAGTTGTGATGGAATGGGGTGAAGATGATACTTAACATGGTGTAGTAGTACCCAGTGGCTTCTTAGAAACTTTGCTTGTTCTTGCTCTTCTTGCAACAGCAGTAATAACAAGATGATTGTAAGCACTAGTTGTGGTCATAGGTTTAGCAACAATAGAGACAAAGTGGCTAGATCATAAAAATATATATAAAAAGTCTTCATATCAGAAAAGAATGAGAAGAATAAAGGCATCTTTAAGTGCTGGCTGCAAAGATGATAAAAGAGAATTTAATCAATTTTCAAGCTCAATTTTAGAGGCAATATTTTTTTGTTTTCTGTCCTTTTCTCAGGATCTCTATTACCAAGTGTTGGAGAGAAGTATTAAGCATAAATGTTTTCTTTTGTTCAGAATTTTCTTTTGAAGAAAGTTTCTTTTGTTGAGTTTTTTATGGCTTGGATTTAAATTCTACCTTAGCACCATGAAGATCCTCTTTGTTGTTTTGCTTGATATCACATTGTAGACAACTTTTACAATTATCATGAATGTGACTTTGGATATTAAAAATATTTGTTGGCAAATTCTTTAAGATCTTTTATCCTTATTGCCATAATGGTAAGAAGTTAGTACTATTAATTCCTTTATTAGTCTCTACCCAAATTAGTTAAGAAACTAATCTATCACATGTGCACTTGAAAAGCACAAGGACTAAATTTTTACATACTATTAATAAAGCATATTTGATCTATTTAGAGAAACTTATTAATTTTTAAGTGCCATTAGTAAAGCAGTAAAGTATACTTTAGTTGGAGAAACTTATAAATTAACTTGCACTTCCTCGTATTTTGATATTGTGTTAATATTGCTATATAATAGTTTACTATGTTATTGATCTAGGTGTTAGATTTTTCAATTGGGCATATCTATAGAATTTAAAGAATATTTTTACCACTTAGTTTATTTATCTATTGTTGCAAACATGACTTTGAGTATCAAAAAATACTTGTTACCCAATCTTTATGAACACTTTCTTTTTATTGCCATGATAGCAATAAGTTGGTATTCCTAGTTTTCTTTGTTAGTCTTCATCTAAGCTAGTTGAGATTAACATATATGCATTTAAATTGGAAAGGCACTAAAGAAGGAAATCCTAAGTTGTCATTAAGTCAAGCATATTTGACACGGTAATGAGAAATTCATGTTATTAGCTTGCATTTGTTAGTGTTGAAAACCTTATGATATTGAGTTTAGTCCTTCAATATTGATACGTGATAGTTTACTGTGTTTACTAAACACCCTTGCTATCATGCCCCACGTATTGGTCCATTTAAGTTATATATGTTATTTATAATAAGTGTCTAGATTTATTAGTAGGGCATATCTACAAAATGTAAAACATGTCCTAAACACTAAAGTGTTATTTTTACATCTCAATTCACAATATAGCATAATTTTATATTTAGTAAGTTTTGAAACTTATCCTAAAGATTAAGTCCTGAGACTGGGGTGAAAGCCCAAAGTGTGTTCAGAGGGGGGGTGGGGGTTATTGTGGGGGTTCTAAATGTATACTAGGGATGGTGGTCAAAAGTATACTTGACTATTTGAGAAACTAATTTAACTCTCACTAGGTTATATCACTCTTTATTTCAGTATGCTACTCTAATTAGTGGGGTACGCACTTCTTCATAAGCCATTGGTATGTTAAAATTGTGCTAAATTTTATCTAACACTGTTTTGATGAAAAAGGGCACTTAGAGGGGAGGGTATGGCTTGAGGCCATTGTGTTTCCATTGGCCAACTGTAAACCACCTTGAAACTAGCAAGATAAGAGCTCCAAAGTACCAAACAAGGTGCAATTGACCCCAATTCACATACTCTTGTGATAAAGAGACCAAAAACACTCTTTTATATTGCATTGTTATTAGTAGGCTATGAGGCACTCTCTCCTACTCTAGAATTCTCCCTCAAACTTTCTCAATCCTCTCAAAAGAATAGTCTAAAGATTTAATGTTCAAGAATGCTTTTATATTCAAGACTATTATTTTAGAGTTATTGTGTTGCCATTAGTAGGCTGTGGAATGACCATACACAACCTCAAGGCCACCATGTTACTATTGGCATGCCATGAGATCCCTTTGGAAAACACTTTCTTCTACAAGATTATTATTAAACATTGTTAAACACTTTTAAATACTTTAAAAAAGGGGTAAGGCCTAGCCTATTCCCTCCTGCTCCCAGAAAATCTCTTAAAATTGGATTGAAAATCTTTATGCACTTTGCCTTATAGTAAAAATCTTGAAATCGTAGAGAAATATGTAGTGGATCTCCTTTCCTTGCCTTAGTGCCACACATAGATTAAAACACACTTTCTAGGGTTTGAATGGTCTTTGGGTTGAGTAACCTCCCAAAAAATTCAAATTCATAAAAATTTGATTAAATTAAACTTGAGTTAGAGATTCCTTTATGAATTTGGTCCATCTCTTATATCTATAGCTTTAGATCTTTGTTAGGACAACTTGATTAGCCTGATTAAGGAAACCTTCTTTTTCTCATCCATCCTCTTCTATTGCTTATGAACACTGGATAGAAAACATTCTTCCTCTCTTTCTTTTTAAGGATCATGTGTCTCTACTTCTTCATAATCCTCTTCCTTACCTGAATCCTCAGTTACCACCATATGATTTGCTGAACCTTTCTGATTCAAAAGATAATTGGCCTAGTGATTATCTCCTTTGTATCAAAAGCATTTCTAGTTCTTTGGCTTAATCCAGAATCCCCAAATGCTCAATCTACTAGCTTCTTCCCAAAAGTTGCCATTTGATGATCTACCCTTCCTAACTTTAGCTTGAGATTGTGGTGTATTTGCCTGCTTGAACAACTCTTTGACATCCAACTCTCAAGCATCCCTTACAGCATCTCAGAATATCTCAGGAAATTGATTCTCTATCATAGTGAACAAGTATTTCTTGAGCCCACCTAAGAAATTATCCCACAACTGCCAATCTTGAAAAGGCCCTAGCTACACTACAGTATGACTCAAAGCTATATCTTAGATTCCTTCTGCTTCTTCATCAGAATTTTGAGCATAAGCTGATAACTATCAAGGCTTAGGAATCTTTCCCCAAACTTGAGGTCTAGCTAGCCCGATGATCCTAGAATTCCTCCTTATTGGCATTCCACCCGTGTTAGCCAAGTTGTCATTGCAAATAATTGTGCTATATGTAGACCACTCGTTAACCTTGTTGGCTATGAAGAGACTGGAGAGCCAGATTTTCATCTATCGGACTGTGGAAGCTTGAACTTTTCTGAAATCATGGAAGTTCGTGAAATATAATGAATCCTCCTGCCTTTAAAACATTGTGGAGAGGAACTTGCTACCTCTTGAGCTATTACTGCTGCAGCACTGCTACTCCAAAGATTCGGTCGTCCGAAGTGGTGGTGGAGATTGGCAGAGGTTGCATTTGAGGCTTTAATCGATCTAGGCGAGTGTCGTGCTGCGATCTATCTCCTCATGGCTGGGATCTACGCAGGTGGGCAGATCAAGAGTAGATCGCTGTTAGGATCCAATATCCAAACCAGTGTGGAGGAAATCAAACTGCGCCCACAGCAGAAAGATCGATCAAAAGTTGGTCATGGGAGGTCGGGATCACAGGAGGAAGGAAGATTCAGAGCAGCAGCAGAAGTTCCTATAAATCCAACTAGCTACAATCCTTCATTCATTCATTCATGTATTGGCTGAAACCAAGAAAGAAAGAAGAAAGAAACCAAGTTAAATCTCTGTGGACACAACCAAAAGGCGATTAGATATTGAAATTAAGCCAAGGCATTGCTTTCTGAGCACAACAACTTTCATATAGCTTTTCTGAGCCGAAGGCAGTCCGGTGGACTCCTCCAATCACCTTGTCGCTGTTGGGATACACACACAATCTGGTGCTCCTGCCACTAAACTTTTGTATCCAGCAAGTGGAGTGGCTCACACACTGGCTTCCCCATCCTGAATTAAGCTATCTCCTTTTCGCTCGGCTTCATGCGTGGGCAGCAATGATGACGATCCCACGAAGCTCCAGGCCAGCCTGTTCACACCACAAGCCTTGCGCAGTAGTGGTGGGTAAAGGTGACGTCCGTGCTCCTCGATGAGAGATCCCATGGTCGCAGTCCTGATTTGCAGAACCTCAAACTCATCGCCAGACACAGCAGCATCGCTCCAAGGCAGGGTGTTGCCTCCCAGCATCTTGAGGCAGCAATAAAGCAAGCTCTCCTCGTCGTGCACCACGTCGCTGGGCCTCCCCCCGCAAAAGTAACAATCCGGGGACATCTCCCAGTTGGGGATCTTAGGCATCCCGTACACCACGTCCAGGCCCGGCCAGGCCTTGTCCACCGCAGGTGCTAGGGTCGAAAATGGACGACCACAGGCCAGCCCCCAGTCTATCAAGCTGTAGACACCACCCTTGAGGCAGATGTTTTCGAGACAAACATCCCCGTGAATGACTCCTTTCGTGCCACTAGCCTCGAGAGCCTCATACAGCTGCTTGCTCATCTCATAAACGTCAGCCGGTGCAAACTGCCTCGAGAGCTGCTGCTTCTCCACAGAATCACCGGCGTCCTTGACAAGCATCGCTGGCCTGTTGACACCTTCCATTGCCACTGCAAGAGCAACACCGTCACCCAGCATTGCCCTGGATATCATATCTCTCTCCGTCTGGAACCACCTTTCCCAGCCTCCTGTAGGTAGCTCGTCAGGTTCCTCAAGGGCCTTGCTGCGTGCCTCTGCTTCTGGGCCAACTTTGAGCCACCACACTTCGCCCTCCCACAAGACTTTCATAACCATGGATATCTTGTTGTTCCGGGTAGCTCCCACGACAGTTACCACAACTTCCTTGGAGGGAGGAGTAACTCTTGTCTCGCTTGCAAGCTGGAGATACTCGCTGCCGACCCAGTAACCAGCCTGGGTCATGAGTTTGAGGCTGCCGTATTTGCGCTGGAAGCCGTCCTTGTTCATTTCGCCACGAGCACTCATGTTGGACGCATTGGTCATCACTACCCGATAAAGAGCAGCGGCCACCCACTCCAGAGACGGTGACTCGATGTCTACCACGTAGGAATCCCCTGGTTCCAAATCCTCATTCGCAAGTGGAAGCAGCCGCCCGTCATAAGTTTTCACGCGTCGCCCATAAGCATGGATCTGCCTCACGCATTGCACGTCAATGCCGTTCCCGACAAGGCCAAGGACTTCATTCTGAAACGTGTAGAACAGCTGGTATCTGCTTCTCAGCCTCCACAACACGTTACCAAGAATCACCACCTGTCCCCTGGCTTCGGCAATCTTACGGTTATCACCCTTAGTAGTCTTCAACTCCATAAAGATCCAAGAGTCGCCGATTTTGAAGAAACTGTCTGGCCTTCTAGAGTCAAAAATAGGGTCCTCAGCGCCTTTCGAGCCCCACGTAATGTTAACGAGCACCCCTTCTGCAGCAGCTATAGCCTTGGCAAGCTCCACGAACAGAATACGCTGCCTTCGATACGATTCCACCCCCTTATTGCTCTTGTCAGATTCATCCGTCACTACTTGGGTCAGGCATTCCTTGGGAAGAGCCCCCAGGACGACGGCCTTCTTGCTTGCCCAAAAGTTCTGAAACCTGTCAAGCGTGATGTCGCTGTTCCTCGCGCTGGGGGTCCTGTCCACTTTAGTAGAGCCATATCGACCGAGACTGTAAGGATTGTCCTCTTTGGGCAGCCACTCATTGATGCTCGAGAAATCTACCACGGGACATCCCCCCATGGCGCTCTGTCCCATGGCCTGCCACCTCCTAGTCAGATCGCCGTGAAACTCCAAGGTCTCCTGGTTATAGCTGTCGCAGTCCGAAGAATCTCTCCTGTCTGGCAGTCTTCGTATGAAGGGCACGAACACTCTGGCCCGTACGAGGGGGTGTTCCCCTGCATTGGCAAGCGCCTCCTCCGTCCTACTCTGGACGGTAGAGGAAGAGGACTCGAGGTTGGCTTCTATGTCAACCACCTCGTGTTGACACAGCAAAGGCATGAGCTTGTTCAAAGCCTCCCTCCACTGCAGTGAGTTTGTGAGCTACGGACGTAGTGAGACTCTCATGAAAGAACTTACCGCCATGACGCCACCTCAAAACCCTAGGGCCTCCACGCGTTATCAATTGTAGCCGTTCAAAGGTGGACCTACATCTCAAACCATGATCCACGTATAGAGCCACGTGTTCTAGCGAATCACATGCCACATGGCCTATCTCGAGACGTACGGCTTACGTCCAAAGCGTCGCATGGCCCATTACCCTTAATAGCAAGAAATCATTATAAATTATAAAAGTATATGATCTTTACTAAGAAGGATTATCGAAAAAGAAACGCATGGGAGCTCCAAAAATTCATCGTGAACACTAGGCTGTTAGAGCAGGCCGATGGGTGCGGATGGTGGCCACTTGACCTGGAATCCCCCTCAGCCACACGAAGTCTTGCCTCGATTCATTGAGGCATTCTTCCTCGAGTTGAGAGGAACTCTACACTCTGAAAGGCACGTCACGAGGCTTGTCCACTACAAAGCACTCCACAAACAGCTGATATAAAGCAGCATAGTCTTTCCTCAGCAGCTCAACAAACTTGGTGTTGCCAGACATGAACACAATGGTTGAGGAGCAAGCCCTTATGTCGAAACCAGTGCCTGCTTCTGCAAACAGCTTAGCCGACTCCACACACTCAACATCATCCTGCTGGCCATGCAGCTTGAGCCAGTGGACCATAACCTGTGAATTCAGAGAAGAAGAATGAGCAATAATCAACCAAGTAGAAAGCTCACCTCTTTTTGCTCGGGTTTGCGACGTTGCCTTGGGTCGTCCAAACATTGCGAGCGCCCGCCAGCCCGGTGGCTGGTCGACGTTGTGGTTTGCCAACAAGACACCGAGGCGGAGACGCTTGGCCACCCAAGCGCCCAGCTCTGTTCCTCAGAGATGAGCATCGTTGAACATCTGGTAGGCAGCCCTGTCGCGCTCTTCTTCCCATCCTCGTCCATAGGAGTGTCCCTCTTACGAACTGGAAAGAAGCCATATTGCATGGCCACCACCTCATCAAGTCCGGTGCGGTGGAGCTTGCCAGGGATGGGGACCTAACCAGTGGCCTCCTCCTCCTCCTCCTCAGGCCTGCGAGAGCTAGAGGCCTACCACGAACAAGAAAGGAAATGATTGCCATGCTACTGGAATTCGCTGCACCTCACGAGGCATAGATGGTGGCAGAAGTTAACAGCGTTTTTCTAGATATCACTATTTTGGTCTGGGGTTTATTCTAAAACGATTTCACAGGCACAAAGGTTGTTCACAACGAAGATCTGGGAAGTACGAGTGTATGTTCTCACAGCTTCCTCACTGGTAGCCACGCGTACAGAGGCAATTGTTGGTAGGCAATCGTTTTGCACCTGAAACAACTGGAGCTAGCGAAGCGGGCTTACATGCTCTCCTTGTATATGCCTCTCTAGCTATGGCCTCGCAGAAGTGTAAGGATCCATTAGGTCCTACTTGCGTGAATTTCATATTGACACTTGTCTTGTTTTAGTTGCGATAAATTTTGCTGGCCACTTGTAAGATTTCACTATCCAGTGAGATACGCTAGCTTTTCACACTAATGTCGGTTTGAGTACAACAGTTCCATACGAAGATGTCCAGCTCTTTGCTTCTATGATGGGCTTGAGTTTGGCGGGTTGCCTGTAGGAAGCACAATTATACGTTGTGAGCTACTCGTCTAGACTTACTGCAGCTATTGCTGACCGTCCATTGCTCTGAGCAAATGCCCAGACCCCCGAGCAAATGCAGAGTTTGAGCTCGAACAACAGACTCCAAGCGTGGGGAAATCCTTTTCACTACGAGTTCGTCTATGACACACGACTGCGATCCTTGCGAGGAGCATCGAGCCGATGATAATCCCTGCTAGCGTACATGCTTCTTCTCAAGACGAATGCTTTCGGGTTGAGGGTTTTCCAGAATCACGACTCCAGTGCGCTAACGCGATGGATGGCTGCTTTGTGGAGGTGTCGGATGCCTGGCTCTAGATTTGTGATCGTTGGACGATGCCGGGGTTCCTACGCGTTGGGGCCAGTGCTCCAAGGATTGGACGTGCAATTTCCCGCTACGACTGAGCCTTTTACTGAGCGGCGAAGCCTCTTGTACAAGATGCAACGGGAAAAACCTTTCTTTTGCATGACAATGCAGATACCCGCAGCATCTGAAATCCCAGCCTAATGATCTTGGGATTTCTTCTTTGGCAAAAGTGGGTGTTTACATGCGGATGCAACAAGACTGAAATCCCAGCATTTTAACACAGAGATAGACGCCACCTGTCAAATAAGTAACCGTCACGAGAGTTTCGTGATGCTTGCATAGCATGAAATGACGCCATAATAAGGGTTTTTTTTTTGTAAGCTTGACAAGAGCTTCCTCACCAGGGAGAGAAAGAAGTGAGTTAGTGGAGTTGTGGTGCAGTGTTTGGAGGAGTTGGCATTGCTGAGGAGATCAAGAATCAACATCTGTTGTAATGTGAGGCACCCATGAACTGGGCCACATCATTCCCGCTTGGAGGAAGGCCCTGATTGGGCCAGATTGGAGCTGGGCGTGCCTAGTGCAGCCATAGGTGGGATGACAGCCAGCTGGTTGATGTTTTGAACTTCCTTTTGAATTCGTTAATTTAAACAACAGAAGGATCAAGCCGGTACAACTTGTACAGTAAAAGAGGTTTGTTATCCAATGCCCAACATTCTAGAAACTTTTTCTAGCTCCAACTCAAATGCTCAAATGCTTTGGCCTTGGAAGAAAAATCCATTTGGTGGTGTGAACTAAATCATTTTAACAATTAATATAGCTAAGATACACTTAATTTGATGAACCTTAAAAAGTGTTCACCTAGTATTTGCCTAGTTATATAAAAATTACACTTTTGAAACAAGAAAAGTCCCAAGGAGAGTTGGCCTAGAAGATTGGACCTCTGGATTCATGGTCCAACACTCCCCCAAGATCGTCTATAGTGTTTCTTGAACTTGTAGTCTTAAGAGTACGATGCTGAATGAACTCAAGACTGCACTGGCCATGCTGCTGGTGGAGCACCTGCCCATGCGTGCAGCTGGTTGTTTGATGAAGATTTCTGTTCAGCTGTTGTTGTTGAAAGAGGTGAAGAAGTGCTTTGCAACCTTGACAAATCTTGCTCCTTGACCACTAGTATCTGTTTTGAACATTTCCTTTGGTGATCACCTTCTCTAGTAGTGGACGCTAATCTTGGCCAGTGCAAGGAAATACATCCTAAAGGACAGTGATGGTGGACGTGGTGGTTAATGATATAAGAGTTGGGAGCTGTGAACGGTGAGTTGCATGCAAACCACTTGTCATCACTCTTGCCCAAGAGGATAGAGATGCTGCTGTGCTCGCCCACCTGCATTGACTGTACTTTGTGTTGCTGTGACCATCAAACACCAATGTAACAACAATGTCTACACTCCCTAGACATTGGTGGCTCTTGCCAAGAACACTATGGAAATTATGGACTCAATCGTCTCCCACACCATTTTCTTTGGAAGGCACTTAACATTGCCATTCCCTTGATGTAATAGAATTTACTGTAGCTTTGTTTAATGAAGAATTAAAATCTAAACAATCTTAAAACAATATGCAAGTGTACAAGAATCCAGAGATTGTGTCATTTTCCTCCTCACATGTTGGATCTACTAGGGCAGGGTGGTAAACATCTCTCGAAAGATGGCAATGGCCTGGTGGTGCTAGCTCTGCTGGGGCAACAAGGGCTCCAAGACTGCTTGTCATGTAGTGCTGTTGAGCCAACATGTTTCTTGCACCTAGTAAGAATGAAATACAAAATAGTTCTGCTGAAGGTTTCGAACAATCTCAAGGAGACAATCTAAGCCAAACACAAGTTCTCATTGTCCTAGCTCAGTTCAAAGTGGTTTAAAAGAACAATCAAGGAGAAATCCTATTTCTTTCTCTGCTACCTGTATATTGCCATATTCTAGTCCACTAGTAGCACCATCATGAATAATGAAACCTAGCAGTAGTTTAGAAAAAGAAACGTGAAAGAGAAAGTTTGGTTTCACCTCAGCTCGGTGCTTGGACGTTCGAGCTTGATTTTGAAGCTGAGACAAGCTTTCTGCCATCTGGATACTGTCAAGAAAGGAAAAACATTTTTACCTTTGTGGACAATGTGAGATTTGAGGAGGAACTTTAAAAGCTAAACTCTGAGTGGTCTCTCCAAAACCATCACGTATGCTATAGGTATGGCCTTCAGCGGGGCCTACCTGCCAGAATTCCATCACTTATAAGCAATTGTATATGAGAGAGGAATTTCAGAGAGAGAGAGAATCCCTTGTACTTGATGGTCTCCTTCATCCATCCGAGGACAAGCAAGCCAATCATCAAGGCTATCGCTATTCGACTGTTTAGATGGTCTTGAGCGAGAGTGGAGCACCTTTCCACTCATTCTCCAGTGGGACAGGCTTGCATGTCTCATATCCACCACCTCCATCCCAGCCCAAACTCCCGGCAGCGCCCATGAATCATAATATGAGCAGTGTCATTTCCAGCTGATTCTGTGGCCCTTGAAGCAAATGCAGTACCTGTCTGATATCAGTGAGCGGGAGGCGGTGAGAACATGCTCCCAGAGGCACAGCACCAGAGATATTCTTGATGGAGGAGTGACAGCGGGGGGGGTCTCGGTGGCAGAGCTGTGTACTAGTTCTTGGTGAAACAGATTGCTTTCCCTTCCCTGTTTGCTGGGTGTGCTGTGTGTTGCTCAGAAGTGAGGAGCAAGAAGTAAGTTCTCTCCTTTTTGTCTTGCATTTCCTAGGTAGGTGTGTAGGGTGCTTGCATCCCTCTCTCACCCTGGCCAGCTCTTTTATTGCCCACCTCTCTCCCAACCCTATCCATGTATTCTCACGCTCAGCTTAGCCTTGTCAGTCTTTGGCCTCATTCTCTCATTCTTGCTCATGTCCCCCAGAAGCACCAGCCTCACACACTTGTCTCATGCAGTTATGTTTTTTAGTGTGAGCTATAGTAAAATTAAAGCTCAGTAGTTCGGATTTTAAGGCATGTCATGCAATCCTAATAGTAAACTACATAAAATGTCATCATGTGAGCTTACATTCCATTTTGTTAACTTTAATTACCACAACTACATGGATAATAATGTATGTTTTTAGTCTTTTTTGCATATATATCTGTGTGTGTGTGTGTGTCTATATATATATATATATATATATATATATATATATATATATATATATATATATATATATATATATATATATATATATATATATATATATATATATATATATATATATATATATATATATATATATATATATATATATATATTCCATTTTTTCATCTTCTTTGATGTGCATGAATGCTTATGCACTAGCACTTATTCACTCTTTAATTGGATGGATTTTATTGTGTTATATCTTGACACTATTATTGAAGAATGCTTATAGACTTGAATTAATATGATGATTGTGTGTGAATGATTGTTGAGTTGATCTGAGCTTATTTTGAGCAAATATTATTATAACTAAACCACAAACTGCATATGGTTTCACTACCATAACTAACAGAGTTTATTGAATCACTATTTTTTCAGTGACTTTAAATGAGGGATACTTAAAGAAGATGTTACAGTAGTAGAAGGTGTTATTATCTCAATGGATAGTACGAAAAATTGTCCATAATTTACCACTTGGTGAAGGAAATACTTATGTTTGTATAAAGAAACTTTTAATTGATGGATTGGTAATGATTTAGAAGGTGGAAGCTTTATATCATGGCCATTACAATCACTTCAAGTTCAAATCCATAAGAAAAGGTTGATAAAAAAGAATAAAAATTTTATTTATTAAAGTTTTGTTAATAGATCTTTGGAAAGAGGGTGACAAATGCAATCTTTTAGTAGACAATACTAAAATTGTAGAATCTGTTATTATTTCTTTGGATAGTAGCAAAATATTTCATAATGAATTGCTTGGATAACATAAAGCTTATGTTTCAATCACAAAGGTAGTTGTTAATAATACCATAAAGAACATGGAAGTTGCATCATGTTTTATAGCCAATGCATGGTCTTCAAACTCAATATCAAAAAAGTAAGTATCTTTTTTATATTTATAATAATTATATTTGGACATTTCAGCTTTTTATGCTCAAGAAAAAGTGTGATTCCAATGTGGATCTAGAAAAATACGGATTGGTGTTCCTGTTCAACTTTCATACAATGGTTTACATATTTCTTTCTGGATAAATATATTAGTAAATCCAAGTGATGCAGTTAGTGATTGTGTACTTGCTCACTTTGACTTAGGAGTTGTTATTACTCAGATATTACCATCTAAAATATTAAGTTGTGGACAATTAGTTTGTTGGCCACTTTCAAATATTACATTCTTGGGAGAAGAAAAGGAACCATCATCTAGAGAATCATTAAATACAGAAAGAAAATATAGATTTATTAATAGATCTCAAATCAATTTAAAGTTAAGGGTCCAGTTCCAAAACATAAGCAATAATCACTAGCTAAGGCACATATAAGAAAAGTCTCTACTCTTGATTACTACTCTCAAAGGTACATAATAAACATATATAATTTTACAGCTTATAACTAAAGATTTAATTCTTTATTATCAGGTGTTGTAAAGTTGTAAAGAGAAATATGGAATTCATGTTGGAAAGACCGTCTTGAATTTATTTAAAGTTTTTTTCTATGCTAAAATACATTCAAAAAACTTCGATATAGATTTTGGTATGGTTCTATCCTAGAACTATTTTAGTCAAGCATATGATTATTTCATCTGATAGCGTAATATTGTTTCTCATGCTCTAATTTTGCAGTTTGTAAACCTTACTTTATAAGCTGACACTCATTGCATTTAAAAAATGCTAGTATGCTTTGCAATGATTACATCTGGATGTGATTTATAAATTTTGTCATTTTTTTGTTCCAAAATGACCTTGTGATCCAAACTTAACACTTGGTTTATTATCAAAACTTCTACTATATTTAAAGCATGAAGAAAAAGGAATAATTATAAAAGGGCAAGAGTTGCATAATGCTTTACCTGATAATAAAGCATTTATTAGTCATCAACTTCAAAAAGAGTCAAAATCTTTAAATAGTCCAAATAATTTTACTTTAGCTTCAATATAAAAGTACATCAGACCTTGTGCACTCCTTCAATAGTCACGACTACTAGTGCACTAAGTTTACCACCAAATCTTTTATTAACACTTGATAATTGTGGATCAGAAAACAAAAATTGATGGTTATTTGCATATTTATCCCTATTTGTAGCTCATGAATGTTTTAATATAATCACTGTTAGTTTTCTAATAGTGGGGCATATGTATGAGGATATTGATGTTTTATTCAATCATGTTTCAGATTCAATTCAGCATTAAATATGTTTAACATTCCCACATATGTTACATCAACTGCAAAATTGTATTTCTAATGGGCTTGAAAGACATTTTATAACAGAAGTGCTAGATTTTAAAAGGTTTGTGCATGGTTAATGATGGTGCAAATGAGCTTCAAAGACATTCTAAAACATTACAATTTCACTTTTCTATGAAAGGTAATTTTCCAGTTATTCAATATAAAATGTGAGTTTTTCATCAAGAATCTATTACCTTTAACTAAGGTTGATCCATTAGTTATACTAGGATTACAAAACATAATAGATAAAAGGATTTCCACAAAAAATAATTATATTAATAGTTATAATATCAAAATAGAGCTTGTTCTTAATTATTGGAAAAAAAGTAGTAAATACACCATCAATTCCTCCAATAGTTAATTTAAGATTTTTAAAAGGATTTTGGCTATATTCACGAAGAGAGATTAACAAAAAAAAGAGTCATATAATGAGAATAATGAACTTGATATACTAGATAATCATTATGTTGATAAAAAAATCAACAACCTAAATTTTGTTTTATCATCTCTAAAATTACTGAAGGATATTATGTATTTGTAAGTCCAAAAGATATTATATATCCAATATGGTTAGGAAGATGTGTGGAAAACCCAAAACTTATATGTGCTATTACAGAAGTCAAAGTTCAATGGTATATACTATATGGTCCATATAATCAACCAAACAATCAACAATATATAAGGTGGTAGATAAAGAAATGGGAATTGAATCTAAAAGATCCTCAAATGACACTTGGAAATATTATCTTTTGTTAGTTTTGTAAACTATAGACACATATAGTTACTCATCCAAAGTTTGTTATTAAAGGTGTAGGACATAATTTAAAATTAGAAATTAGGTAATTTCTTATTTTTGAAATAGATTCATTCTATAATTAATTATTTTTAACAGGTGATATAAATTATGAAGTAAAATAATTATACTTTAAATGAATAAAAATATTTAGTTGATAGTAATTTTTCTTAAAAGTAAATAATTGTTACATTAATTCTTAAATTCTTTAATATTTTAATTAGAAGTAATAAATTCAAATATAATACATAAATATTTTTATAATTTTATTTATTTTTATATATGAATATCATGGCTGGCTGTTCCACTCAATACAGAATAAGCATTTCCAAAAGGCTATTAAGTGGATATTAAGATGAAAATAATTTATATTTATATTCTTAATATTTGTTGTGCTACAAGAGTAGAGCTTTAGTTAAAAAGCTTAGCTGAAACTTAATAAACTTCATTAAAGTTTAGAAATATTTTTAAAATATTCTATTTTGAAAGATTCCTTTAAATCTCAAATTTAGTAGAGTTTCCCAAATTAATAAAAATAGGATTAGCTTTGCATAACTCCTTTTCTTTGCTATCAAATATTCCAGCAAATTTAGTATCTACCATCTTTGTAATCTCCCTATTTATCCACTTCTGGAATTGAACCATTCAGACAAGACAATTTTCAATCAAAAAGTTCCCATACCCTGAATAGAAATGAAGCTAGAATGGTCCATATGAACAGATACCATTGTCTTGGTTCTCTTTCAACCCTGTGGATCAAGTGTAACTCTGAAAGGCTCAATGTTTTCTCAATTTTTGTATTCAATGTGTAAAGTAGATGTAAGTGAAGCAATGCATCCTACAGATTTAAATAAACATTCATGCTATAGAAAAACAAAAATAATACAAATTACCATCTTGAATGGATGTTTGTATTGTCCTAAAAAGGTGTAAATGCTTATTTGATCTCTTGCCAACATAGCCTATTCAGCTTCATGAAGTGAAATAAGTGCGTGTATATGACTTAGCCTCATAGTGCACTACAAATGCTGACATAAGATCTCTAAACATACTCACTCTAAAGTATTCAGGACATTGAAAGAAACACACTTTTGTAAAATATAAATCTTTAAGTCCCAAAAATGGAACTGAAAGTGTGTCATGTGGTAGTAGTTGAAGCAAAAGTGTAATAAATATAATACATTTAAACCAAAAACTCCATGCTTGTGTTTGTTTTTTACGCATTTCTTTAGGAGTTTCATTCCCACTCTTGATTTATCAAGGATCAATTAGAAAGGGACAAAAAAAAGATTGACATCAAGATTAAATCTGAAACCAAGTCTAAGATTGAGTCCAAAACTAAATTTAAAGTGGAGTCTGAGACCAAAATCAAGACTAAGTCCAAGTCTTAGTCCAAGGGTGAGCATTATTGTGGACAAAAAAGAACTTCAACATTATGGACTAAACTAACACAACTATATAATACTAACAAAAATCAAATTGAGAATTATAAAAGCTCAACAATATAAGTACTCATGAATGGAAGGTTTAATATTAAAGAGATGTAGGCTAAATGGGCAGAGCACTTGGACCAAATATAAAGTTAATATAACTTTAAGATCACCTTTAAGGCTAATAAGTGCTTTAACTTGGGATGAAAATTGTAATGTATATAATTTTCATCCTTTACCCTATAGTCATTTATTATAAGATTATCACAGAGTGGAACCTAAACCCATTAGCAGCCCCATGTCCAAAATAGCAGAGTGGAGCTTAAGTTATAAGGCCTTAGGCCACTAAACAAAGGGACAAAATTAAACTCTATGTAACCCAAGGAGTGAAAGATAGAAGCATGGAACAACATTAAAATCCTTTATGATTCAAAAGATAATTCCTGGCCTAGTGATCATCTCTTTTGCATCAAAAGTATTTCTAGCTCTTTGGCTTAATCCAGAATCCCCAAATTCTCAATCTACTAGCTTCCCAAAAGTTGCCATTTAATGATCTACCCTTCCTACCTTTAGCGTTAGATTTCATTGGAGGAATGAAATCCTGTAGTGTATTTGCCTACTTGAACAACTCTTTGACCTCCAACTCTCAAGCATCCCTTACAACATCTCAGGAAATTGATTCTCCATCCTCATGAATAAGTATTTCTTGAGCCCATCTAAGAAATAATCTCACAACTGCCAATCTTGAAGCATTGAAGGCCTTAGCTACACTACAGTTAAACATCTGTATAAGCCCACACTATCTTAGATTCCTTCTGCTTCTTTATCTGAATCTAGCCAATCCAAGCCTAGCTCATATCTACACGGATGATCCTAGAGTTCCTCATTATTGGCATTCCAGATGTGTTGGCCAAGTTGTCATTGCAAATATTCATGCTGTATATAGACCACCCATTGACCTTGTTAGCTATGAAGAGACTGGAGAGCCAATCCTGATTTTCATCTATCTGACCATCCCCGTTGAAAGAAGGAAGCTTGAACTTTTCTGAAATCATGGAATTTCGTGAAATATAATGAATCCTCCTGCCTTTAAAAACTTGTGGAGAGGGCTTATGTTGGCCCAACCTTGCCTCCAGAAGCTTCTTTCTGTGTGGAGGGTGAATTCCCACCAAATTCATAACTGCTTCCAGCGATTCAGCCACCTTTTAAAGAACCAATTGGACCGTAGGCTTTACTTCTCTAATACCAAGGGTGGAGCGAACAGTTCAAGACAGGGCTGATCCATGTCAAGGGTACCACAAGGCAGCGATCGTTGTGGTTTAAGGAAGGATTGGCAAGGCCGAGAGCGCGGAACAGTGCTTTGATTGGATCACTGGCAGGAATGCGATCTGCTGGAATGCGCTGCAGTACTAGTTTGATCCCTTTGATTTCTCAGGAGCGATTGCCGTTTCATGATGAATTTGATATATATGATTTAAACCATATTAGCCACACTAATAAACTCATTTCCACTATGTTATATGCCTTAGTTTTTAAGAAATTCACTGTGTTAGAATATATTTATTTGATTTTTATCATTCTAAACTATTTTTATTTCTTTTTTTTTCATTTAATGCTGGTAGCATTTCCTTAAAAATATAATACAAGAAAATTAAGTAATACATAAACTTGTTGAAGAGCCAAAATACACTCTTAGTTAAACTATATTCTTAAACCCTAAACTTTAAACCCAAGTACAATCTTTCAATTATCCATTGAGATGAGTTCTACTTCTAAAACACGTTCCTGGTGGCGAGCCTCACCTATTTGACAAGACATTATGAGCTTCGAAATTCATGTGGTGGTGCTGCTGATGGTAGACCTGGGGAGCAGCAGCATGAACAAACCGAGCTAGAGGTCTGGTTACCACAAACCCATTGCCCCCATTCTCACCTCTCGGCTGCCACTCCACATTGTAAGAAGCAATGCTCCTCGGAAACTCTGCGCCACCACCACTTTGAACAACGCCTCCATGCTTCCCTGCTACCGCTAAAACTTGGTTCTTGGCAATCCTTAAAGCTCTTAGAATGTCTTCCACGCTGGTGTTACTAGGAGCGCCGAAACCATTTGAAGACGAAGATTGCGTAGAGCTCTGCTCTCCTGTCTGAAGATTTCTAGCCTCGTTTCCCTGTGATCTCACCCCAGATTCTAAACTCTCCGAAACCTTGAGCGTTTCTTCGGTGGAAACCGGTGGCTCCTGTTGGCTACAAGAAACCGCTGCTTCTTCTCCTCCCATGCAAGCTTGTTCTTCGTGAACTCCGGGAAAAGTTTGAATGATTTCTCCGCTCGATCCCGCGTTGTTGGTGGTAACAGCCTGACAATGAAAACAAGGGCATCGTACAAACTTGGCAGTAGCAAACGACACAAAGTACCTGGAGTCCACCGTCACCCGGGTCGTGATCGTGAGGAGCATTAAAGTTCTCGCCAGAAATCCCGCTGTTCTTGACGTTCGTGGCGCTGGCCTCCATACCAACAACGCTGCTGCCGCTGCCGCTGCTGCTGCTGCTGCTACTGCTACTGCTGCCATCGCTTTCCGAAGACGCAGTGGAAATCTCTTGCTGCTGCTGATCAACTTTGTCGATCTCGAGCTGTTCTCCACTCCAAGATTTGCTCTCAAACAGATCCATCACACGGGCCAGCCATCCACTCTCGCTCCCCGCCACCTCCCGGATCTTCGCAAGCTCGACAACGTCGGCTCCAACTTTCGTCCAGGAGTTTTTCACTTGTTCGTCAACTCCAAGTTCCCTGGAACAAAAGAAGCATAGGATCATAGAAAACCAGGCAAGGAAAAGTGAAAGAGAGTTTAGAATACCATGCTTCCTTCCTTCGGAGAGTTCGACATGATCTTCCCACTCGTCTTGGGACGAGCGAAGAGTCCGAGACTGGCGATTCCGAGGGGCTGCTTTGCTCGATCGTGTCACCTTCCATGTCCGAGTAGTGTCGCTTGGCGACGCCGATCCAGTTTGGCTTGGATTTCTTGGATGCGGTTGCTTGCTCCTCGTCGTCATCGTCTAGTTGTGGATCGTCGCTGGCTGCGTTGGAGTTTTCCGGGGCCAGCTTCACTCCGGCCTCGTCCAGCTTGAGCAGTAGCTCTTGGATCACGTCCTCACATCTCTTTCGGTGATGGATCTCGGCTTCCAGGCTTCGTTCCAACTCTTTCACCTGCGAGAAAACCCGTGAGCTCGAATAAAAGAACACAGCACAAGAAAAAAAGAGAAAAAAACTTCCACCTTTTTCGTAAGTTGTTGGACGTGTTGCTTCGCAGCTCTGGAAGAGTTTCTCTCGGACAAGAGCCTGGCTCTAAGAGATTCAATAATAGCAGTAGACTCTTCGGTGGAAACCTTCCTGAAACTTATAAGCTCATGGTACAAAATAGAAAAAAAAGAAGAAAAAAACCAACCTTTCAGCTGGAACCGAAGAGGAGATCGATGAGGATGAAGACGAAGAGGATGGCGCTGTTTGGTTTTCTACCGCTTGGACTTGGATGCTTTGCTCGACAATTTCTTCCGGAGTGGACACTGGAACTACTTGGTGTTCTTGCGAAACTTGAGCGTGACCATTTTCTTTCATGGGAATTCCCTCCTGTTCTTCTGATCCCATGGCTATCCAGTAGAACAGTACTATATGCAATGAAGCCCAAGACCTGTGGATGGCACAGTCAACTTAACGAGCCGCGTGGAAAGATTCAAAGGCGAATCAATGGAGCTCCCACACAGATCTGGAAACGAGAAAAGTCCCTCCATGTCCGCGTGATCGTCTTTGATCCGGGGGAGAAACTCGACCAAAAAACCCAATGTAGGTACCTTATCTCTCACGGAATCCAGAGAAAGCTCCGGCCAAGCTCCTCCAAGCTTCCAATTCCACCATCGCTCCAAGAACACAAGATTGTGGTGGCCAGAAGAAATTCCCCAAATCACCGGAAGGAGTAACTCTGGAGTGGTGGAGTGGACTAAACCAGCGAGAAAACAGGGCCGACTCAAGAACAAGAAAAAGGCAAGCCACTCACACAGTCACTCACTCACTGAGCTCTGGAGCAAGAGGACAATGCACACTCTGGAAAAGAGAAAAAAAGAGAGTATAAAAAACAGCGGAAAAATGTGGAGGGTATCTACAAAACCTGGATTTCTAGACAACCCATCACTCGAGATTCACTCTTTAAGTTTTTCCAGCGGCCTTCGAGAGATCAAACTAGTCACTCCAGTGTTCTTGAGGATTCGATCGAAGAATCAATGCAATGAAGAGCTCAAGAGCTCTCTCTCTCTCTCTCTCCTTTTTTATCTTTTTCCCCGTGTCAGATTCTAGTTTGGTAAAACCATGTGAACGCCGAAGCATATCCGAGGAATATCCACGGGCGGGGTAAATATTCGGGCATCGTTCTGGGCCATAAGAATCCATGGAAACGAAGGACGCGATCAACCAGGTCGAGCCCACTTCATCAAAATTGGGCGAGGACTGCCAGATCGATAGGTGCTGCCGGTAAGATATCGCAAGAAAGAGGCCCCAATGCTGGGATTCTACACAAAGTTTGAGAGCGACGCAGGCTAACGTGACAACACGTTGCTCAGTCAGGATCCAAGGAACAGAAATAGAACAAAAATCGAGAAAAATTATAAACCAAAGAAGGATCTCGCGAGTGATCCAATGCCGGAATTTAGGTCAAAAACTAGCGGGAGGAAGGGGACGAAAGCTGATTAGTTAGGGCATGATGATGTGGCAATGACCTGGCCTGCCACGTCATTGCATGTGTGTTCCAAACCCTGCCCTAGTACTTTGGCCGTCATCCACAGTCTTCCCGGCGCCGCGGCGGGAGCTCCAGCGACGATCCAACTCCACATTTCTTCCATGCGGTGAATCGAGGTATGGAAATATAGCGCGATCGCGAAGTAGCAATGAGCGATCGCGAAATATCGTCCAGGGAGCTCATGGATTGATTGGCTTGTGTGATCGCCAGGGTTGCCGTGGCATGGATCTCCCCAGGAGCCCCAGGCGATTGAAGAGCAGCAGGGTTCCACTGCGATCGCTCGCTCGGGTGGCTTGCGTCGCGGCCGGCGTCCAGTTTGGGTGGGCGCTCCAGCTCTCTTTGCTCACGCCTTACGTCCAGGAGCTCGGGATTCCTCACACTTTCGCGAGCTACATATGGCTGTGTGGGCCGATCTCGGGAATGCTGGTCCAGCCCATCGTCGGCTACTACAGCGACAACTGCGAGAGCAAGTATGGGAGGAGGAGGCCTTTCATCCTCCTCGGCGCGGTGTCCGTCGTCATCGCCGTGGTGATCATCTCTTTCGCGGCGGACTTGGGCTTCGTGCTTGGCGACTCGGGGAAGTCTAGGCCGCGAGCCATCGTGGTCTTCATCCTCGGGTTTTGGCTGCTCGATCTCGCCAACAACACGCTCCAGGGGCCTTGTAGAGCGCTCCTCGCCGACTTCACAGGTGACAAGCTATACCATCTTCTTTGTGAGAACTTACAGTGTGGTTTTTTTTCGCAGGAAAGGATCAACGAAGAACGAGACGAGCGAATGCGTTCTTCTCGCTTTTCATTGCTCTCGGGAACATTCTGGGATTTGCAGCAGGCTCCTACAACAGCTGGCCGAGCCTGTTTCCTTTCACGAAAACGAAGGCCTGCGAGCTACCGTGTGCCAACCTCAAGTCGGCGTTTATGCTGGACATCATCATACTGCTCATTACGACAGCGCTGAGCGTTACTGCAGCGGCAGAGATTCCATGGTCGCCTCTCACAGCGGGAGAGAAGTTTGGCATCACAACGCCGCAGACGCCTTTGCTGCCAGACCAGGAGAATGGTAGCGGCAAGACGACGACGGCGACGACTCCAAGCACCTCGGTAGCTCGTGTGAATCCGGATGACGAGGAAGAGGAGGAAGAAGAAGAAGAGCCCGTCCAGGAGGCTTTTATATGGGAACTTCTGGGGACGTTTAAGGAACTTCCACGACCAATGTGGTATATCATGGCGGTGACGGCCTTAACTTGGTTCGCCTGGTTCCCGTTTCTACTCTTCGACACGGACTGGATGGGACGGGAAGTTTACAGGGGAGAACCAAACTCCTCGAACAGGCTGCTCGCTTATTTGTACGATACGGGTGTTCGAACGGGGTCTCTCGGTCTGATGCTCAACTCAGTGGTCCTGGGATTGACTTCGCTCTTGATAGAACCATCTTGCCGGAGGATGGGAGCAAGCAATGTCTGGGGGATCGCCAACGTGATTATGTCGATATGTTTCGCTCTCACAGTGCTCATAACGCTTGCTGCTGAAAGGGCCTCCGGGGATGGACCGAGGGAGCCTCCGAAGTCCGTGAGAGCCGCTGCACTTGCCGTTTTCGCTGTGCTTGGAGCACCGCTAGCAGTGAGTAAAACGAGCGAGGGATGACCGTTACAGAGCTTCTTAACTCTCATCACGCCTTTGTGCAGGTCACGTATAGCGTCCCTTATGCTCTGACCGCGACATTTACGAGCTCCATCGGTGGTGGTCAAGGTACTGTCGTTTTCGATCGCTTTCCGTGTTTATTTTCTCCTGAGGAGCTTTGCGCGCGTTGATGAAACAGGCTTGTCCATGGGAGTACTTAACTTGGCAGTCGTGCTACCTCAGGTAAGTGTCCGAACGAAGCCGAACCAAGAGCGTTAATTGTGTGAAACTTGTGTAGGTGGTGGTCTCGTTGGGAAGCGGTCCCTGGGATGCTCTCTTCGGCGGAGGAAACATGCCTTCTTTCCTCTTGGCCGCTGCGGCAGCACTTATTGGCGGAATTCTGGCGATTGGATTGCTCCCGCGTCCCCCGCCTGAGTTCCGTCCGACTGGTCTCATGCGTACCCGGAGCTCTCCCATTCCGTAAGTTCTTTCCGTTGTTGTGAGTTTGTACAGTCGTGCTCGGCAAAATAAGAATTGTTTGATGCAAGCTTTATCATCATTTGAGTCCACACTCGTGCGTCGTGCAGCCGGCCTGTTGGCTGGCTTTCACGACGACGACTTTGAGCAGGTATCGTGCGTCGTGATTCCGATACTTATTTGCTCCTTCTGTTTTAATTCTACCGCCCGTATCAATTGGGATCAAGCTTCTGAGGTATGAAATACTTTATTTACCATTTATTGGATGAATTGAATGACTCTTTTTTCTTAACTTCTATTGCTGCAGACTCTCGCCTCGTGATAAACAAGTCCTGGTTTGCAAAAATATCCTTTGTCTGGAGCACAGTGCCTGGCTTCGCTGCAAACACACAGTCCTTCCAAAGCACATCCATCCTTTGCTGTCACCGGACTTCCTCGGATTCCCAGCACAGCATCAGACCAATCACTTGAAAACCATCCTTGTGGATCCAACTTCCTCCTAGCCGAAAGAAACTTAGACAAATTCTTCGTCTTCCTTCCAATGTCCTGGAATGCATGCGGCCTGTTCTTCCCGAAGTGTGGCTTCCCGTTATACTTAAACAGTAAAAGCTGCTCTATCTCCTCAGCAACGTCCTCGTACGTCTGTGGTTCCCCTGGCCTCCTGTCTCGGAATGTAATGAACTCAATCTGTGCTGCGTCAGTCTTCGGTCCAAGGTAAGCCTGAGAAGCTTTCAAGTATCTAATCTGTAATGCAATGGAAGTGTCAAGCAGACAGAGACGTTCTGGCGACAAGTCTCTCAACTGCTTCACGTCTCGGATAAAGTTGCCAACATCGCTGATGGAGATAGATACCGAGACGTGGAACCAGAATTGGCCATGTGCTCGGAAGTCCCAGCCGCAGACGAGCCTCTCAGACTCCGGAAGAGCCAAGTTGGTGGAGTTGCTGTAGGTGTACTGGCAGCCTCCGCGAGCTTGAAACTTGTGGAAGTATCCGACCACAGGGAATCCCGAGAAACGTTGCTGCTGCTCATCGTTGACGAATCCGCCACCCGTGGAAGTGATGGTGTTTACCGTGTTCTTAGCCGCGGAGCAAAAGAAGGTTGAATTTCCAATCGTTTCAGCTGCTTCTTCTGGAACAGACAATTTAAGATCAGTCGGAAGCAGCAGGAAAGGAAGATTTGGAAAGAAGGAAACAGGGACGTGGATAAAGATAACTGACGGCTCAGTCTTGAACTCCTGGCAGCAGCAGCCTGCACGGGAAGAAACGGAACTCTAATCAAAGCCCCATTTCCTGGCACCGAGAGTGGCGCTCTGTCATCGGTCCTCCACACGTATTTCTTCTGCGAGCTGTACCACAACACTTCCCCAAACTCGTGCTCCCGAGCCAGCCTCAAGAAGTCGTCCTCCAGCGACGCATCGTCCGCCACCGACAGCGTCACAGACCTCTTCGTCATGGGCTGTACGGAGAACGTCAGGTGGGAAATAGCTCCAAGAACTCCCAGCGAGATCCTGGCGGCGTGGAACAGATCACTCCCCTCCGCGACCGTGACAACTTTGGCAAAGCCTTCCTTCTCGGAGGCCGGGACGACGATTCTCGTGGACACGAGGTACTCGTAAGTTCCTCCGCCGCGACTCCACAGGCTGCTGCCGTGAGCCCCCGTGCTCACCATGCCCGCTGGCGACGCGCCGTCCCAGTCGATGGTCTGGTGCAAAGTCACGCCTTGCATCGCCAGGAGATCCATGAGCTCGCCAAGCATGATTCCAGGGGGTGTGGAGACCGTCATGGAGCTCTTGTCGACGACGACGCTCGAGTTGGAGTTGAAGCTAGCGGTGCTGATGACAACTCCCCCTGTGTCGGATCCGGAGTTTGGACACGCGAATTTGGTCATGGTATGTGCCTCCCTGCTTATCACTTTGATCTTCTGCTTGCTCTTGACTGCGTAGGCCACGGCGTCGAGGAGCTCGGCCTCGTTGGTCGGGAAGAACGCCTTGGTGATCTTGCAAGGCCTGCGATCTGGCCATGGACCTCTGAGATAGTTCTTGAGCTCGCAGCCACTCGCATCGCATTCTACTAGAGATCTTACAAGATGCAAGTTGAGAGAAAAGAGGAGGGCGAGGAGGACGAACTTCATGATCTCGAGTACTTGTTGGTGAAAGGTCTCAAAGATTTATGGACCATTTTCTATCAAATGCCACCTTGACTTACGTCAGTAAAATCATTTGATAATTAGTATATTAGAAACAAATGCTGGTTGGTTGACAAAGGCTAGCAAAGAGTAGTTAGTATGGTGTGCAATTTGTGAAAAATGTATGTCCTATAGATGGGGGTAAATTTTTGTGCAATTTAATTACGGCAGCAGCCACCTCAGCATATATTCGGAGCATATACTTAAAATATATAGTGAAGGCTTTTTATTAATCACTTATAAAAAATTTAAACACAAAATGTTTCTCATTTTGCATGATTATGATGTTTACAGAGTCTATGCTAAAACCTTTCTAGAAATCCCTTATTCAAAAGAACATCTAGCATGTTAGCACACATTCTCATTGTTATTTAAACTTTTAAAGGACATATTATTAAATCATACAATTTCATCATATGAGTTATTCAAGTTTGAGCATTCAAGTCTCTCCAAAATAAGTCATTATATTATAAAATTGAAATTTATAAAAACTTTCTTCTGCAAAACTATGGAGATCACCGCAACTTGAAATCTATAATCATAACACACTTGAAACACTTAATATAGGTTTAAGCCTTTTTTGACTCTATGACAAAAACAACAACTCAATCTTCTCTTGATTGTGCTTGTAAATGGTGTACAAATTGTTTGCTTCCAATTATAACCCAAAAAACACCATTCGGTACCAAATGGTGTTTTTTCATGTTTGCCTAATATGACTGAATGGAATATTTTGGGTGCCCTAGACTTAAGTTGTACACACTCACAAACTTTTAGTATAAACCCCAAATATTCAGAATGCATGCTCGTAGTTTTTGTTTGATGGGCTTGAGCTGAAACTAATTTATATCTATTTAAAGCTGTTTAAATCCACATATAAGTTGATTGTGGGTTCAACTCCACCTTCTTCTTGACCTACCCTCACTTGATGCTGGCCTGCTACCTTCGCCTCCTCCTCTTCCTTTCAATGTACAGAAAGGAAAAAATCTAGGCAGCTTATTGATAGATATAAATTTAAATATTTATCTGAAAAGTCCCTCAAAGAGGTTAACAAGGCTAGATTGAGCCCAAGAGGGACATCGTGTCATGGACAACAATGGTCGCCCAAGCTGGAGATTGTTATTTGGCTGCCGCAAGGGAGATCTTCAATGTGAGAGGACGCATCTCTCACGGTAGCTCAAGTACAGGAGGATGATCAAGGCCAGAGATTTTTTTCTTGAAGGGATGCCAGAGATGGAACTTCTATGGTTACAGACGTATTGCAGAAAGCAGGCTCAACAAAGAAGAGGAACTGTCTGGAATGACTTTTAATTTAAGTATATTCCTTACACTAAAACAATTGCTGAGCACATCTCAGAACTGAACAACAAACAAGGAGAAATGATGCATCTTAACTTCTATTGCTGCAGACTCTTGCCTCGCGGTAAACAGGTCCTGGTCTGCAAAAATATCCTTTGTCTAGAGCACAGTGCCTGGCTTCGCTGCAAACACACAGTCCTTCCAAAGCACATCCATCCTTTGTGGTCACCGGGCTTCCTCGGATTCCCAGCACTGAGTCAGACCAATCACTTGAAAACCATCCTTGTGGATCCAACTTCCTCCTAGCCGAAAGAAACTTAGACAAATTCTTCGTCTTCCTTCCAATGTCCCGGAATGCATGCGGCCTGTTCTTCCCGAAGTGTGGCTTCCCGTTATACTTAAACAGTAAAAGCTGCTCTATCTCCTCAGCAACGTCCTCGTACGTCTGTGGTTCCCCTGGCCTCCTGTCTCGGAACGTCATGAACCCAATATTTGCTGCGTCAGTCTTCGGTCCAAGGTAAGCCTGAGAAGCTTTCAAGTATCTAATCAGTAATGTCATGGAAGTGTCAAGCAGACAGAGACGTTCTGGCGACAAGTCTCTCAACTGCTTCACGTCTCGGATAAAGCTGCCGACGTCGCTGATGGAGATAGATACCGAGACGTGGAACCAGAATTGGCCATATGCTCGGAAGTCCCAGCCGCAGACGAGCCTCTCAGACTCCGGAAGAGCCAAATTGGTGGAGTTTCTGTAAGTGTACTGGCAGCCTCCTCGAGCTTGAAACTTGTGGAAGTATCCGACCACAGGGAATCCCGAGAAATGTTGCTGCCGCTCATCATTGAATAATCCGCCACCCGTGGAAGTAATGGTGTTTACGGTGTTCTTAGCAACGGAGCAGAAGAAGGTTGAATTCCCAATCGCTTCAGCTGCTTCTTCTGGAAAACATTCAATTTTAAGATCAGTCGGAGAGCACGAAAGGAAAGGAAAATCCGGGACAGGGATATAGAGGACTTGAACTCCTGGCAGCAGCAGCCTGGACGGGAAGAAACAGAGCTGCAGCGCCATTTCCTGGCACCGAGAGTGGCGCTTTGTCATCGATCCTCGACACAAATTTCGGGTAGAATGACCCCCCTTTATTTAGGGTGGGCCCCGTTTGCTTATTTGGATTTGCATGCCACCTCATTGCTTACATGCACATGCCACCTCATTACTGTATATTATTTTCAACTATTTTTAAGTATTTAAAAGTACAAAATCAAATATATTATTTATTCTACTATAACAGCATTATCTTGATTGTATAGCTTAATATGACTACATAGAATATTAAATGTAGCTTCCTTTCTCTCTCTTGTGGAAGAAGACCAACAGTAATACAAAAACTAAAAGAATATTCCAATACTAAAGAGAATGAATAAAATAAGCAAAGCAATTAGTCTAACCATAATACTAAAGAGAATGAATAAAATAAGAAAGAAAATATAAGGAGCACAAACATAAAACACAATGAGGAAAAACCTAAACCAATCGTAGGTTATATACTTATAAATTATAGCCGTTCATTCACTGGCTAATTATAAAATTATAGTCCTTAACATATCCGTTAACAGCATCTACTAATTAAAATTTAGCGTTAAACATTTAGGGTGCAGAGCTGGGCGTGACTAAGCGCCACGGAGGAAGCAAGGAGTGAGCGTGCTGTATTGTGCATTTCTTCCCAAA
Organism: Selaginella moellendorffii; assembly: GCF_000143415.4. Classification (NCBI taxonomy): domain Eukaryota; kingdom Viridiplantae; phylum Streptophyta; class Lycopodiopsida; order Selaginellales; family Selaginellaceae; genus Selaginella; species Selaginella moellendorffii. Next base: position 3,272,130 of record NW_003314262.1, read on the forward strand.
TTTCTTCTGCGAGCTGTACCACGACACTTCCGCAAACTCGCGCTCCCGAGCCAGTGTCAAGAAGTCCTCTTCCAGAGACGCATCGTCCGCCACCGACAGCGTCACAGACCTCTTCGTCATGGGCTGTACGGAGAACGTCAGCTGGGAAACAGCTCCAAGAACTCCCAGCGAGATCCTGGCGTCGTGGAACAGATCACTCCCCTCCGCGACCGTGACAACTTTAGCAAAGCCTTCGTTCTTGGAGGCCGGAACGACGATTCTCATGGACACGAGGTACTCGTAAGTTCCTCCGCCGCGACCCCAAAGGCTGCTGCCATGGGCCCCCGCGCTCACCATGCCCGCCGGCGACACGCCGTCCCAGGCGATGGTCTGGTGCAAAGTCACGCCTTGCATCGCCAGGAGATCGATAAGCTCGCCAAGCATGATTCCAGGGGGTGTGGAGACCGTCATAGAGCTCTTGTCGACAACGACGCTCGAGTTGGAGTTGAAGCTAGCGGTGCTGATGACAACCCCCCCTGTGTCGGATCCGGAGTTTGGACACGCGAATTTGGTCATGGTATGTGCCTCCCTGCTTACCACTTTGATCTTCTGCTTGCTCTTGACTGCGTAGGCCACGGCGTCGAGGAGCTCGGCCTCGTTGGTCGGGAAGAACGCCTTGGTGATCTTGCAAGGCCTGCGATCTGGCCATGGACCTCTGAGATAGTTCTTGAGCTCGCAGCCACTCGCATCGCATTCTACTAGAGATCTTACAAGATGCAAGTTGAGAGAAAAGAGGAGGGCGAGGAGGACGAACTTCATGATCTCGAGTACTTGGTGGTGAAAGCTCTCAAAGATTTATGGATCATTTTCTATCAAATGCCACCTTGACTTACGTCAGTAAAATCATTTAATAATTAGTATCCCAGGAAACGCTAATTGACTCTTAGAGAGAAAATATGTTTATAAGTTGTTACTTTCCACAAAATACATAGCATGAAAGCAAATATCAGTCAATGAAGGCCATTTGTCTTTGCGGCGTAGCTATCACTGGGAACATCATGTGCACCACAAGACCAACCAGCTAACACCAGTCCTTCAAAATGTTCGTAAAATTCCGAGATGTTTCTGATACTGCATCTTGTCTTTGAGCTCCAAGTGCCACTTCCCACAAGTAAAGCAATGCGGCCAAGGAGAAAGAAAGATTTGGATCAGAGTCAAGTAAGCCATAATCAAACTCCACACTATAGAAAAACTGAAATTCAATTCTTGAAAATTCACAAGAGATTTAATTACTGAATCTACTACTCCACACAGGAGCAATGCTTGGATTGACATATGCTCTAGTGAAAATTAGCACTAGAAATGCAGCGCCTAGATCAAGAACATTAGTATTAGTATTTTGCAATGAGTGAAATTGAGGATTTCTGTAGTGCCAACAAACAAGAAGAGCATCATCTTCATGGTTACCCAAGACAACCTATCAAGCCCTGGAGATAGAGGTGTTGGTTATTTAAATCCACATAAGTTGATCATGTGATATAAATTATTAAGAGTTCCAGTTGAGGATGCTGGATTGAGCTCTATTGAGTGGATCCCAGGCAAGCCTGAGGAGCTTTCAAGAATCTAATCTGCAATGCAAGGGCAGTATCAAGCAGACAACGACGTTCTGGTGATAAGTCTTTCACGTCCCGGATAAAGCTGGCCGATGGAGATAGATACCGAGACGTGGAACCAGAATAGGCCGTAAGTTCGGAACTCCCAACCACAGACGAGCCTCTTGGACACCGGGAGAGCCAAGTTGGTGGAGTTGCTATAAGTGTACTGGCAGCCCCCTCGAGCTTGAAACTTGTGGAAGTATTTCCGACCCGAGAAATGTTGCTGCTGCTCATCGTTGAATAATCCGCCAACCGTGGAAGTAATGGTGTTCACGGTGTTCTTAGCAACGGAACAGAAGAAGGTTGAATTCCCAATCGCTTCAGCTGCTTCTTCTGGAAACAATTCAATTTTAAGATCAGTCGGAGAGCACGAAAGGAAAGGAAAATCCGGGAGAACGGCTCAGTCTTGAACTCCTGGCAGCAGCAGCCTGACGGGAAGAAATAGAGGTGTAGTCTCAGCCCCATTTCCTGCCACCGAGAGTGGCGCTCTGTCATCGGTCCTCCACACGTATTTCTTCTGCGAGCTGTACCACAACACTTGCCCAAACTCGTGCTCCCGAGCCAGCCTCAAGAAGTTGTCCTCCAGCGACGCATCGTCCGCCACCGACAGCGTCACAGACCTCTTCGTCATGGACCGTACAGAGGCCGGGACGACGATTCTCATGGACACGAGGTACTCGTAAGTTCCTCCTCCGCGACTCCACAGGCTGCTGCCGTGAGCCCCCGTGCTCACCATGCCCGCTGGCGGGTGCAAAGTCACGCCTTGCACCGCCAGGAGATCCATGAGCTCGCCAAGCATGATTCCAGGAGGCGTGGAGGCCGTCATGGAGCTCTTGTCGACGACGACGCTCGAGATGGAGTTGAAGCTAGCGGTGCTGATGACAACTTCCCCTGTGTCGGATCCGGAGTTTGGACACGCGAATTTGGTCATGGTATGTGCCTCCCTGCTTACCACTTTGATCTTCTTGCGATCCGGCCATGGACCTCTGAGATAGTTCTTGAGCTCGCAGCCACTCGCATCGCATTCTACTAGAGATCTTACAAGAGCAAGTCGAGAGAAAAGAGGAGGGTGGACGAACTTCATGATCTCGAGCACTTCCGGTGAAAACTCTGTCAATAAAATGATTTAATAATTAGTATATTGGTGGGTTGACAAACCCTAGGTATGAAAGCAAGAATCAGTCAATGAAGGCCATTTGTCTTTGCGGCCTATCTATCACTGGGAGCACCAATCCTTCATAAGGCTTGTAAATTCCATCCTGTCACTTCCCGCAAGTAAAGCAATGCAGTCAAGGAGAAAGAAAGATTTGAGTCTTGATCAAACTCCACAGTAGAGAAAAATTGAATTTCATAGTTAATGAAATTCAAATGAAACTCTTGTAAAATCTTGAAAATTCAAAAGAGATTCTTAATTACTGAATTAGTATTCTCCTAGAAATGCTAGTGCTTATCAGCGTAGTAATTTCAAGTAACTGGTAGTGCCTTTATTTGGCACATATCGCTTTGCCACATAAGCTGAGATTGCCAATAAAAATTTCATATAATTATATCATATTAATAATTCACAATGAGTGAAATCTCAAATTTCTCTAGTGCAAACAAAGAAGAGGAACATCATCTCCTGCCCAGCTAAGACAACCTATCAAGCCTTGGAGATAAAACTCCATAGTTCTACAGGTCATTAAAGTTTTGATGGGTGTGCAATTTAAAGGTTCTTTTATCCCACTCTAAAAACACTTTAAAAATCGGTCATTAGGGCACTAATTTATGTGTTTTTAAGGGTTTCCAAAAAAAATCAAAATTAGGATAATATTTTTAGTTATTTCTTTTTATTCCTTTTTTGATAATTTGGTACATTGATTTAAATTTTTCCTCAACAAAATAATGAATATTCTAAATAAACCCTTAAGTTGTACACACTCACAAACTTTTAGTATAAACCCCAGATATTCAGGGAGTCTGGGAGAATGCTCGCTCGATGTTTTTGTTTGATCTAAGTGAGATACTTGATTGGCTTGAGCTGAAGCTAATTCATATCTATTTAAAACTGTTTAAATCCACATATAAGTTGATTGTGGGTTCAACTCCACCTTCTTCTTGACTTACCCTCATTGATGCTGGCCTGCTACCTTAGCCTCCTCCTCTTCCTTTCAATCTACAGCAAAGAAAAACTCTAGGTAGCTTATTGATAGATATAAATTTTAAATATTTATCTGGCTTAGATATAAACTATTAAGAATTTCTCAAAGCTGTTAACAAGGTTATAGGAGGAATAAGAGCTAGATTAGGCCCAAGAGAGACATTGTGTCACGGGCAACAATGATCGCCCAAGCTGGAGTATTTGGCTGCTGCAAGGGAGATCTTCAATGTGAGAGGACGACAGCCTAGCTCAAGAACAGGAGGATGATCAAGGGCAGAGATTTTTTTCTTGAAGAGGATGCCAGAGATGGACGACTTCCATGGTTAGAGACGTATTGCAAAGGGCAGGCTCAACGAAGAAGAGGAACTGTCTGGAATAATTTTTTTGACTTTTTAACTTGTTGACCTTCTTGATTCTTTAAAAAATATAATCCGATATTTTAAGTATATTCCTTACACCGAGCACATCTCAGAACTGAACAACAAACAAGGAGAAATGATGCATCTTAACTTCTATTGCTACAGACTCTTGCCTCGCGATAAACAAGTCCTGGTCTGCAAAAATATCCTTTGTCTGGAGCACAGTGCCTAGCTTCGCTGCAAACACACAGTCCTTCCAAAGCACATCCATCCTTTGCTGTCACCGGACTTCCTCGGATTCCCAGCACAGCATCAGACCAATCACTTGAAAACCATCCTTGTGGATCCAACTTCCTCCTAGCCGAAAGAAACTTAGACAAATTCTTCGTCTTCCTTCCAATGTCCCGGAATGCATGCGGCCTGTTCTTCCCGAAGTGTGGCTTCCCGTTATACTTAAACAGTAAAAGCTGCTCTATCTCCTCAGCAACGTCCTCGTACGTCTGTGGTTCCCCTGGCCTCCTGTCTCGGAACGTCATGAACTCAATATTTGCTGCGTCAGTCTTCGGTCCAAGGTAAGCCTGAGAAGCTTTCAAGTATCTAATCAGTAATGTCATGGAAGTGTCAAGCAGACAGAGACGTTCTGGCGACAAGTCTCTCAACTGCTTCACGTCTCGGATAAAGTTGCCAACATCGCTGATGGAGATAGCTATAGAGACGTGGAACCAGAATTGGCCATAAGCTCGGAAGTCCCAGCCGCAGACGAGCCTCTCAGACTCCGGAAGAGCCAAATTGGTGGAGTTGCTGTAGGTGTACTGGCAGCCTCCGCGAGCTTGAAACTTGTGGAAGTATCCGACCACAGGGAATCCCGAGAAATGTTGCTGCCGCTCATCATTGAATAATCCGCCACCCGTGGAAGTAACGGTGTTCACGGTGTTCTTAGCAACGGAGCAGAAGAAGGTTGAATTCCCAATCGCTTCAGCTGCTTCTTCTGGAAAACATTCAATTTTAAGATCAGTCGGAGAGCACGAAAGGAAAGGAAAATCCGGGACAGGGATATAGAAGACTGACGGCTCAGTCTTGAACTCCTGGCAGCAGCAGCCTGAACGGGAAGAAACAGAGATGCAGCGCCATTTCCTGGCACCGAGAGTGGCGCTTTGTCATCGATCCTCGACACAAATTTCTTCTGCGAACTGTACCACGACACTTCCGCAAACTCGTGCTCCCGAGCCAGTGTCAAGAAGTCCTCTTCCAGAGACGCATCGTCCGCCACCGCCAGCGTCACAGACCTCTTCGTCATGGGCTGTACGGAGAACGTGAGCTGGGAAACAGCTCCAAGAACTCCCAGCGAGATCCTGGCGGCGTGGAACAGATCACTCCCCTCCGCGACCGTGACAACTTTAGCAAAGCCTTCGTTCTTGGAGGCCGGAACGACGATTCTCATGGACACAAGGTACTCGTAAGTTCCTCCCCCGCGACCCCAAAGGCTGCTGCCATGGGCCCCCGTGCTCACCATGCCCGCCGGCGACACGCCGTCCCAGGCGATGGTCTGGTGCAAAGTCACGCCTTGCATCGCCAGGAGATCGATAAGCTCGCCAAGCATGATTCCAGGGGGCGTGGAGACCGTCATAGAGCTCTTGTCGACAACGACGCTCGAGTTGGAGTTGAAGCTAGCGGTGCTGATGACAACCCCCCCTGTGTCGGATCCGGAGTTTGGACACGCGAATTTGGTCATGGTATGTGCCTCCCTGCTTACCACTTTGATCTTCTGCTTGCTCTTGACTGCGTAGGCCACAGCGTCGAGGAGCTCGGCCTCGTTGGTCGGGAAGAACGCCTTGGTGATCTTGCAAGGCCTGCGATCTGGCCATGGACCTCTGAGATAGTTCTTGAGCTCGCAGCCACTCGCATCGCATTCTACTAGAGATCTTACAAGATGCAAGTTGAGAGAAAAGAGGAGGGCGAGGAGGACAAACTTCATGATCTCGAGTACTTGTTGGTGAAAGCTCTCAAAGATTTATGTATCATTTTCTATCAAAGTCAATTTTTGCCACCTTGACTTGTCAATAAAATCAAGTAGTATCCCAGAAAATGCTGGCTGGTTGACAAAGCCTACACTATACTTTTAGAGAGAAAATATGTTTATAAGTTGTTACTTTCCAAGAGCTGGACAAAATACATAGTGTGAAAACAAGAATGAAGGCCATTTGTCTTTGCGGCGTAGCTATCATTGGGAACATCAACCAGCCAGCACCAGTCCTTCGAAATTTTTGTAAAATTCTGGGATGTTTCCAATACTGCATCCTGTCTTTGAGCTCCAATTGCCGCTTCCCGCATGTAAAGGAATGCAGCCATGGAGAAAGAAAGATTTGGAAATAAGTTAGTGTCAAGTAAGTTTTATCAAACTCCTCACTAAAGAAAAACTGAATTTGAAAATCGAATGAAATTTTTGTGAATTCCTGAAAATTCAAAAACTGAATCTAAAATTCCATATAAGCAATTGGATTGAGAAGATGCTCTAGGGGAAATCAACACCTAGAAATAAGTGCTTAGATCAGTATAGAAATTTCAAGTACTTGGTACCTCATTGAGAGCACAAATATTTTGTGAATATTAGGGCTTCAAACTTCACTAAGAATACTGTTATTAACTCCCATGCTAACAAAAAAGATCATCATCTCCATGAGAAAAAATCAAACCATCCCCTTGAGTCAATTGGAAAAGAAGCAATTGTTTTATGAGAGAGTTCTTAATAACTATTTTATCTCTATTTATCCCTTAAAGTTCCAAGAATCCATAGTGATAATATATTTAAATCTCATTCCATGATCACATGCGCTACACTCAACCCCCTTTCAAAGATGTCAATGTTTGCATTGACTATTAAATAGCAACACCTATTGAGCCAAAGGGAATCAACACTTCCATTTTTACACTAAATCTACTAATCTTTCAATTGTGTAAATTAGTTATTCCATGTGAGATAGCTAATCATCCACCCGTACCGTAGTCATACAGTGGATACCTTCATCTGTGGATACTTCACATAAAAGGAAGGACATATGTATGGATGCCCAATACATATAATTTTAAATTTAAGGGTAAGAATATATTTACACTGAATCTACCAATCCTTCTATTGTGTAAATTAGCTATTCCTGTACCATTTACTCTAATACCATATATAGCACATTTTATCTCTCTCCTTTTAAGTTAACTGGAAAAAAGGCAATTATTTGATGAGAAAGCCCTTAATGGTTATTTTATCCTTATTTATCCCCTAATATTCCAAGAATTCATGGTAACATTATATCTAAATTTCATCCCATGATTACATGTGTTACACTGGATTTGCTATTTGATAGTTTTACATATCATTAAAGCTTTTATAGGTGAGTATAGTGCATGTGATCATAGGATGAGATTTGGATATACTGTCACTGTGCATCTTTGGAACTTTGGGGGATAAATGGGGATAAAATAGCTACCAAGGGCTCTCTCATCAAGCAATTGCCCCTTTTCTAGTTGGCTTAAGGGGAGAGAGATTGGTATTGGAGCAAATGGCATGGGTTTGATTCCCATTGATTAGTGGTTACTTAAAATATAATATACCCTTGAGCAAGGTATATTTTTACCCTTAAATTTGAAATCATATGTATTATGCATCCATGCGTACTTCCTTTTGTGTTTCCCATTGATTAGTGGTTACTTAAAATATAACTATGTCTTTCCTCATAGTGGAGCATCCATGTGTAAGCAACCAAAGGGAACGACTCGAGAGACGGTCCATGGGGTTCAAATATAGAGGGAAAGGGCCCATGAACAAGAGTGCACCCCCTTTTCCAATCGGTTAAGGGTCTTGGGATAGTTGGAGTTAAGCATCCTTGGGTTTGAATAGTACTGGGCTGGGTGACCTCCCGGGAAGTCCAAACTCATGAGCTTACATTTGGTATCAGAGCGGTCTCGGGTCCGACTCTGTTGGTTGGCTAAGGGAATCACACCACAAGTTGATTGACATCTGGCTGGTCCAGTTTGCTCCCGCTGGGCTCGACCCGAGGGGTAGGATGTCAAGAGAGCGGGGCTCTCGGGAGAGCTGTGGCTCTCAGCTTCCATTCACGAGGGCGTGAACTTGCAGGGAAGCGTGGTCCATGGGGTTCAAATATAGAGGGAAAGGGCCCATGAACAAGAGTGCACCCCCTTTTCCAATCGGTTAAGGGTCTTGGGATAGTTGGAGTTAAGCGTCCTTGGGTTTGAATAGTACTGGGCTGGGTGACCTCCCGGGAAGTCCAAACTCAGGCGTTTACACCATGCTCCATGGACAAGCAAGGTATATTCCTACCCCAAATATGAAATTATACGTATTGAGCATCTATGCATACATCTTTCCTCTATGGATGACTAATCTGACTAGTTGTTATACAGCTGGATTACTAGTTGTTATACAGTTGGATGACTATTTCCTCTGGATGACTAATCTGACTAGTTGTTATACAGCTGGATTACTAGTTGTTATACAGTTGGATGACTAATTGACTTATATGGAATAGCTGATTCGACTAGTTGTTATATGAGTGGATGACTAGTTGCTTTACATAGAATAGCTAATCCGACTAGTTGTTATATAAGTGGATTATTAGTTGCTTTACATAGAATAGCTGATCCACCTAGTTGTTATAGAAGTGGATGACTAGTTGCTTTACATAGAATAGCTAATCTGACTAGTTGTTATATAAGTGGATGACTAGTTGCTTTACATAGAATAGCTGATCCAACTAGTTGTTATACAAGTGGATGACTAATTGCTTTACATGGAATACCACATAAACTAGTTGTTATACAAGTGGATGACTAGTTGCTTTACATGGAATACCACATAAAATAGCTGATCCGACTAGTTGTTATACAAGTGGAATAGCTAATTTAACTAGTTGTTATACAGTTGGATGACTAATTGACTTATATAGAATAGCTGATTCGACTAGTTGTTATACGGGTGGATGACTAGTTGCCTTACATAGAATAGTTGATCCGACTAGTTGTTATACAAGTGGATGACTAGTTGCTTTACATGGAATACCACATAGAATAGCTGATCCGACTAGTTGTTATACAAATGGATGACTAGTTGCTTTACATGGAATACCTGACTAGTTGTCTTACATGGAATAGCTGATCCAACTAGTTGTTATACGGATGGATGACTAGCTGATCCGACTAGTTGTTATACAAGTGGATGACTAGTTGCTTTACATGGAATACCTAACTAGTTGCCTTACATGGAATAGCTAATCCAACTAGTTGTTATATGGATGGATGACTAGTTGCATTATATGAAATAACTGATCTACATAATAAACTAGTTGTTATATGGGTAGATGACTAGTTGCTTTACATGGAATAATTGACTAGTTGCCTTATATGGAATAATTGACTAGTTGCCTTATATGGAATAACTGATCTACACAATAGAAGAATTGAAAACTTAGAGGATAAATAGGGATAAAATAACCACTAAGAGCTCTCTTATCAAGCAATTGCCCTTTTTTTAGTTGACTGTAAGCTCTTGAATTTGGATTTCCCGGGAGGTCATCCAACCCAGTACTATTCAAACCCAAAGACGCTTAACTCTAAATATCCCAAAACCCTTAACTAATTAGAAAAAAGGGTGCACTCTTATTTATGGGCCCTTTCCCTCTATATTTAAACCTCATGGACCGTCTCTCAAGTCGTTCTCTTTAATTGCTTACATTGACTTAAGAGGAGAAAGATAAAATATGCTACAAATTTATATCTATTTTAAACTATTTAAATCTATAATGGTGGGTTCAACTTTTCTTTTTGGGTCTTTGGCTTGATGACAGCTTCTAATAGGGGAATTACCCTCACTTGATGCTAACCTGCTACCTTAGCCTCTTCTCCCTTTCAATCTACAACAAAGAAAAACTCTTATAAATTATTACGAGTTCTAATCTCCTTAGTTAACAATGTGAGAGGATGCATCTGCTCAAGCTCACGGCTTAGCAAGATGATCAGGCCAAAGATTTTTTCTTGGAGGGATGCCAAAGACTAACACTCTTGGCTGGACTATTGCAGAGGGCAGGCTCAATGAAGCAGAGGAAGTTGGGCCACTGCCTGGATGATTTTCTGTTGACTTCTTGGCATTTTTTATTCTTTGATTTACTTGAAAACTACTAGAATACTAAAAATTATAATCAAATATTTAAATATATTCCTTACACTAAAACAATCTACACATCCCAGGCAAAACAAACTGAACAACAAACAAGGAGAAATTATGCATCCTTTGTTTCTTAACTTCTATTGCTGTAAACTCTTGCCTCGCGATCCTGATCGGCAAAAATATCCTTTGTCTGGAGCACAATGCCTCTCTTCACTGCAAACACATAGTCCTTCCAAAGCACATCCATCCTTTGTCGCCACTGGGCTTCCTCGGATTCCCAGCACTGAGTCAGACCAATCACTTGAAAGCCATCCTTGTGGATCCAACTTATTCCTTGCCAAAAGAAAATTAGACAACGTTTCCTCAGCAACGTCCTCGTACGTCTATGGTTCCCCCGGCCTCCTGTCTGGGAAAGTAATGAACTCAATCTGTGCTGCGTCAGTCTTTGGTTCAAGGTAAGCAATCTGCAATGCGAGGGCAGTATCAAGCAGACAAAGACGTTCTGGTGATAAGTCTCTCAACTTCACGTCCCGGATAAAGCTGCCAACGTCGTCGCTGATGGAGATAGATACCGAAACGTGGAACCAGAATATGCCCACTCGTGGAAGTAATGGTGTTTACGGTGTTCTTAGCAACGGAGCAGAAGAAGGTTGAATTCCCAATCGCTTCAGCTGCTTCTTCTGGAAAACATTCAATTTTAAGATCAGTCGGAGAGCACACTGACGGCTCAGTCTTGAACTCCTGGCAGCAGCAGCCTGCACGGGAAGAAACAGCGCTGTAGTCTCAGTGCCATTTCCTGGCACCGAGAGTGGCGCTTTGTCATCGATCCTCGACACAAATTTCTTCTGCGAGCTGTACCACGACACTTCCGCAAACTCGTGCTCCCGAGCCAGTGTCAAGAAGTCCTCTTCCAGAGACCCATCGTCTACCGCCAGCGTCACAGACCTCTTCGTCATGGGCTGTACGGAGAACGTGAGCTGGGAAACAGCTCCAAGAACTCCCAGCGGGATCCTGGCGGCGTGGAACAGATCACTCCCCTCCGCGACCGTGACAACTTTGGCAAAGCGTTCGTTCTTGGAGGCCGGAACGACGATACTCATATGGACACGAGGTACTCATGAGTTCCTCCGCCGCGACCCCAAAGGCTGCTGCCATGGTCCCCCGTGCTCACCATGCCCGCCGGCGACACGCCGTCCCAGTCGACACGCCTTGCATCGCCAGGATATCGATAAGCTAGCCAAGCATGATTCCATCATGAAGGAGACCGTCATGGAGCTCTTGTCGACGACAACGCTCGAGTTGGAGTTGAAGCTGGTGGTGCTAATGACAACTCGCCCTGTATCGGATCCGGAGTTTGGACACGCGAATTTGGTCATGGTATGTGCCTCCCTCACCTTGATGTTTTGCTTGCTCTTGACAGCGTATGCCACGGCGTCGAGGAGCTCGGCCTCCTTGGAGTTGAGAGCAAAAAGGATCTTTCAGTTATTGGTGAAGGGTTTCAAAGATTTATGTCAAATTTTATGTTCGCAACTTCCTGCCATGTTCTTATGCATGTTGTCACCACTAGATGTGGTGGCAGCGACAGTCCCCTTGATACAAAATGGCAAACCAAAACTTTCGAGCGAGCTACTTTATATTTATTTCAAGCTTGGGATCTCCACGTTGTTTTGGCTTTGGTTTTCTTTTGGGATGATCCTTTGATGATGGCTTTCTGGCCGGCTGAGCTGCCTTGGCCAGAGATGCAGCTGCTTTAGCCCTCTTTTGTTTCTCCCGTGCATGCAAGAGCAAAACCAAGAAAAGCTCAAGACATGTAAATTATGGAATTTTGGCTTGCGCCTATCTCTCCAGCTCGCTTGATCGCATTTCCATGCTAACCATTGGAAGTTGATGACCTTTGCCGCTAATAAACTATCGAAGTTATGCTTTTCTTAAACCCTTTATAACTTTAGAATGATTTACATTTTATTTATCAAAAGAAAAGGAAAAAGGGAACCCACACACGGCAACACTGCACAATTCCTCAAATATCTTTCCCCCAATTTCACCTCGCGCGAACTGGGAAGCTCAGCCTGCGGGGATGCGTGATGGGGTCCTGAAACCGCCCATGCGTTCCAGGAAGAGAGAACCTTCTCTTGATAGCAGCCGGCGAGAGCTTGCCATTGTCCGCGGGTGACGTGCTGCTCGCGGCGGTGCTGGGACTGCTCACGCGAGCCTTTGCTCTGGCCGATTCCGTGGCCGCCATGTAGCTCGGCACGGACCTGTCCGCCTTGGATCGCTTCTCGGAGCTCTTCGTCGCTGGCGCGTGATCGCCATTCACGTCGCCGTTCTTGGAGCTGCGGTGACACAGATGTGTGATCAGAAGTTTAGTGAAGCTAAACGAAGAAGTAAAGTCACCTGCTGGTCTCTGCCACGCTTGCCGGTTCAGTGGCAGGCTTCCAAGGCTCCACAGCTGTCCAAAACTCCAACCACGTCCACTCGGGCCGGATAACGGGGTTTTTAAACAGCCTGGTTTGCGTTGGTGCGTACGCAACGAGCTGCAAAAACCAAAACAAACGAACCACCAGTTGTGAGTTCACGGGAAGAAGAAAATGAATGTGTCAAATCGCAACAAGTAAGGAGTACCTTCTGATCGAACTTGCTCACATCAGCTTTGCTAGGCTTAGCTCGTAATACGTTTATAACTGTTACAGCATCGTTGCCGCTAAGCTCCTGCACAGATTGACGAATAAGGAAAAACAAAAAAAGAAATCGTGAATAGAGACAGAGCTGGCAGCCTACCGAAGAAGGATCCGCCTCGGAGCTGCCCTGTCGTTTATTCCATAGCTGCTTCTGAATGCTCTGGCCGCCTTGGGAGCTTCTGACGCGGTGGCCTCTGGCCAGAGCTTGCACTTTAACGATAGCGAGTACAGTTCTCAGCGAGATCGCAGCCTGCTTTCTCACGCTGTGTCCTCGAACCAAGGCCTGCAACCTGACAAGGCCCTTGAGAGCCCGCAATGCTCGCCTGGCCTGGACAAAATCATCCACCATCATACCCTTCGTTACCTATACGAACGTGTGCAAAGTTTACCAGAATTACTACCAAAAAAAACGGCTGGCGCTTCCTACTTGGGCAATTTTCTAAGCAAACTAATTCCGGAAAGAAGCTTACCAGGAAGGCTCGGAATGCTGTTTGGATCTTTATAGCTGCTGCATTCCCTGTGGTGATAATTCCATCCGGAATTCCATCGTGCGTTGCAATTATAGGCTGTGCATTGAATGGTTCGTTTGGGGCCTCGGTGGTGGGAGCTGCAATGACTTCCGGAGAAACCTGGGCCTGGTTCTGAGCTGGGGAGGAATCGGCAGGAATTTTCTCCTGGCCATCGTGTTCCTGGACCAACAACAAAGCTTTTTGGTTTTATCAGTAGCAATTGGATCGATCATCACACCACCATACCTCTGGAGACGACGACTTATCCTTCTCCTTGAGAGGGGATTTGAACTTTCTCACACCCAAGAACTTTCCAAGCCACTTTGTAGACTTGCCCATAGCGTTCGTCCTCCCCGACAAAAAAACCTGGAAAAGGAAAGAGGAAAAACGCAATGGAGCTATGGAAAAATCAGAGCGCAGAAGAGGCTCGCGTACCTTGGCTCAAAGGAGCATCAATCAATCCCCGTCTAGAATAGAAAATGTAGCTCCGTGAGGACCACTTCTTCTCCAAAATCCTGCGGCACACGCCAAAACGTCCAGATCACACAACCCCCACCTAAAATCGACATCTAGATTGAAAATGTACCTCGCGCCGGATGGAATTCCACAAGAATCCTAGAATTCCCCTGCGATTCGCGCTCGCCGCAGCAAAACCAAGCCGGAATCGCGAGATTCCGGACCTCCTCGCCCGCTGCCGCCACGGCCGTAGCGTTCCAGCGGCCAATCCAGTCCCGTTCGCGCTGGCAGGACCCGATCGAGGCGCCAGAGAGAGAGAGACGACGCACCAGACACGGAGTAAAAAAAAAACAAGGAAGAACCCTAGAATATTTCTATCCAAGCGCATTAAACCCCACAGCGATCCAACGGTTCCCGAGACGCCGCGTGGCATAGCATTTAGGTGCTTTGGCCGGTGGTCGCTTTCTCTGCGCACCGGGATCCGCGACTCTGATTGGTCGTACTTGTACGCTTTGCCGGGGAATGTTCGCTAAAGATTCTAGAGCGTGGGTGGAATCACGATTTTTCTTGTCCTCTTTTCACTTTGATATTGATCCTAACACTGTTATGGATGATTTTCGATTTTTTCTATGAAACCAAGGAGAACAAGGATTTCTCGCCGAGACAATGCCACCAATGTTTAGACAAGAGAACCGCCAGTGCGCGACACTACAGCCACTCAACGAAGTATCTAAGAAAATGGTTTAAGATTATAGACATTGGATCACCCATGTTGCAATGTTAGATGGCACATCAAATCAACTTTTCCCTTTGAATTTTTTCCAATTCTTAGTGGCCCACTTTTGGTTGCTTGTCACCACCGTCAAAGAATAATGTAAAGGCAAAGCTCTCGGGAGCTTAAGTTATGATCACATATAAGTGATCATCAAAGTTTTCAGAGGAAAAAAGTGTGTATCGTTGAAGTTCTTGAAGAAAATAGCTTAAATCGAGCACACTCCACTTTTGAGCTGATGCGCTCAAGAAGTCAATGAAAGTCAATTCAGGTCCCGAAATCAATAAAGTAAAGACAAACTTCAAAGATTATATTGACATTCATTGACTACCACTGACTTTGACTCCCTAGAACAAACCCAATGCTTTCATCTAAACAAACCAGTTTGCTGCTCCAATGGCGTCGAAAGAAGCTCGAGATCATGCCTCTGCTCCATAATGAGCCCACACTCGGCCCCTTGAGGCCACTGGACTTCCACAAAGTTCATGAAGAGAGGATACCGACCCTCTCCGTGAGTACTTGCCCAGTCGAAATCGATGAATCTCACTTCTACTCCTAGTCCTTTCTCGGCCCCATCTCGAGGGCGCCTTATCATCACATTGACGTCCCTGGCATCTCCATGAACTCCGACCCCGCCATTCGACGATACTGGAACGCGATGAGCACTTCTCAGCGCGGCAAGAGCTTGATCCCTCAGCTCGTCGGCGTCTCCACACTCGGCCAGCATCTCCCACCCGTCTTCCGGTCCCAGATTCTCCATCCTCACCTCGACCCATCTACCAGCCAGCGCTCTAACTCCGTAGAGCGCCGGAGCAAAGCCAGCAGCAGCCCACGCGCGATGGACCTCCACTCCATATCTCTTGGCCAGCTTTACCACTCCCCAAGGCTCCACCAGATAGACGAGCTTGTTCTCAAACTTCTTCACCACCTTCGCCGCTTCGTGCAGCGGATATGGAATGTCCAAGTTCCAGAGGTCGTATCTCTTGTTCCCCGTCCCGGCACGCGTCCCGGCCTGAGCATTCCAATAGTACTCGTTGAGTAGCCCGAGGCAGCGCTTGAAGGCGACCAAAACTCGCACGGACTCGGCTACCATCTCTGGATCCAAGCCCTGGATTGGCAATAGGTTGACAAAGTGCGTGAGAGGCTGGCACACCACCTCGTCGAGCTTTGCCATGGCGCTTATTCTCAGATTGCAGCCAACGAGCTCCATGAGAAACGCTGGATAGCAAGTGTCTATGTACCGCTCCTTGGCTCCCACCATGTCCCAGTAGAGCGCGTAGCAGTGGAAGCCATGAGTGTACGAATCCAGGCCGCCGAGCTTCACTTCACCTATAGCAATCAGGCTCTTGTTCATGGAACGACTCTGGAGAGATAGAAACACTAGCGTGAGCGAACAAGAGGCCGGAAGAAAACGCTCACCATCATCGCGAGAGGAGCTTCCCAGCTGCCATGGATCGTGAGCGCCTCGCGGCAGGGAACGCCCAGGTACCTGGAGAAGAGCCGATGAACAGTGCACCTTAGTTTGGCCTCGTCCGAGTGGTAAAGCGATGAAAGGTGCGCGAGCTCCAGCGCGAACTCGATGTCTGCCAGCCCAGGAGCTCCAAGATCGTGATCGTGAATCAGGTCGGTGAAGTGAGCAAAGACTGGATGAACGAGCTGGAGAGGGATTGGAGGCTTGGCATGGGATGGTCTGCAGTTGAGGAACTTGGGCTTGCTGTGCTGGCCCTGGAGATTCGCCAGGACCTCGCTGCGCTCCAGATCGTTTGGCTCGTGGTTGAGAATGCATGGATCAGCAAATTTGAAGTCTAATTTTTTGTTCATTAAACATAAGTTGGTGATCCAGTCCAGCAAGAAATGAAAGACATACCGGGTTTATATGTGTAGTTGCCGAAAGGGAGCTCGTTTTCCTCCGTCACCACATACCCGTCTTCGTCAATGATTGAACCAATCCCGAAGAGGCTTTCAAGCTTCGCAGCGGTCACACTCTTGAATGTGAAGCTCTCGCCCGCTGAAAGCACCTTCACCCTCACTAGCTCATCCATTGCCCTAAACCCGGCTTTTGAAAGCATGAGAAATTAATTTGACATTTTCAATTGATGAAGTGAGGTCCTATGCTTTTTAGACCATTCTATATTGGTGTTTACGGGTAAAAAGTTTGTATCATCGAAGAAAAGATCTAGCCACTCGATGTGAAGAGCAGCTGCCCACCATTTTCCTTGATCAAAACTCGGGGCCTGCTCCTCAAATTTAGACCATGTTTAAAGATTGGGATTAGTCATACCTTTAAATGTGAAATTATGCCTTGAACGGCTACATTTTTCTCATTTTTTCTCGAAGTAGGGTTTTACAATCGTTTGGAGTGAGCGCGGCTTCGGATGATCCACCAAAGCTGACATTTCTGGAGGTGAGTGGTCCTCTATTCCGTTCGCAGATAACAATTATAGGGGTTGGAACAGGAGAAAATGCTGGATGAATTTGATTTCCAGAGAGAACATTGGCCTACAACGCTGAACAGGATGAGAATCAACAAATCTCAAACCCTCCCTTGGTGCCGCTGTGTCGGTTGCAACCTGCAGAGATTGTTCGTACGGTTTTGGAACCAAATGTACGCCTCTACAACGCATTTGCAAAAGAAGGGTATCTTATAGAGATGCCGTCGTTTATCATCGGAATTGCAGACGCCGACCAGAGGGAACTTCAAGTTACAGATTTAACAATTGGGTCGTGGGATCCTATCTGGAGGGAGGTGAATGAGGAATTGGAAAGCGAGCTACAAGCGGACCCGGAATATCATGTCTCATGTTTTTCTGTTTTGATGGAAATCATCGGCTGCATGCATGGATGGACTGCATTGAGAAAGAGTTTCCGAACAACAAAAGGCTACGTGTTCGTGTGAACGCAACGATACTTTGACGTAAAGAATTATGGATTTCTGTCTCTCTTCAATGTCATATCGGGGATCAGCAAGTAAGTTTGATTAGCATCCATTCAAGGCGGTAATCTGTATTGTTTTTGATTTTTCTGCAGCATGAATGATTACGATGACACTCTAAATCTGCAGGACCCAACATCTGTTCTGCTCATCGAATACAGAAATTGAGAAGACACTAAGCCCTTCGGAGTTGCACCTTTTAAACGAACTCAAGATGATCCTCGGGGTTGAAAGAGAACCAAAACAGGTATCCGTTCACATGGACCATTCTAGCTTCATTTCTGTTCAGGGTAAGGGAACTTTTTGATCCAAAATTTGTCTGATCTGAATGGTTCGATTGCAGAAGTGAATAAATAGGGAGATCGCAAGGATGGCAGATACTAAATTCGCTGGAACGCCTGATAGCGAGGAAAAGGCACGAGCCGTAGTTATGCAAAGCTGGCGAACTAAGATGTGGAAGTACTTAACCGTTGTGCACGAAGAGAAACTTGGAAGGAGGTGAATTGAGCAAGCAGCAATTATCGCACAGCGGTTTCAACTTGACACTTGAGAAGTTGACCGCTCTAGCAAGCCGGCCCTTCACAACTGAAGATCGATGCTGGTGGTTCCAGACACTCACTGACACTACTGACGGATGGAAAAGATGGAAGGTCCCAAAGGATGATACTCATTTCCGTAAATGGGCATCGAAGGTGGCTTGGGACTCTTATGTGGCGGATAAAGCAGATCGACTTGCTTGTGACGAGCTCCTGAAACAGCCGGGTTTTCACCTGGCTACCGTCGAGAGGGTTGATAGCATTGCAAAGAACCTACGCCTTCTGGCAGTGCTATACGGCACTGTTCTCTTCCATGGCATCGACCGTGCAGATGCAGAGGATTGAAGCAGAGGTCATTGAACAAGTAGCAAAACGTCTTGCAACAAGGTTAGTCTTCTCGTTTTGAAGCTTCCAATTTTGTGGAATTTTGAATCGTGGTCTATAGCTCGGGTATGAACGATGATTCAAGATAGTTGACTGTCTATGCGTTTGCAGGTGGCTCAGGCAACTCAAAAGGAGAAATATTATTGAGTTGATACCAGAGGACACGAAAGTATGGGCTAGCAAAGACCTTGGTGAAACAATGTACACCTCGCAAACATTACTGCATGGGAACTGGAAAATTGTCCATGGTGGCTGGATATGAAGTCTGGGTACTGCTGGAAGGAGGTGAACCTTTAGACTGTGAGACGCCAGTGAAACAATTCAGACGCTCGGAAGAAACAGACCAGTTTAACAATGCTCTTTGATGAAAATCTCGAATTCCACACGACTTCGTTTTCAACTTCTCGAAGAGGTGCAATGCCTCTGCAGCGATGGAAGTTTAGCCTACAGAGAGGTTCCTGATGAATTATAGGGAATTGCTAGGACTATGGATGTAATGATCTTAAAGTTAATAGACCAAGAAAATATTCGTTACAATGTACGTCCAAGGCGCCAAACGACCCAAAAAGCTTGTATTATTATCGCAATGTTGCTTCGTAGCAGTTTCGATTCTTGTTTGAATCTGATTTGTTTGGATGAAAAGCACCCACCTGGCAAGCAGAGTGCATAGGTTTGCCCTTAGTCCAGGAAATGGAAGCTCAATGGATCCTGAGCGCTTGCATCGCCCTCTTCACTGCTGCGCTATGGCGATTCATGACGGTCTACTGGTGGCGTCCCAGAGCAATTGCTGCCCAGCTGAAGAAGCAAGGGATTCGGGGGCCTCCTCCCACACTCATGGCAGGTCAGATGCTTGAAATCCGGAAGACAATGGCCGCAATCAGGGATCACGACATGGAAACTTTCAGCCAGGATATTGTTCATCGAGTGCAGCCAGGATTCCACAAATGGAACAACCAATATGGTATGCTCTCTTTCATACTGTTCTTGTTCTCTGAGCATGTTATACAGGGAAGCGATTCGTGTATTGGTGGGGAACAGAGCCGAGGATATCAGTCTCTGAACCTGAGATCGTAAGGGAAGCTTTGTCTAAGAAGTTTTCGCATTTTGAGAAGTCGGACATGTCGGTTTGGTTCTTGACCATGTTTCTGGGTCGTGGGTTGGTTTCCGTTACTGGAGAAGAATGGAGTCACCACCGCCGGCTTGTAGCACCGGCATTCTTTCATGAGCGTATCAAGGTAGGGATTGCACAGGAACTACTTCTGTCTGGCTAATAAGTTGATTCTTCAGCAAATGACCGGTACAATTGCAACTTGTGCTTCTGTTATGCTTGATCGATGGGAGGCTATGATGCAGCAGAATCCCGAGATTGAAATCTCTGCAGAGGCGCGCAAGCTCACAGGAGATGTTATCTCGCATACAGCATTTGGGACAAGTTATCTCAAAGGCCAGAGAGTTTTTGTGATTTTGACGAAGGAAATCCCAGATTTGTTCCCCATACTCTTCAGGTTTTCCTGGATACTACCGGGTGTCAGGTATGCTTGATCATCACACACTTAGTTGGAGTGAATACAAATTGTTTGTTCACAGGTTTCTGCCGCTTCCAGTCAACCTTAAACTTTGGAAGTTTCATCAGGAGTTGGATTCGTTGATAACTGGAATCATAGATGAGCGTCGAGAATCTGTGAAGTGCGGGAGGAGCGATTCATATGGCAACGACTTGCTTGGGTTGATGCTAAAGGAGTGTGACAGCAGCAACAGTAAGTTCACAAACAAGGATTTGATAGAGGAATGCAAGACCTTTTACTTTGCGGGGCATGAGACCACAGCGTCATTACTAACTTGGACGTTGATGCTGCTGGGAGGCTATCCTGAATGGCAAGACCGTGCTCGAGCAGAGGTACATGAAGTCTGTGGTACCGAGACACCTGATGGCGAGAATGTTAGCAAGCTCAAGCTGGTAAGTCCATCCATGTTTATAAGTTCATGGTTCAAAACTTTGACAACTTCGATTCAACAGATAGGAGCGATCCTTTACGAGACTCTGCGGCTGTATCCACCCGCAGTCGAGATGACTCGGGAATGCATGGTGGAGACTTGGCTACAGGATTTGCATGTACCAAAAGGAGTGACTTTGGCCTTCCAGGTTATTGGTATGCATCACGACAAGGAGCTCTGGGGGGAAGATGCAACTGAGTTCAATCCGGATCGGTTCAAAGATGGGATTTCAAACGCATGCAAGCATCCAAATGCTTTCATACCCTTCTCGCTTGGCCCTCGAGTGTGCGTAGGCCAGTCGTTTGCGATGATTGAAGCCAAAGTCATACTGGCTATGATACTGCAGCGGTTCTCATTCCGGCTTTCACCGAACTACCGCCATAATCCTGCAATGAAGTTTGGTTTGAAGCCAATCCATGGGGTGCCGCTTGTCCTCGAGACTGTAGGACGCTTTCAAGAAAGTTGAAGAAACAGAACAATATCGATATGTAGAGAACGATATATAACCATATAAATAAGCTGAAAACCCAATGTCTGGCGAGCTTCTGAGCATACTTCTTGGTTTTCAAGCGTGTAGCGAGGAGACGGTGCTCCAGAATGCAACCGAGATGACTTGGAGCTGCTCGAGCTGTTCACGAATGGTCTGAAAGGCTGGAAGGACGAGGATGCATTGCAATCAGGGGGTGGCGGAGCTGCATGAGAAACAAGCAGAAAAATCATATGCTTTGAAACTTACCGTGGTATGATCTGCTTCCACATAAACAAGCTTATGAAGTGGCGATTCCCTTATCAAGCAAAGAATGCTTGTCGGACCCGTCTCCTGCGAAGGCAAAAAGCTATGGTGTCGTGGAATGCAATGGTAATTGCTTACGCTCGGCTTGATCGCTCCGCTCAGGGCTTGGACGAGGCGACGGTGTTGCTCAGGGAAAAGTTTTTGATCATGGCGTTCAATCCCAGTAGCGCCAAGAAAGCGTGGATGATTCTGCCTCCTGCGCCGGAAACCCACGGCAAGGGATTCGTGTGCAAGGCTCTCGGCAGCAAGCTCTACAGCAAAGCAGTGAGCGTCTTACGAATCAATGGAACGCCACGGCTACGGAGGGTCGGCCATACGTTGTCGGTGGCAACTGGAATGGGGAGGGACCGACACCAAGGGTATACAATCCGGTGCAGGATCGATGAGATCCTCTTCCCCCATCGCCATCACTGGACACTAGTTCGACAGTTTTTGCATATGGCCCTTGCCGTGGATCGCAACAAGATGGTTGCGAGCCCGTGCGATGCTGTGAGCCCGGACGATGATGCTCCCGGAGTTTTCTCGACACAAAATCACTCCTGGGAAGTGGAATGTTCTTCTGGGAGCTCACAGCGTAGCACAAAAACTTCTCAAGCGTTCGTCAGCTGGAGCGCCACCCGTGATTGCCACGTTCGTGTCTCCACAACAACGATTCGGCCATGCACAACGTTTTACAAGCTCAGCGTGCCTCCCAGCAGCGATTTGGACGTCGAGGTTCTTCGGGCTTGATGGATCCTGTAGCTAAAGATAAATAAGGTATCTACGAGGATGGTGTGTTTCAGCAAATGCCCGATGAAGGCATTTTTCCTAGGTGCTCATCCTTCAACTTGCTGAAGTTCTTTTAGCTTCAGCAACCAGAATGTCTTATTTGCAGTGTGTCAAGGGATTGTTTCAAAACTCTTGGTGCTTACTCCATGAGAATCCCTTGGTGCTCAGTCCAGGTTCTTCGAGTTTGATACATATGCATCTTATGGCAGCACTGTAAGAGTGATCAAAGTCCGCAAGGCAACCGCTACTTTCTTGGGGCTCGTCCAGAGATTAAATTGACCGCCAGCATGTCATTCCACGTCATACGTTTGAACGTTTGACCTCAAACTGGTCACACCATCCAGTTTAATGCTGAGATACTAAAGCAAAGCACCCAGGAGCATTTTTAAGTGCTTATCATCAAAGTCCTTGGAATAGAAGTATGTTATCATCGAAGTTCTGGAGAAAAACAGGAGAAAACCAGCCACCACCACCATTTTGCTCGATCCAAACTCGGGGCCAGCTGCTGCTGCTCAAACATTTCCGTCCTCGATCTCAAACTTTTCTCCACGCCCCTGTAAGCTTTTGCTTCCACCTCGATCCCAAACTCTTTCTCCAAGTCCCTGTGACCATCCTCGATGTCAATCTTCCAAGTCCCTTGTGACCAACCTCGACAAACCTTCTTCCAAGTTCCTGAGAGGCCCGTCTTCTCTTGTCACTCGTCCTCCTCGTCCTCGTAATCGAAATCCAGCCGCGGTCTCATCGTGTAAGCCGGCCCGTCTGGTTTGATCCGGACGTTGTAAGCACCCGGCCCGGGAGTCTCCTCGCGCCCGAGGTGCTTGAGCCGGCCACTCAAGCTAAACGCTGGCGGCTTGTTCAGCACCATCGCGGCTCTGGGATCGTAAGCTCCTGGACCTGGACTTACACTCCGAGTTAAATCGTGCCCCCGGCTCGTCAAGCTATAGGCAGGACCCTCCAGAGCGCCCTTGATGTTGTAAGCTCCCGGGCCTGGAGTCACAGCCGCAGTTAGAAGTGGAAGCCGACCAGCGAGGCTAAACGAAGGAAGCTCGCTCTTGAGATCCATATGATAAGCTCCAGGGCCGGGTCCCGGTTCTCTCTTGCTGTACGCCAGCCTCTCTCCCATGCTATACTTCGGCGCCCCCGACTTGATCATCGGCCGGCCATACTGCCCGGGCCCCGGAGTCGTCTCTCCGGATGCGTGTATGAGCCTGCGTCCTATGCTGAAAGCTGGAGTCTCCGACTTGCCAATGACGGTGTAAGCACCCGGGCCGGGATAGAAAGTCCTCTGGAGCGGCGTGAGTCGTCCATACAAGCTGAAAGACGGCCCCTCCATGGAGCTCCCCAGCGAGTACGCGCCGGGGCCTGGAGTGTCCTCTCGCAACTTGCGCTCAAGCCTCCCGGAGAGCGAGTAAGCTGGCGCGAGGGAGATAACTGCGACGCTGTAGGCTCCCGGGCCGGGACTCTGCTCGGGCCTCCGCTTGGCAAGAACTCCCGAGAGAGAGTAGGATGGCCCCGTCGCCCCGGACTTGATGTTGTAGCTCCCGGGTCCTGGAGTGTTCTCGTTGTAAGCGTAGTGGAGCTGACCTCCCATCGAGTAAGCCGGTGGTGCCCGGTACACCACCTTGCCAGTCGGGTCGTAAGCGCCGGGGCCTGGATTCTGCGCGCTCTTCGTCTCGGACAGCCTCCCAGAAAGGCTGTAAGCGGGGCCAGTGGGACTCCGAGACCGGCTGTAAGTTCCCGGCCCAGGAGTCTCGGAGGAATGCTCGTAGAACACTCTGGATCCGAGCGAGTAGGATGGAGGTGACGGGCTTCTCGAGTTGATGTTGGGCTCGTAGGTTCCTGGTCCCGGGTTTTGGTTCCTGGCACCGCCGTCTCCAAGCCTCCCAGAAAGGCTGTAAGCAGGCCCACTGGATGCCTTTCCCCGACCATAAGCTCCCGGCCCTGGGGTGTCCTCTGTGTGCTCGTAGAAAGTCCTTGGGCCGAGGGAGTAAGAAGGTGGCGATGGACTTCCAGTTCTCGAGTTTGGATCATACGCCCCCGGACCGGGAGAGTCTGGCCTGCCCAGAGTCTTGAGCTTGCCATGGATTCGAATCCCCTGCGTGTCGAGCGTGCTGCCCAGCTCGTAAGATCCGGGACCAGGGACGTTCTCGCCCACTTGTCGGCGAAGCCTACCCGAGAGAGAAAATGCCGGAGAGCTCGGCCTCGAGAGCTGGTTATAGGCGCCGGGCCCGGGGGTCTGCTCTCGTTGGTGAAGCTCGGTTCTTCCCTTGATCGTGTAGGATGGGCCACCGAGCATGGAACCGAGCTTGTAAGTGCCCGGCCCCGGATTGTCAGACTCACCTCGCGACGTCAATCGGCTCGCAAGGCTGTACTTTGGAGCCGATGTAGGGATGAGTGGAGAGTATGCACCTGGCCCCGGGGTGTTCGTCCGCCGCCGCCGCCGCCGCGGCGGGGAGGAGCTCCCCCCGATGCTGGGCATCGGTGTCGCGGACCTGCTGCCTCCCGTGCTCATCGAGGATGCCTCTGCCTCGCCGAGCGATGGATCCGGTGCCGCATAGGATATTGCAGAGCGGCGGCGGCGCCAGTGAGAACCCTAGCCACGGAGCGACGGCGATGGGGTGCCAGGCCATGGCGGCTCTTCGCTCGGCAGCCGCGACCCGCAAAATCCCTGCCGAAGAACCCTAAAATCACATTGGCATATTCTTGGTATCTTTTTACAAATTTGGCGGGAAAACATTCGTATGCTGCAAAGGGCTAGTTGTCTCGAGCAAGGCGCGGTTGATCCAGTCGAAGATCTTGCTCGATCGATCAGAAGAGCCAGAGATTTGGAAGAATGCAAGCGAATCCATGGGCGCGTCCGCGAGAGCAGCCATTCCCACAACATCTTCCTCGCCAATCTGCTCGTCCAGAAGTATGGCAAATGCGGGAGCTTGCTCGATGCCCGCCAAGTCTTCGACGAGATCCCTCGCCCTAACCTCTTCTCGTGGAGCAGCATCCTTCATGCCTACGCGGCCAGCAAGAATCTCGGCGAGGCAAAGGATCTCTTCAACAAGATGCCGGTCAAGGATCTGGTATCATCCTCCGCGCTAATCAAGGCATATGCCCAAGCCGGGCATCTAAAAGACGCAGAGCGAATCTTTCACTCCCTTCCCAGGAAAGATTCCGTCGCTTGCAACATCATGATAGGCGCGTACTCCCAAAGAGGTTGCATTGACAAGGCTAAAGATATATTCGATCAAACTCCTTCAAAGACCGTGATATCCTGGAACAACATGATTTCGGCATATGCCAAAAGCGGGTATTTATCAAAGGCCAGAGATGTGTTTGATTCCATGCCGGAGAAAAACGTAGTGTCGTGGAATCTTATTTTCCACGTCTACGCTGGTGCCGGAAGATTCAAGGAGGCAAAGAGGATCTTCGACAGCATGCCAGACAGGGATGTGGTCTCCTGGACAGCAATGGTCGGAGCACATGCCGGGACTGGGCAAATTTTAGAAGCCAAGAGAATGTTTGACTGCATGGATGTCCGAAACACTGTGACGTGGAACATAATGTTCCGGGCTTACGTTGACGCCGGTCAAATGGACGATGCAAAGTCGGTCTTCGACGCCATGCCCGAGAGGGATACGGTGGCGTGGAACACTTTGATTGCCGCGTACGTACAATACGGCCGCATGGATGAGGCGTGCAAGGCGTTCGATGCGATGGAGGAGCGTACCGTGGTGACGTGGACGACCATGATCGCGGGGTATGGTCGGCACGGGAATCTGTCCGAGGCGAAGAGATTGTTTGATCGATCGCCCGAAAAAAATGTTGTGTCGTGGAATGCGATGCTTCAGGCTTACGTAGAGAGCCAGTGTTTTGAGGGGGCGAAAGAGATTTTTGATCGGATGCCTGAGTGGGACGTTGTGTCGTGGACAGCGCTGGTTGCAGTGTATGCCGATGCAGGGTATTTGTGTAGAGCTCGCGATCTCTTTGATGAAATGCCGCAGAGAAATGTGGTCTCTTGGGTGACGATGCTTGCTGCTTATTCCCAGCGTGATCTTGTCAATGAGACACAGAAATGTTTCGATGAGATGCCCGAGCACTGCAATGCGGCGTGGCATTTGCTTTTCCAGGCACACGCTCGAGCCGGATTTGTGGACAAGGCGAAGATGGTCTTTGATCGGATGCCGCACAGGGACGTCCTGTGTTGGAACATGATGATCACTGTCTTCGTCGCGGCGAGAAACGTCGATGACGCGAGGTGCGTCTTCGACCAGATACCGGAGCCAAACACGATCTCGTGGACGAACATGGTGACGCTCTACGGCCAGTGTGGTGATCTTTGCGAAGCACAAAAGATGTTTGACATGATCCCAGATCCCAGCGTCGTTTCTTATAACGCGCTCATGGCTGCTTATGCTCAAGCCAGTGATCTCGCGCAAGTCAAAGCCATCTTTGATGCAATGCAAGATCGTGATACGATCACTTACACGACAATGATCAGCATTTACTCCCAGCACGGTTTCATCGCTCAGGCACGAGAGATTTTCGATTCACTGCCGACCCATGACACAGTTTGCTGGAACTCGATCATCTCGGCATATGCCCAAAACGGGCATACCGAGGGAGCGGTAAAGCTCTTCGAGCTCATGAACGTCGAGGGCGTCGAGGTGAACGAGTCCACGCTTCTTAAAGTCCTGGCGACTTGCAGCCGGCTTGGATCACTGGATTCCGGGTGGCGGGCATTCGTCTCGATCTCGCAGGATTACGGCTTGCAAGCAACGAGAGATCACTATGGGTGTTTGATCGATCTTCTGGGGCGAGCTGGATGGATCGGCCAAGCCCAAGAGCTCATCGACGTGATGCCTTTCTGCGCGGATGGTGCTGCTTGGGGGAGCTTGCTCTCTGCGTCCAAAGTTTACCATGATGTGGATTGTGGAATGCAGGCTTCTTGGAAGATCTCAGAGCTTGAACCCAGTAGCTCGGCAGCATATGTGGAGCTCTCTAACATCTACAAACACTGCGATTGACTAAACTATAGAACGTCCAATGATAATTTAGAAGTTTTTACCCGATATTACCACAAAATTATATTTTTTTTTACAAAACTCAAATATTTCTACAACTTAAGAATTTACAAGTTTGGTTTTTACTTTTTACTTTTTTTTTGCTTGGAGTATCTTTTATGTGATACAATACCCAGAAAATTTGGTGGCGAAAACCATCCAAGTCATTTTTGTTCATTCGGGATCACTAGAATATCACCTGGAAATGCGAGGGTGAAGATTGGGTGCTATAAACTTATACGAGGTTGGCACTCACCCGCGAATATAAGATCCGGATTCTCAATCCCGTTCGCAGTCTGGATTGTGGAGATGGAAACTTTGAACTTGCGAGAGAGAGACCAGAGCGTGTTTCCCTGGAGATGTATCATGTCACGCTCAAAGTTTTCTAGCGATGAAGCCCAAGAGAACAACCTTTTGTATGTGATGAGTCCGAGGGATCCAGAGGAGCTGGCCGGTAGCAACATTTGCCGGGTTTAAGATCTTATTTGCCTGTGCAAAGTAATGCAAGAAGAAACGAAAGGATCAAACCACAGGGATGATAGAACTTTGGCCTGACCTCCATGACAACTTCTGTGAAAGTTTCGTGCTTGGAGGAGATGTCTCCCAAGTCCTCGCCGGGTAGAACCTTGTACACGTAGTTTCCTTTGGGTCTGCTCACTACACAACCAAGTAGAGAGATCGAAACATCACCCAAGAAGAAGAAAAGAAAAACGAAGAGAAGAACAGGAAAAAACAAAGTGTTCTCACCCTTTGGCTTGGGCATCAGATTTTGTTTCTCGTTGGCTTTCTGCCATCGAACATATCGCCAAGGACGAGGCCTGGGCAAGCAAAAGAACAAAGAAAGTAGGAATTAACCATCGCGAAACTTTGTTCTTGCTAAGACAAAGATGATACAACTTACTTGTCGGGATCCATCCGTACGGACGCCGGTACGTTTGATCTTCGGGCTGGAATCGTCTGCAAGCACGGCAGAATATCAGCCGCAAGCCCGCATTCCAAGCACCCAATGCATGGATCATTCCCACCAGTGGTCCAAATGCTCATTCACCGACCAAGACCAAGCAAGCAAGCAAAACCAAAAACCCCCAAGTCGTTTTTTTTCCCTGCGATCCAAAGAAATCCAGCCAAAACTTACGGCTTGCGGCTCCTCGGCTCCAAAGATTGGGAGCGCCCTCCTCATCAGCGTCGGCCATACTCGCCACATATCGCTCCCCCGATCCTTGAAGTTCATGATTCTCTCTTCTTCTTCTTCGTCTCTCCTCCTAGATCCCGCAAAATCCTTCCTTTGCGCTGGAAACTAAACTCCTAGACGCTCCCCTCCCCTCTCTCTCTCTCTCTCTCTTCTTTGTTGGTTCAATCCATGATGGCTCGTACCCGCGAAGAACACACACTACCTAAGAGAACAAAAAAAAAACAGAGAGAAAGAGAGAGAGAGAGAGAGCTCTTACTAAACTGTTTAATTTATTACCAAGATCCAAGCTCATGCAACTTCTGAGAGAGAGATCACCGAGAAGTTTTCTGATTCGATCAAGTGAAAACCTTCTTTCTCTAAAATCATGGCGAAATGCCGGGACTTTAAAACCCAGGAAAAAGAAAGAAAAAGGAACTTAGAAGATAAATGACAAGATCTTGCTTGATCGAAAAAATCTGCGGCCACAGCGGCATTACAATGATGGACGAGAACATCACGAAGACTACCGATCGCCTCCATCTCCAACAACAATGGATTGTTTTCTGGATTGTTTTCTTTTTTCTTCACACAACTTTGGTTGCTTTGCTTGGATCATCCTTCCATCTACCATTCATCCTCTCACTTGTACTCGAGAAGCATGTTGTTCTCGGGGGCCAATCCAATGCAGGCTCTCAAAACGTTCTCCAAGCACGCTCGCTGCTTGGACAATGCATTGATGACCGGAGTACCGGGGGGAACCTGGAAGAAGATCACGGGAAACACGAGCGCTTCATCAATGATCACGGGAGATAAAAGGAATGGAGATCGATCTTACCAGAGGAGCTTTTGTCATGTAGCTCAGCAAGGCTGCAACTGGATGGAAAGAGTGGAACTTTTCCTGCAAAAGTGAAGAGCTTAGAATCATCGAAGTCTCATAGATTGTTGTTTCTCTTCTTACCTCTCCTTCTCTTTTCAGCTGGATCCGGGAGCAAAGCTCGGCGAGGAGGACCAAGTCGAGAATCAACGGGGCTGCAAGCAGCGAATCCTCGCAAGTGTTGTGCATGGCGATGGTGCTCCTGCCTCCCATGAATATCTCGGACGTGTATTCGTCCATGGCCCGCTTGCTATCACCGACGTAAGGAACATACTAGAAAACGAAAGCAAACTCGGGAGTTTTCCCTAGAAAAAAATCAAGCGTTTGTTTTACCTTGATGACGATCACATGATCAGGATGTTCACCGGGCTTGAACAAGATGGCATTGCTAGAAACCATGTCGTCAACCACATTGCTCTTGGAGATTTCCTTGGATCTGAATGTTTGCGGCGCAGATAGATTCATTCCATCATTGTTACCAAGATGATTGTAGCTGACAATGGAGGTTGGCTGGAAGACAAGACGGATTTAGAGTCGGAAAAATACGAGAAAAACGAGATTTTACCTTGATGCCAGCACCGACCAGGAAATCCACGAGCACGGATTTCATCTTTGTTTGTCCAGACTTGAAATCATCGCCACCGATGAGAGTTCCTTTCTCCACAGCAAAGTCAATGACACCTGGCCATGCACCGTGCATACACACACTTCTTAGCAAACCGAGAAAAACTGGGAGAAAAAACGAAGGACACCTGGGACAAAAGTGTTCTGGGGGCTCCCGTTGATGAAAGGAACACCCTCTTGGATACATGCCAAGGCGTAAATAGTGGAGGGAGAGATTTCGGGCTCGTCTCTCTCGAGTGAAGCGAACAAGTTCTCCTTCGTGTCATTCAGGCCCACAATCACATCGCTGTAGCGTTCCGTGTTTGCAGTCCACAAAACCACGACTTTGTCCACTTTGGTTTGTGACTTGAAGTGTCTGCAAGGGATGAAAGCGAAAACATGAGAAAAGAAAGAGAGGAAGAACTCAATCGAGATTCGACGAAGTACCTGATGTCCTCGATGATCTTATCCATCTTCTCTTTCTTGGAGCCTTTGAAGATGTTGTTTGCGCGAGAACCTTGGTTGGCTGCAATGAAATCGGGGTCGTAAACCCCCGGGAGTGGCACCATCTTGTCCATGTAAGGTCTCAGCTGCTTCTGGAGGTCCATGTCCAAAACTTTCGCTCGCTCCATGGCATCTGCGAGGTTCATGTTGTTGATATCCCATCCCCCAAGAACAACATCGTCGGGATTCACCTGCAAGTGATACAAGAAACCAAAACTCAAGAACCATCTTTGATTGTTGTTAGTTACCATGGGAAGCAAGCTCTTGAAAGGAGCATAGATCTCCTCTCCTCTAAAAGAGCCAATTCGACACGTAGAAGCTTGAGTAACTGAGCCAAAGTAATTTGGTCGCTGGACACCATCCTTGGTGACCCACGAGATGCCTCTGCGCGGATCAAACCCCCAAGAGTGAGTTACACACGGGGAAAAAAAAAAAAAAAAACTCTTTGACAAAGGGCTCACTCTCTATTGGCGATGATTCCAGCAGTTAACGTGGATCCATTGTTTCCCCCCCAGCCAACAAGCATGATACTGTAGCCAAGACTCGATCAGACAAAAAGAACAAATCGACAAGAAAGAGATAGAAAAATTTCGCTGACCCGAGCTTGGGGACCTTCCTTTGAGTCTGGAATTCATATGTAACAGTGCTCGGCTTCACGACCCACTCGTATTTGCCCTCGCGATTCTTCTCGTGGACGAGATCGGTGGTGTTGTAATCATACACAGAGCTGATGTGCTCCTCCGAGTACTTGACATTGGGGCTCTCCACACGGAAGCTCTCGATAAACATATTCGAGCAAGCAAGACGCGAGCAATCAAAGGAATAGAAGGAGCTAATCTAGCTCAGCCGATCGAGAACTGAGCTGCGAGGTGGGAGAGAGCGGCCGATGCGATCGATCGATCGAGCGAAACCAGCTGAGAGGAAATGCCGGGGCCTCGGCAGCCCTAAATATTCGTAAAGCGCCTCCAAACCTACACCAAACCTGTCTAGGCCCGGAGAATATTCCAGAACTTATTCTAACCTAACCTTCATGCGTTTAGCGCGGCGGTGTGTGACGCGCAACACTTGGCGAGTGCAAATTTTGTGGAGAGAAATGGTCTCTTTCCAGATTGTTTTTTGTTAAAAAATGGATAGAAAAAATGAGGGAGAATTGTATATTAAAGAGGAATATTTTGAGTATTTTTTTTCGTTGTGGGATCAGCATCACTCACCGTTGGATCTCCACCGCTCAAACCTTTGTTCTTTTGTCGCATGTTCTTGGCTCCCTCAAAAATTTCACACCTCGAGACGACGAGGCTTTTATATCCTCCTAGTTAGCTCGTGAAAACCTAACTCGTTATAGACTAGACTATCTGTGAGAGAGCGATTGATTGATCACCCAAATTAAAAATGTGAGAGAACGATCAAAATATCATCATATTTTAAATCCATTAATGTTTTAAATCCTGTTGTGCCCAATCAGAAGCATGGGATCGAACCCGTCAAAAAATGTGAGAGACCGATTGAGGGATCATCGAAATCAAAATCTAATTGATCACTCCCCCATCAAACATTTGCTATAGTATATTGTATCATTATTGTCCTTGTTATTTTCAGTGTGTCTCTTTTGTCCAGACCCCCTTCTGGAAACGTATGCTGGCGCCAAGTATCGTGGAGGATTCGTGTCCACCGCAGGAAAGATGCTCTAGGACGTTTGCAGAGTGACGGTGGATGATCTAGACTGCTGGGGCCAGCGGCTCGATCGAGGTGGCGCTTTTGACGCCTCCCAGCTTTTAGGGTTCTTGAGATTCTCTGGTTGGGGAGGGATTGCCCATCGTGGACGAGCTTGTTCCCTCAGTCTGGGAACATTAATTTAATCCAAAGTCACATCATCCAAAGGATCTTTCATTTTAGGGTTCTTGAATGAAATGGTCAAAGTTAAATGGTCAACGTTTCAGTCAACGTGGACTTGGACCGGCAATGGAATCGAACTTTGCATCTGCTTAAACTTTTGTTTTTTAACGGTTCGATTCCCGGCGGTATTAAAGCGCATATTCCCTGCGCATTTTCTCAAAGGAAATAGGGTAACGAAGGCGACTGTGAGCGCAGAGAAAGCGAAGGTAGGCTTTTCGGGCGCCCTAGGCTTGGACTGGGTGCTCCACACGGCGCTGCGATCGGTCAATGCGCTGCCCTGGGGCTGTGGATGGGAGTTTCTTTGGCGATCGATAGATCGTAGTGCTAGGCGAGTGGAATTCCTGGGCGATCTGATCGGACTCTTGAGGCGGCAGCCATGTTTAGTCGGATGTTTGGCAAGCCCAAGGTTGAGCCATCGACTTTGACTACTCTCGACAAGCTAAATGAGGTGTGTTTTTGGATCTCTTGCTTCTTTAGCTTTGGAGATTGAATTTGTTTTCTAGACTTTGGAGATGCTAGAGAAGAAGGAGAGGGTGCTCCAGAAGAAGATCGCGGCGGAGATCGAAAAGGCCAGAGAGTACACGCGTGTTAAGAACAAGAAAGGTGAGCATAGAGATTGTTTTCATGAAGCTCAGAGATGGTGATCTAGTGCAGCTGCTATTGCTTGTCTCAAGAAAAAGAAGATCTACGAGACTCACATCGAACAACTAGGAAACTTTCAGCTGCGAATTCATGATCAAGTAAGAGTCTCCTCTTCCTTTGACTTCAAAAGATTGGTGGTGATTGGGTTTATGGTTTTGTGTGCTTTTGCTAGATGATTTTGCTTGAGGGCGCGAAGGCAACCACGGAAACAGTCGACGCTCTGAGAAGTGGAGCTGCAGCCATGAAAGCAATCCAAAAAGCTACGTAAGTTCTCTTCAAGGTTTTTCTGTTTTCTCCATTCATCAGCTCGTTGGTCATCTCTCAGGAACATCGACGACGTAGACAAAACTATGGATGAGGTGAACGAGCAGACCGAGAACATCAAGCAAATCCAGGAAGCTCTCTCGGCTCCATTCGGTGCCGCCGGCGAATTTGACGACGTAAGAGATCCGAGAAAAAGAGAAACTCTAAGCTTTGTTTGATCTTTCTTATCTGTTCCAGGATGATTTGGAGGCCGAGCTCGAGGATTTGGAAGGAGCGGAGTTGGAAGAACAATTGCTCAAGCCAGCGACAGCTGCTCCGACGCCAATCCCAGCTCCAAATCGTGTTCCAAGCCGAGCTCCTCAAGCTCAAGTTCCTCAACAACGGGTCCCTGCCACCAACGTCGCCGAGGACGATGAACTAGCGGCCTTACAGGCGGAAATGGCCCTGTAAAAAACCAAGCATTTCCATCCATCCCATTGTATTCTTCTTCGCCATGGTTTTATTCCGAAGTAGAGAGTTTTAGAGCCACTTTGTTTTAGGGTTTTGGGGATTAGGGTTCTAGCCATGGCGAAGCTGCCGTGCGCGGGGCGGAGGAACATCCTCGTCACATCGGCGCTGCCATACGTGAACAACGTGCCGCATCTCGGAAATATCATCGGATGTAAGTGTTGATCTCGCGATTTGGCTTATTTTTTCCAGCGAAATATTTCGAGGATTTCTTCCTTCTCGATCGAATTTCTGTCGAAATCTTTCTTAGTCTAGTTTGCGACTGTTGCAGCTGTGCTGAGCGCCGACGTCTTCGCGAGATATGGCCGACTGCGGGGCTACAATATCATCTACATGTGTGGGACGGATGAATACGGCACAGCGACTGAGACTAAGGCCCTGGAAGAGAAGACGAGCCCAAAGGAGATTTGTGACAAGTAAGAGTTGCTCTTTACCCTTGTTCTTCCTAGTACGAGAACTAAAATCTTCGACTTTTGTCTAAGGTACCACGACGTGCACAAGAAAGTCTATGACTGGTTTGATATCCGATTCGATAAGTTTGGGAGAACGTCTAGCCCCGAGCAAACTGTGATCTGCCAGTCGATTTTCAAGAAGCTGCTTGCGCAAGATAGGCTTTATGAAGACAAGATTAATCAGGCATGTAGAGTTTTTCTTTCTTTCTCTGTCTCTCTGACGGGTATTTGTTTCAGCTTTACTGCGAGTCTTGCCAGCGGTTTCTTGCTGATAGGTTCGTCATTGGCACTTGTCCCAAGTGTGGAATGACGGCCAGAGGTGACCAATGCGAGAAGTGTACGCACGTTCTAAACCCGGGGGAGCTTGTCGAACCAAAGTGCAAGGTAAGATTGTCAATCACTTGTACGTTATATTTCTTCGGTTTCATGCAGATTTGCAACAGTAGTCCTCATTTAAGAGAAACAACGCATCTGTTCCTTGATCTGCCCAAGATAAAGAACGAGCTGGTGGATTACGTCGAGAAAACATCTATAGCTGGTGGTTGGAGTTCAAACTCTATTACGATCACGAATGCATGGATCCGAGATGGCTTGAAGGGCAGATGTATAACGCGCGATCTGAAGTGGGGAGTTCCGGTTCCCTTACCCAGATTCGAGGACAAGGTATTTTTGAGCCTGATGTTTTCTAAACTGACGAGAGCCTCCTTTAGGTGTTCTACGTCTGGTTTGATGCTCCTATTGGCTACATTTCGATCACTGCAAACTACACTCCCGAATGGGAGCAATGGTGGAAGTCGGAAGATGTTGAGCTTTTTCAGTTCATGGGGAAAGACAATGTGACGTTTCACACGGTGAGACATTGTTGTATTCAGTGTAGTCATCTGGTTTCTGACATCCATTTTAGGTGATTTTTCCTTGCACCTTGTTGGGAACGGGCGAGCGCTGGACGATGATGAAAACATTGAGTGCCACAGAGTATCTGAATTATGAAGGAGGTATGTCATCTCAGTTGTTGTATGCGTGTATTAACTGGTGAAGTTAAAACAGCTAAGTTTTCAAAGAGTGCGGGCATTGGAGTTTTTGGCAACGATGCACAGGATACGAATGTTCCTGTTGAAGTCTGGAGATACTATCTTCTCTCCATTCGTCCAGAGGTGAGTTTTAGAACTTTTATCCAGTTCCGCAAAAGAAACGACCGATCTTTTTATTTCAGGCTGCCGATACGTTCTTCAGCTGGGCCGACTTGCAGGCTAAACAAAACAATGAGCTGTTAAAAAACCTTGGGAATTTCGTTCACAGGTGTCTGAGCTTCTTAGCAAAACCTGAAGGTGGGAAAGAATGAATGCGCCTCTATGCTTATGATCTTTTATCCAGGCCAAGGATACGGTTCAAAGATACCTGATGCTCCGGGTGCAGAGGAGCATGCGCTGACCGTGAAACTTGCAGAAGAAGTGTCAGAGCTTCTTCAGCAATACGTAGATTCGATGGAGAAGGTTACTGAGTATTTTGTTTCTTAGTGTTCGTCTGACTTTCTGCATTCCAGACGAAACTCAAAAACGGACTGAAGGTAGCGATGAGCATTTCAAGCCTTGGCAATTCTTACTTGCAAGTAAGTTTTGACGTGACTGTATCTCGTTCAAATTTAATGGGCTGATCCCGTAGGAGTCGGAATTTTGGCGCCTCTATAAAGAAGACCGCCCGTCTTGCAATATAGTTGTAAGGACAGCAATTGGTCTTGTTAAGATTTTGGCGACCATTCTCGAGCCGTTCATGCCATCCTTTTCAAAGAAGGTAGAACAAACTGTTTCAGTTGAGAGCTTCTCTTGACTTCTTTACAGGTCGCATCACAATTAGGATTAGACTTATCCGATCTTTCGCTCATTGATGCGGATGTGGAGGCTTTCAGGACTCCCTGGGTTCTCCTCCGAGATGGTCATGTCATTGGACAACCCGATACAATATTCTTTGAGATGGTACTTCAAAATTTGGTTCTGTTTTTGGTTTCCTTCGTCAAGTTTGATTTTCTCTTTTTTCAGAGTGACGAGGAAGTTCAGGCGTACCGTAAAAGGTTTGCTGGGTCTCAGGCTGAGCGTGCCTGCTCGGAAGAAGCAGCAAAGAAAGCGGACGTCAAAGCAAAAGCAGATATCAAGACGAAGGCTGATGCCAAACCGAAGAAAAAGAACGCTACTGTTAACGCCGCTGATGTTAAGACACCTGTGGACATTAGACTGGCTGATATCAGAGTAGGCAGGATCGTCAAAGTTGCAAAGCACCCGAATGCAGATTCTTTGTATGTTGAAGAAATTGACGTCGGTGAAGACACTCCGAGGACGGTTGTTAGCGGTCTGGTGAAGTTCATACCACTAGAGGAGATGGAGGTAAATCTACTGAGATTCGTTTCTTCTTAATGGCTTCTTTTTCTACAGAATCGGCGAGTTTGCGTCATCTGTAATCTCAAGCCTGCGAAGATGCGAGGAGTGCTGTCTCAAGCGATGGTTCTGGCAGCTTCAAACAAGGAGGAGACAAAGGTAACACTAGCCGGTTTTAGGCAGCGTCAATACTAAACCGATCATTTTTCACTGCAGGTGGAACTGGTAGAGCCTCCTGAAGGTGCTGTTATCGGCGAGAGAGTAACCTGTCCGGGGTATGAAGGCGACGCTGACGCTGTGCTCAAGCCTAAAGACTGGGCAGTCGTACAGCCTGATTTGCAGACAAGCAGTGAGCTGATTGCAGTGTACAAGGGAGCACCATTCTCAACCACTGGTGGAGTTTGCAAGGTGGCATCCCTCGCAAGCGGCTCCATCAAGTAGTGGTTCATAAACACAACTTTTTGTACTGACTCCAGTTCTACTGGAAATAATTGAGTTTTGTTTTCAGATTCTTTCCAGTGGACATAGCGTTCGAGAGTGATACGTACGGTGCACAGTCGAGAGGCTGCAGCTTGGCGGCAGTATCAGCTGCTCGAGCTGCTGTTTCGGCGTCACCATGCACCAAGCAAGCGCCGAGCAGGGAATTCCAGGCCACGGGATTTGGCAGATGAGTAGCAAGTTCTTCGGCTCTGTGGAACTTCCCAGCTCGGGCAAGCAGGTCTAGTAGACAGGCATAGTGCTGGACAGTGGGCTTGAGGTTGTGGTCACTGCTCATGGCGTACAGATAGCTGACAGCTTCGTCCATCAAACCAGTGTGGCTGCATCCAGACAGAATGCTGATGAAGGTGACGGCGTTGGGCTGGATACCTCCGTGAAGCATTCCTCGAAAGGCTTGTAGAGCTCCGTCAGCGTCACCGTTGTGAGCACAGGCTGCGGCCATGGCACTCCAGGAAACGACGTTCTTCTGGGTGAGAGCATGGAAAACTTTTCGAGCTCGAGACAAGTTCCCGCAACGACTGTACATATGTAGCAGAGTGTTAGCAACGTCAATGTCGGAGTCCAGGCCGCAAGCGGCAGCCAGTGCGTGGATCTTCACCCCCTGGAGCAACTTAGAAGGATCTCCGGCACAGGCGTTCAGGATATTGACGAAGGTGGTCTTGTCGGGATGGCGACCGTGGTGGAGCATTCTCTGGAAGGTACCCAAGGCTTGGTTTGGCAGACCATTTTGATTCCAGGCGGAGAGCATGGAGTTCCAAGTGACAACGTCCTCAACGCTTTGTTGGAGTAGCTCTTTGAAGACGTTCTCGGCTGCTTGCAAGTCCCCGGACGTCCCATACAGTGTGACCAGAGCATTTCCAACAACGGTGGAGGTTGCAAAACCGAAGGCAGCTGCTTGTGCGTGGAACTCTATGCCTCGTTTCAAGTCGTGGAGATTGGCAGCGGCTTTGATGACAGTGACCATGGTAACAGGATCCGGTTTGTGGCCGTGGAGCTGCATGGCTCGGTAGACACGGATGGCTGCTTCGTTGTCTTCGTTCTGCTCGCAAGCGAGGATCATCGACGTCCAGGATATTACGTTGGTACGGGGCATTTGATCGAGAACTTGAGCAGCATCCGCCAGCCTTCGACAGTTTCCATACATTTTGATCAGAGCAGACCCAAGAACAACGTCGGTTTGGTTTGAAGGCCAGGACTGGCTGATCCTGGAATGGATCTCTACGGCTCTTGAGAGGTCTCCCATCATTCCGCAAGCATCCGCGGCGCTTACGAAGGTGATTGCATCGGGCTTCACTCCTTCCTGCTCCATTCGTCTGAAAAACTCGAGAGCTTCGCCAGCTTTTCCTTCTTGGACATGTCCCGAGATAACTGCAGTCCAAGCGAACTTCTCTGGATCAAGATGCTCCTGCTGCTGCATTTCCTGCAAGAGTTTTGAGGCTTGTTCGCTACGGCCGTTTTGAGCGTAGGCAGTCACCATGGCAGTCCACGAGATTTTATCTTTCGTGGGCATCCTCTTGAAGACTTCTTCCGCTTCGTACAAGCTTCCACATTTGCTGTACATGTTGACGAGGCTGGTTCCAAGGACAACGTCCGACTCGATCCATCCTTCCTCGCTACTGATCAAGTGGAGGACCCTGCCGTGTCCCAGAGCTAAGAGGTTGGAACAGGATATAAGCAGCGCGACCGCAGTAAAGCTGTCCGGCTTCGTTCCTTGCTGCTGCATCTGGAAAAACAGCTGAAGAGCGTCGCGGTCGAAGCCATGAGTGACAGAAGCGGATATAATCGTGCTCCAGGAAGCCGGACTTTTCTCCACCATCTCTTCGAAAACACGATACGCGTCTTGAAAGGTACCGCACTTTGCAAACATGTTGATGGTGGAAGTGCTAACGAGGACGTCCGGCTTGTCCTGGCTTTGGACACTACAGGCATGGAGCAGCTCCCCGTGAACTAGAGCGGGCTCTCCTAACTTAGAACACACATCCAGCGATTTGAGGAACGTGAAGCTATCCGGCCTGACGCCTTC
Source organism: Selaginella moellendorffii (assembly GCF_000143415.4). NCBI lineage: Eukaryota > Viridiplantae > Streptophyta > Lycopodiopsida > Selaginellales > Selaginellaceae > Selaginella > Selaginella moellendorffii. Next base: position 3,311,112 of record NW_003314262.1, read on the forward strand.
GAGCAGCATGGTGCGAAAGAAACGAAGAGCTTCCAGACTCCGCTGGTTCAACGAGTACGTAACCAGCATCGCGTTCCAGGAGGTGATGTTCCTGTGCTGCATCTCGTCAAACACGGTCTTGGCATCGCTCACGCTCCCGCATCTCCCATACATGTTGACGAGAGCAGTAGCTACAACAACATCTCCAGCTGCAGCAGCTCCAGGGAAAAATCTTGTGTGGAGCTCTCGAGCTTGGTCGAGAGCGTCCGGTTGGTCGCAAGCTTCGACGATTCGCAGGAGCGCAATTCTGTCCAGCTTGACGGACTCGGAGACCATCTGCTTGACGAGCTCGAGAGCCAGCGTGGAGTACCCATTGCGGGTATATGCTGTGACCATCAGGGTCCAGGAGAAGACGTTCTTTCGCTGGATACCATCGAAAACAGCTCTTGCTTCCTCGACGCTCCGGCACTTGCCATACATCTCAACGAGACGATTTGCAAGGTACCTATCTCCCCCGTGACTGCTTTTCAGTATCTCTGCGTGGATCTTTCTACCTCGTGCTAAGTCTTTGATCTCTCCGCAGGATTGCAGCGAAGTTGCAAAGATCTCGCAAGTTTCCACTTGCATGAGGTAAGCAAAATGGTGGTTTCACTCACCTGGATTTTTCGTTGTTGCGTAGAAGTTCGACACTGAGATGTACGCCTGTCCCTTCTCGGACTCCAGCTCTAGGACTTGCTCCGCGATGCCAGCGCCGCGACTAAACTCCCCATGAACGTTACAAAAGCCGAGCAGCGTGGCCGACACGAGCTGGACGAGCTCCGAGTTAAAGTCACTTCGACCGGACAAGAGTCTCTGGGCTTCGTCCAGCCTTCCAGCCCGTCCCAGGATGTCGATCACGCACACGCAATGCTGCTCCAGGGGCTTGACGGAGTAGTCCGGCAGCATCGAGCTCAGCCAGTAGAGCGACTCGTCGACGAGCCCGGCATGGCTGCACGAGAAGAGAAGGCTGACAAACGTGACCTTGTTGGGGGCAACGCCGTCGAGCAGCATCTCCCGGAAGAGCTCCACCGCCGGCTCGTGGTGGCCGTTCTGCGCATAGGCCGCGACGATGGCACTCCAGGTGACGACGTTCTTCACTTTCATGCTCGAGAAGAGGCTCCTCGACTCGTGAACAAGCCCGGCCTTGGCGTAGAAGTTTAGCAGCGCGTTCCCGACGACACCATCGCATTCCACCGACGAGGCTAGCAAGCGAGAGTGGAGGACAGTGCCTTGCTCCAGTGACGGGATGCTAGAGCAAGCGTCAATAGCAGCGACGAATGCAAACCTGTCCGGCTCGAGACCTTGGAGGTCCATCTTCCGGAAGAGAAGCAGCGCCTCTCTGGCATGCCCGAGCTGGTTATACGCCGTCATCATCGCAGTCCAGGCGATCAAGTCGGGATCCAGGACTTGGAGCTGCATTCTCTCGAAGATCTCCGCAGCCTGTTCGATATGCCCGTTCTGGGCATACGCGTCGATCATGGCAGTGGAGCATATCACCGTCGGGTTCTCGAGGCTGTGGAAGATCTTCACGGCGGGGTTGACGCAGCCACACCGGCCATACATGCTGATGAGCGAAGTCGCCAGGACGGACGTGAGTTTGAGGCCCTGCTGGTGGATTCTCGAGTGGATGGTCTTGCCGAGCGAGAGGAAGGCGAGGCCGAGGTTGGAGCAGGCTTCCAGGATGGCGGAGAAGGTGAACTCGTCGGACTGGACGCCGTGGACGTCCATCTCGCGGAAGAGCTCCACGGCCTCGAAGAAGAGGCCGTTGTGGGTGTGAGCGACGATGAGGATGGTCCAGGTGAAGACGTTCTTGCGGCTCACGGTGTGGAAGACGGCGATGGCGTCGTGGACGCTGCGGCAGCGGCCATACATCTGGATGAGGAGGTTGCAGAGGTAGCGGTCGCGGTGGTAGCCGCTGGTGATCATCTGGAGGTGGACCGCTCGCCCGGCGTCCAGGTTCTTGGCGTCACCGTGGAGCTTGAGCATGGACTTGAAGAAGTGGACGCGCTTGGGATCCAGCGCGTGGGTCTTTCTCGCTGCTACTGGTGGTGGCTCCTTGAGCTCTGGATTCAATCGCAACAACATCGCGCGGCATTGGAAGAAAAAAGAGGTTTTTAGATCATCGTTCGATTGTTACAGATGATGTAAGTGGTAACCTCTGGCTCACTTTAGTATGAAGTTCTTAGCAAAGGTAACGCGAGCGGAAGTTTTAGTTTAAACTTTGATTCTTTTGTAACAAGAGCCACCAGGTTTCTGTTTTAGTCACTTTTGAAGAGCTTAATACAAACTCCATGGAACAGTCATCACATACTGATGAACCCTGTTCATCCCGGCAACCTCTCTCTGATACAAGGATCCATCGTCTTTCTTGAAGCCCTGGTACGTGTATCCCTCAAAGCTAGGCTCGGGAACGACGTAGATGAGTTTGTACTGCTTGGGACGCACCAGCTTGAGCTTGTCATGCAACTCATCCAACCCCTGAACGAGCTCGTGGATCTTGGACCAATAGACCGGATGCGTGGCTGATGTTGTAACCTGGAGAATTACGTCCGGAGTGACCAGCGAATCGAAAGATTTCTCGTTTGACGCGTAAGGCTCCACGAAGCAATTGTCAGGCAAGCCTGCAAGGCCCCGTGATTCCTCCGTCCCCGCACGATAAGCGTCCACAGGACTCACGTCCTTGGCGTATACGTTGAAACCAGACCCCACGCAGCGCTTCTTTACGAACACTTTCCACTCGCGCAGCCGCTTCACTGACGTTGGCCTCCGATGGAAGAGTTCGACGCCGTCACCTTCCTCTTCCAGGGATCGAAGATCAAACTCGTCACCTCCAGTGGCAAGTACCTTGTGGACGTGCTGCTGGTATATTTTGCCCGCCAAGGTGTTTGCAACCGGATATCCCCGGCATAAGTCGAAAAAGTCACGGAAAGCCTGAAACCCCTGCTCCTCAAACCTTTCAAAAGCAAGCTTCTGAATGCAGTCCGAGCCAAACACCAGGTGTATGTTCGAGTCGAATCTGTCAGTCGTAAGACGGTAGTGGAGCAGAATATCAGAAACAGCGGGGTCCTTGTCCGAGTTGAGTGTGCAGTGGAGCACTTTTCTCCAGCTCTCCACCCTGGCAGCTGCCTCGTGCACCAACCCTTGGAGCGCGGCCACCGAGAACTTCTCCGCGTTGAAGAGAAGCCTTGGTAGCCCGCCACAGTAGTAAAAGCGGACACCGATTTCCTCGTCTGTCATTCCCAGCTCAAGCTCCTGGTTGCACTGCTGCAGTTCCTCGAGAGACCAGGCTCCCAGGCGGCATATATAGCCATGGTCCTTGGAGAACTCGTGGTAGCCAGTGCGATCCGGCGATCCGACGCACTGGATGAGAGGCCCCAGGTGGCTTATTCCCCTCGAGCCCCCGTCGACGATGAGCCAGACGCTCGTCATGTCCCACCCCCGCGGTCGAGTATACCATTTCGATTGCAGCACCAGAGGATCGTCCAGCGAGAAGTCGAAGAAAAAGTACTCTGGATCTTCGGTCCTCCACACTACTTTCTGTCCTTCCTGAGCTCTACTGTGAAAGAAGTAGTGGCCATAGAACGTCTTGCCAATACCTGGCGTTGAAACGATGTGGAAGTTCTTCAACCCTTTCCTCTCATTCACGACCCTGCTCCACTTCTCCGCAATGAACTGATCCATGAAAAGGTAGTTTGGATGGACCCAGAGCTTGGACAGGTTGTAACGGCCCAAGAAGCCAGACGGGATGTGGAGGCAGCGGTCCTGGAGCCTGGCATGCTTTACCTCCCGGCCGTAGGCAGCGAGAAAAGGATCTGACACACAGAAACTGTTAGAGATAATTCGTGACGCCTAGATCATACCGAGCTCCTCGCTCATCTCGCTGTCGCCGAAAACCCTAGCACGGTGTAGCGGTCTAAGAAAAAATAAGCTATAGTAGGTTTCTCAAAGAATAAAAACATTCCTCGCAAAAAAAAAAAAAAAAGAATCCCTCTAGACGAATTTCTTGCGTGGAAGAAGCCCAGATCCTTCTGGCGTGACGCCTAACCCTAGATTGCGAGAAAACAGGGATGGCCCGGCTCGTCACGATATCTCAATCAGAGGATGATATCATGCAAGAAGATTGGCCTCTGAGGCACAAGAATGCACTACAAACCACCCCCCCGACCCCCTTGCCACGTCATCACTGTCCGTTCTCCTCGTGTCAAGCCTCGTGTCAAGTATTGACTATGCCACTATGCCACTTCTTTTCAAAGGTTCTGTTTAACAATGTACTCCACAACTCAAGTTATTAACGCATTTCCAAATTACTTCCATTCTAGATGACACCAACAATGAGCAGCACTGTTCCATGCTATATAGAAGTCACTAGCAATTTCTTGACTCTGTAATCTCAACTTCCCTCACTCCAACAGCAATTTAGCATGCCCTTTTATTCCTTTTGAAAGCTGATTCAAAGTTCAAGAAAAAGTTTTGAATTTTAAAAGTAAAGTTTTTATTTGATATAACTTTAAATTGGGAAATAGTTAAAGGAGCCATTTGTGGCCAAAACTTCTTTATATGCTACATAGTGTACTAATACAATATGAAGGACAATTTGTTTCAGCAATATCACTAAGTCTATTTGCTAATTTTGCAAAAATGTAAAAAGAGACATCTTTAATGGAGATCTTCTAAATACCTTGTTACAGGCTTATTTGCTGTAATGTATATAGTTTTCACCTTTTACATTGATGTTAGAGGTAGAAACAACATTATTCAGAACACTTTTTACATTCTATTGATATGATAACTTGTAAATTTAGACACTTTCCATAAATAACACAGAATTAAAATGGGACCAATATATAAGGCATGATAGTGAGGGTTTTACAGACATAATAAGATATCATGTTAGCAATATTGAGGAAATAATACCTAATATATAAGATTTTTTGTCAAACTAATGCAAGACAGTAAAAAAGAACTAATAAATTGGGCTAAGTATACTTGTTGTGAATGTGATTACGGGTATCAAAAGTTATTTATTAGTGAGTTATTTTAAATATTCTTTCTTTACTGCTATGATGGCAGAAAATTAGTATTGTTGGACCTTTTATTACACTCTCTTGTGCTACTAGAGTTAACTGGGCATTTTGAATGTAATTATATTGGACGAGCATAAAAATGGAATTCTTACATACTATTACCTAAACATGCTTAGCCTGGTAAAGAGTTTCTATCTCATTGTATCTTGCACTGGCTAATGATAAACACTCCTACAATATTGAGTTTAATCCCTCAATATTCACTAAATAATAACTTATTATGTCCACTAAGACACCCTTGTTATCATACTGTGAGACATAAATACCTAAGCTCCAAAGTGGAGCCAAAAGTGTGTTATATATTAGTGGTTAAAGTAGGAGTTCACGAATATAACACGTTTGGACCAAAAGTTTCAACTTGGGAAGTTAAGAGTGGGAGTGGAACTCCCAACAAAGTGCTTGAAGAAAGAGTACAAAGTGATCAATGAATTAGTCTCTAGTAAAGGGACACAAAAGGACCAACATATGGCAAATGTTATGACACATAGAAGTGTCGGGACCGAGTTCGAGATGGAATTGGAGAAAGAGTCCAAAATGGAGTTTGCAATAGAATCTGAGATGGAATCTGAAATGGAGTCTGAAATGGAAATCAAGACCAAAACCAAGACCCATGTGGTGGGTGATGATATAACCATTGAGGAGTCCAATGTTAGAGTGAACACATAGGTAACTTGGTGAAGTGTTCAGAAACTGACTCTAACTCCCCCGAAAAATTAAATGGTTGATGCTCCCAATCCAAGTATGGGTGGCATTACTTACTTGGATACTTGGTGTGGCTCATCAAAACCTCATTCTAGCCACTTGGCTAGTGCACCCAGAGGTGGAAGATGGGGGAGTACCCATGGGGCTTATATAGGGCCATGGTGTTTTGAAATGTTGTTTTAAATCCTAGACTGTGGAAAGGAAAATGAGTAGTCCTTTTGTATAGTTAGTAAGGGTATGGTCACGTGGTGAAGAAGTTCTAAAGGTGAATATGGAACTTTAGGCCTTAATCCAACAGCAATGTTGGCAAGCACTACTATGGACGAAAAGGGACTTGGTGGGGATTGAAAGGATATTAGGGAAGGGTGTTCCCCATATCTCCAAAGGTGTGGTCATGGGATGACCATTTAGGGATGGATGGCCCAATTTTTGGGAAATGGGATTAAGGTATAGGTGGTTTTAGATTACCAATAAAATAAAAGTGAATAAACACAGCCTTAGTATAGTGGGTTAATATATCAATGGTACCTTTCGGTGTTTATAGTGAAATTGGACATATGAAGAACTTAAACCAAGTGCAAAAGCAAAGGGGCATAGAGGCCATTTATGAGGCTAATAAGTCTCTAAGTCGAGAATAGAACTTATGGAGGTTGTGATCCTCTAAATGGTTAAATGTGTAATTAAGTAACTAAAGTGGAATAGAAAAATTAGTTGTTTATATATGCTTCATATTTGGTCCTATTAGCTATTTATGAAAAGTGTTCAAATTTGTAAGTTGAGCATATCTACAGAATGTAGAGATTGTCCTGAATATGATGGTGTTTTTCTTGCATTCAAATTTGTAATCTAACACTATTCCATATTTAATAAGTTTTTGTGATTATCCCAAAGACTAACTCATGGGATTGGTGGGATTTGAGTGAAAGTGTTTTGCTTGGGGGTGGGGGTTGGAAGGGGGTTTAAATGTATAGTAAGGATAGTAAGTATGTTGGGCATGGAAGATCAATCTAAAGTATAGTGTAATTTTTGTTTCCCGTTTGTGTGTTAGTCTTTATTCTACATTTGGCTTAGGTCCAAGCCTAAACTCCATACTCTACTAGTTAGTGGAATACCTATATCCTCATATTAGACTTATTGAAATAGCATTAGGTTTTGTTATGCGTATCGCATAATAAGATGGTAAATGCTTTAGGACTTTTCTAATATCACTCTATGCTCCTACCCTTCACTCCTTGGGTGTATGCTCGGGAGTTGTACCATGCTTTGGTTCTTTCACTATTTGGCTAAATGCTCAGAAGTTTAGCTCCATCCCTTTGTTTAGTGGCCCAAAACTTTAAAACTCAAGTTCCACTCTGTTGCTTTTGGCCCATGTGTTTAAGGGATGTTTCATTCTGTGGTTATTCTATAATTAATCACTATAGGGTAAAGGGTGAAAGTTACGTGCACTATATTTAGTATCAAAGAATGAGTCTCAACGAATACTATCCAATGTGAGTGGATAATTAATCTTATTATATACATAGAGATGATAATGATGACCTGAGTGGGTATACATTTGGTCACTATGGCTTTGCATGCATCCCTTGGGTATAGAATTTAGTTACTTTTTCATACTAGATTATATAAGCTTTCGCTTGGGCTCAAAAAATAGATATGAAATGTACCGTCTATATGAGTTTGAGCATAGGCTTATAAATGAGGCATATTAGAAACTTAAGGTTATGCTTTGAGTTGGCAAGATTAATGTTTGCCTATCGATTGTTATCATGAGTTATTTCAGATTACCATGGTTAAAAATAAACCTCCTATAAGTTTGTTATGAGTGGTGAATAAACTAGTCCATATCTATTTAGCATCACACTAGTGGATCCTTTCTAGGCATAATCATGAATAGATCAAATAAACTGTAGAGATAATCTATTAGTTCAAGTAGTCATTATTGTGCTCCTTCATAAACTTTTCTTAGACTGGATTGAAGGCAATACAAATGCAAACTTGAGGCTTAGTCAAAATTTAGACCAAAAAGAAAATCATTAGGGACAAAAGATTAAATATGTAAATCATCTTTTTTTTCTTCAAGAGATGATTTACAAGAAAGTGTGATCTTATTGCTAGTGTTCAAATTATGCAACTGGAAGTCTTCATTTAGATGTATGTTAGTTATAATGGTCTTACAAGTGATGAGTTGTTAGTGGATAGTGATGAAGTGCTAAATCAATTGGTCCAGGTTTAATATTGAGCCTTGAGTTACAATCTCAATTCTTTTCTAAAGAATTTTACTATTATTCTTTAAGTACCTTGGTGTTTGATTAATTTTGAGTTTCATCAGAAAGAGGGTGACATAAATTTATCTATATTGTAAACAAAGTTGGTGGTATTAAGTATTATAAATCTCTTCGATGGAATATGGCATTTATATTACATTTTATAAAATTAAGTTGACACTTGATACTCACATAAACCTTAGAGTACTGATATGGGTGTTATTTGTAATGTTACTCAATTGATGATAAGGTTATTGTGATGTTTATATCATATCTTAGTATTTATGAGGTATGTGTTTATGAAATTGTTTGATCAAATAATGATCAACCCTAAAGTGGTTGATAAAGATGTTAGTCTACTTGCATATAGTAACATTGTAGCTAAGTTAACGTTATCATATTGAAACTTGAAATTGATTGAAGAAGAGTGTTAATGCAATATGGATATTTGAAGATATGGTCATTGTCATTGAGTTTTGGGTATTCATTTTAGCATTTACGGATATTGGTGTTGGATGTCAGTTATGTGGGTATATGTTGAATGCTTATACATGTTGTTGAGTCATAAGAATTTATGTTAAAGTGAACCAAGTTGCAGATAGGAAAAAGTTAGTTGAGTCTTAAAAGTTTACATTTCTAGATTGAGAGTTATTTTTTGTCTAGGATGGAAAACTTTTTATAAAGTTTCTTAGATTTTTCTAGTGGTTGATTTGTTAATCATTTTGCCCGAAAACCATTTTATTTTTAATAGCCATTACAAATTGGTGAAGTGGTTTAAATTAACTTTGGTTAACTTACAGCTTAATTGGTAATTTGTATGATGCAACTAAAAGGAATGCTAACTTTTAAGGTTAAGACAATTGAATTTGGAGTTGCCATAGAAAATTAGCTGTTGTGCTTTCTTAAAGAGGTGACCCTTCTATTTTTCTTCTGTAGCATCATGTGTTGCAAATGTGACTTTAGGTACTTGTTAGCCAGTCTTTACAAACACTCTTTCCTTACTGCCATGACGGCAAAAGGTCGGTACAGTTGGTTCCCTCTATCATTCCCACTTAAGCTAGTTGAGAAATTGGTTAATGACTGTGTACTTAAATTGGATAAACATAAAGTAGGAACCTTATGTATTTTTTGTTAAGTATACTCGGCCTAGTTTGAGAAACTCCTGTCATTGGCTTGCACTTGCTAGTATCAAGAACCCCCGCGTATTGAGACTAGTCCCTCAATATCGCTGAATGATAGCTTACTATATTTGCCAAACACCTTCGCTATCATGCTTTTTATGTTGGTCTTGTTTCAATTCCAAATGCTATTTATGGAAAGTGTCTAGATTCGCTCATTTGGCATATCTACGGAATGTAGAGGTCGGCCTGAACATAATGGTGTTCGTCCTGTGCCTAAATTCGCAATCTAAGGCCATTCTAAATTTAGTAAGTTTCAAACTTGTCCCAGAGACTAACTCCTGGTACTAAGGGAGGCTTGGGGTGAAAGCCCAAAGCATGTGTTCCTCAACATAGGGGGGCTATGGGGGGTTCCAAATGTATAGTAGGGATAGTGGTTGGAATGCATGTCTGACCACCTGAGACATTAGTTTGGCTCCCACTAGGTTGTGTCGTTCCTTGTTCTGCATCTGGCTTGGGTCTAAACCCAAGTCCCACGTTACTCTAGTCGGTGGGGTACCCTCCTCTTCGCGTTAGGCCACTAGTATGCCAAAATTGTGCCAGACTTCGTCTGACACCATTTTGCATGCAGGTGCTGGATATGGGGAGCTGGTGCTCGTGGGATTGTACCGGACTCTTTTTGTAGTGCAACGGGCTTGGAGTTCGGCTCCAAATTCAGGTGCACTACATTTGGTATCAGAGGAATTGTCTTAACAATTCCTATCCAACTTTTGTCGGATTTTCTGACTCAAGTTGCATATGCAGAGACTTTTCTAGTAGATCCGACGCGACTTGTGTAGGATTAGTTGGATTGCACCATTCGGTAAGAACGTTGTAAGCATGTTCAGTTACTGATAGAGATATGCATGCAGCTAGCGGGATGGTGAAAAGGAACTGTGTTGATAACGCTACAACCTCTAGACAGGCGAATCGAGAGGAGGAAACTCCTGCTAGAGATGCTGCAGAAGAGGCTGAGGCTGAGTTAGAAGAGGAAGAGCCAGATGCTATGGCGTTGCAGCGTATGGCTCAAGAAATTGAGATTGAGAATTTGCGAAGGGAGATTCGCAAATTGAAGAAGGAGAATAAGAAGAGGAAGAAAGAAGCTAAGGTAGCTAAACCAGCTAAGCCTAAGCAACCAGAATCCTCTTCAAGTTCTGAGGATGATGAAGTTTTGCAGCCGCCCATGGTTGCACGAGTTTCAAAGTTCAAGCCTCCGAAACCACCCAATTTCAGAGGCATGCGGGACTATCAGGTTTTGGAAGACTGGGTCTATGATATGGAAAACTATTTCATAACGGCAGGCGTAGATGATCGTACGAAAGTTGCGTGCGCGCAATCCTTTGTCACTGATCATGCCAAAACTTGGTGGTGCCAGATGTGTGCTGAAAAAAGGCAGACTAGAAGTTGGACCAAGATGTGGTCTCATATTCGTAAGGAATACTTGGCGGATGATCTTGGTTTGAGACTTTGTGTGGAGCTGTGGCGGTTAAAGCAGCGAGGGGATCTCATGCATTACGTTAATGCGTTTGCTCAGAAGCGCATTATGATTGCAAATATAAGTGACAAAGATGCTCGAACTTATTTCCTGGAAGGTTTAAGTTCACTTTCTCGCAATGAGATTTTGAAGTTTAAGCCGAAGATGTACCTGGAGTGTAAGGAGGCAGTGCAACAAGTTGCCTTTAGTCACTCACTCATGGAACAATATCAGCAACCGTATGCTGGTAACTTGGACAAGAATAAAAATTCTGGGAATAAACAAGGTGACCGGAAACAGAGGGTGGAAGGTAGGTTCTGCCCTGGAGGCTCACAAACAATAGTTAACAAAGGTGGTGGTGGTTGAAGACCACCAGCAGCTTCTTCTGGTCCTAGGCCCTTTGTTCCTCCTCCTGGTGGGTACAAGCAGCAGCAACTTGCGAAACCTGCTCCTAGCGGAACAAGTAGTTTGGGTCATTACTTTCATTGTGGAGAGTCAGGATATAGGTCCTCGGAATGTCCCAACAAGCATAAGACAAGGTCTCATGTTAATGTCATGAGGGAAGATGGTGGTGGTGAAGCCGAGGGGGTTGACGAGTTGGTCAATGAAGACTATGAGGAAGAGGAGGTGAGTTACTTTCGTTGCTTTCCTCAAGCTTTTTAAGCAGTCAATGCAAACACTGATCCGTTGATGTATTTGGTAGGATTTGTCTGTGGACACCGAATCCGAGTGATGATTGATACGGGAGCTACGCACAATGTGATATCCAAAGACTTAGTTAAGTTGTTAGGATTGAATGCTGAGCAAATGTCGCCTATGCACTTCCAGTTTGCAAAAGATGGGCAAGTAGCCAGAAAGTTTGTGAGTGACGTTCCAATAAAGATATCCAAGTGGAAAGAAAGAGTGGACTTGGTAGTGTTGAAAATACCAGATTTTCAGATGGTGTTTGGTATGGATTTCTTCAACAAGTATATAAAGGGGATTTATGGTGCTAGACAAAGTCGTATTACGTTGAAGTCAGAAGGACGTCCCAATGTGTCCTTTCAGTTGCAAAAGTGCTCCTCAAAGGATTGGGATGCTAAGTTCCTGACTGCGAGAGCCGCTCAAAAAGTAGCTAAGAAGGGATATCGGACCTTTTGGGTTCAAGTGATGGAAGTTGAGAGTGTTGGTGACTCAGTTCGAATCAATGACAAGGTTGATCCTATATCAAAGAAGATATTGGAGTTGTTGGTGTAGAATCAGGATATCTTCTCGAAGGATTTGCCATCAAGGCTGTCGCGAATGTGACTTCGGGTATCGAAAGTTACTTGTCGGCCAGTCCTTAGGGCGGGGTTCCATGCTCCACCCTGGGGGGAAAATTTCCAAGGGGGAGAAATAAAACCCTAGGTTCCATGCCCCCCCCCCTTGTGACATGGCACCAAAAATGGGGGGGAAGGGGGAAACTCGGTGTCCCCTCCATAAATTTCTTCTGGAGCCTAGAATCTGGTAACAAATAAAATAATGCCACGTGGCTAAATTGCCACATCATCTAAAAATTTGACCCGCCCTAATTTTGCCGCCATGTGAGCGTGTGAGTTCTTGGAGGGTTTTAGGGGGGATTTTTGCAGTGATTTGAGAAAGAAGTTTGTAAGAAATGGAGAATCGCTCACCCTCACCTTATCCATGGTTGCAATTTGGCTTTTATTCTAGTTCATCAATAGCTCAAACTTATGTAAGTATGAAATTTTGTAGTTCTAGAATTTTGCTTGTTTTTCTTAATGTCCAGGGAGGAAAGGGCTCTTCTTTTAGTGCTAGCATGGGATCTATGCCAAATGCAACCATGATCCAGGTACTTTTCATTTTCTCTTTTGTTTTTTTCTTTTGTTTAGTAAAATTTTGCAATGGTTTTTAATCTGGCATTCCTACATTCAACCCGATGATTGGATTTGTTCCAAGTATCCCTACAATGCAAGCTAACTTCAATTCATCGAGCCAGGTATTTTTTTCCAATTGTTTTTTCCTACTTTGTTTTGAATGCATTTTTGCAACAGCAAGGATTTCATGGTGGGGGAATTGAAAATTCCTCTTTCACAACTTTATTATCACTACCTCCTCCAGGAACTAGCTCTTTTGATGGAGCAACAAGTATTCCAGAGGTACAATAAATATTATTTGTGTTTATTTTTTGATTTCACAACTTGTTTTCCCAAAATGAACCAACTTTGAATGATGAACAAAAAGGAAAATGGTCTACTGATGAAAACATGGCTCTTTAGTATGCAAAGAGGATGGAAAAGGAGAAGGATCAAGAAGGCGGTGGCCGTAGAAAATCAATGAAAGGACCAAAGAAGTGGCAACGCATTTCCAACATCTTACGTTCACAGGGATTTTTTCGCACACAAAAGCAATGTGAGTTACAATGGGATGAGCTTGCAAAATAGTGGAGGCAGATTAGTGATTACGAGAATAACATCTCATCAGGGAAACCATCCTACTTTAGTGGTGAGTTTACTACAGGGATGAAGAAGGATGCAAAGCTTCCTCGTGCATTCGATGAAGGCCTCTACAATGAGATGTCATTGTGGATGACATGGTCGATAGCTAATGTTCTAGGTAGCCACCGAGTTGATACATCTATGGGTTCTACAATTGCAAATGAGTCACCAGGCTATGGTAAGTTCATTTAGATTTTTTGATTGACTTATGTTTTTCTTTTTTCCAGAGACAAATGCAACTGCAAATCCAGATCCAGATGTTATATTTGAGACACAAGATCCTAGAGATGCTAACGAGGACATTCCAGAAGTACAAGTCGGTGGGAAGAAAGTTTCAATTGCTACAAGGAAAAAATGCAAGTGCACTCCAAAGGGATCTGATGGTCTTCTTGAGTGAAGTGACGAGCAAAGGAAAGCAATGATGCAAGAACTTCGAGATAGCAACATACAAATGATGGAAAAAATGGAGGCAACTGATGATCGATGCCACCAAGCTTCAATTGCTGCTGCAGATAGGAGAGTTGCAATGATGTTGCAAGGAACACATATGATGTATGAGGAACTTCAATTGCTGCGGCAGCCTTTTGTGGAATCAATGGTGACAAAGGAGAAGTAGAATTGCAAACTTTGTGTTTTAAAGTTACACTTATTTAACATAGCATTTTAGAGTTTTGGGGTTTTGCACGTCTTTTTTTCCTCGTGGCTATGGTGTCCCTGTGTGGATCGGTGGCATCCAAGGCCATGAAGCTTGCCAGGGCAGCAGCACTGGTGTTGGCCAAGAAAGCTGGGACAGGAACGGCAGACAGAGAAGAGGCATGGATTCTGAAGATTACGGTGGAGCGTTGCTGGATCAATCTAGGGTATGCTATTTCTCATGGAGCAGGGAGCTGTGGAGGTAGTGAAGCATGAGAGGAGGAGCGACTTTAATTGCTGGGAATACTAGGTATTTTTAGATCCTTGGGCGATTGCATGTAGGCTCTGCATTTCAATTTCATTTTTGTTCTATTCTTGTAAGTGGACAGCCACAAGCCGATGTGTCACTTGCTAGGGATCTAGAATGGATCTGAAACAAGAGGCATTTTGAGAAGGACCATGGACAGTTTCGCTATAGCTGGTCCATAATGTCACTGCAGCGCTGGATCGAGAACAGGTACAAATAGAAAAGCAGGAGAAAGAATTCCTCCATTGTTTTTATACTGCTTATAGGTGGTGATCGCTTGTGATCTTGCTAAAGGAAGTGACCAATGGATGGATTGATCAATCAATCACAAAGGTATTTATACTCTCGCTCCGCTGGTTTTTCTGGATGAATCATCACTTTGGCTCGTCCACACCACTCACTTTGTTATTAAGCTGACTTCAACCGCCACTCACTCACTCTCTCATTTTTACAAATCTCTCAGGAAGGAAGATGAAGATGGTAGTAGCATTTTATCCGCTGAAAGCAATAGCGACCAATCAACGCCAGTGGCGAGTGTTGATTCGGGATCAACAGACAAAAAGAAATTCGCAGATTGAGAATAGGTAAAAACAGAAGAAAGTATTCCTCCATCAATCGGCGAGAGCTTGACATAAACCAGAACAGGTAATAGTTTTGTTTTTGTTCGTTTGTTGCTCCCAGTTTACTGTTTACATTCCAGCACAAGCACCCAGCCTTGATACTGATAATCACCAGAGGGAGCTTGACATAAACCATCACATGGAGAGCGCATCGCCATTGTTGTGATCATCGTTCTTCTGAGCTGCTGGTCGACTGTGGCGCAAGTCTCATGCAGCAGGATCTTAAAAGAGGATCAACACCAAAACGTTTAGTTTTTGTCACTCTTAAGTAAATAAAGTACAAAAGTATTGTCACTCTAAGCTCTCTATAAACTTTTCCACTATGTCTCTCAATGCTATGCCATCTTTAGCTGAACGAAGAGACCTTTGTGGAAGGTAGCTTGCATCATGGTTAAATTTGTCGGGGTCAAAATCTTCCATGAACTTATTATTCCGTGTGATCATTAAGTTATGTAGCACACAACAGGCCATGATGTTATTTGCAAGGATGCCTGGATGACCTCTGAATCCTTTCCGAGCTAGCAATTTCCATTGTCTCTTTAAAATTCCAAAAGATTGCTCAACAACAATCCTCGTAAAAGAATGAAGGAAGTTGTACTGCTCTTTGCCATGAAACCTGTTTGGATATGGGACCAACACCGGTAAAGCATAGTCATATCCTCCATCTGCAATGATATATTGTGGAATGTCCCCAAACTCTGTGTGGTACACTAGACCACATAAACACTTCTTCTCAATCCAAGCCTTCTTCAAACCACTAGAATTCCAAACTCGTCTATCTGGAACACTACCTGCTAACCCTGTTGTTATGTCAAGGAATGAAATCTTATTGTCTACCACGGCTTGAACTACCATCGAGTATTACTTTTTTGCCCCAGCATACCAATCCATTGCATCCTTTGATCCTGAGAGCTCGATTGCAATGTGAGTGCAATCCATTGCACCACAACAGTTTGGGAATCCACGCAATCTCTGAAATCCAGTTATAACTTCTTTCATTCCCTCCTCATCCGGCTAATGGATCATTAGTCCTTCATGCTCAAGCAATGCATACCTGAAACGGCATAGACAAGCTTGGGCAGTGCATGAAGCCACTCCAAATGCATCACCAATTGTTCACCACATATCCCCAGATGCTAAACGTTTCAAAGCAATAGCTACTTGCTTTGAAACAGGCAAGTGCTGCCCTGGTATTTCTACCAAACCTAGAGGAGGCCTCCTGACCAATTTTGGAGCAAGCTTATCACAAAGAAAAGTGAATGTAGATACCGAAACCCGAAAAACTTCTCTGAATCTTTGTGGATCTATATGAAGAACCTCAAGCTCTGTTTGATACCACTAGTGTAGACTTCTCGACTTGATGTAGTACGCACCGATCGATAACCCTCGGAGCTCCTTTTTAGTGATCACTCTCTCAACAAATGAAGATGTAGTGGGACATGGCATAGAAAGAACTATAGCAATCACTTCCCCCACCATTTGAATGAACAAGAGTTTTCTTAAAACCGGAACTAAAATCATGTCCTCCTCCTCCAGAAAGAACAACTCTACCAAATTTAAGTACCTCATCACAATCCCTACAGCATGGGAAATGATCGCCAAGGAAGAATTGGTGAGCCGTAGCATGCTGTACGCTCAATTTAGGGCAAACAAAATTGGTGCCCTAATCCTTTATGACGTGGGAAAAAAAATGCTGATGTGTAAACCTACATGGCATATAAAGAAGGGGGTTACATGTAACCATTAAAAAAAGGGGGAGGGGAGTTTTTTTTGGAGGGGGGGAGAAATTTTCAGGTAGGTGGAGCATGGAACCCCGCCCTTACAGACACTCTTTCCTTACTGCCACGACGGCAGGAGGTCGGTATTGCTGGACCTGTTATCAATTTCCGCCTAAGCTAGTTGAGAAACTGGTCTTTGTGTGTGCACTTGACCAGATGAGCATAAGGAAGGAATTCCTAAGTGTCTATTTAGTCAAGCATACTTGACCTGGTTAGAGAAACTCATTTGTTGACTTGCACTTGCTAGTGTTGAGAACACTCGCAATATTGAGCTTGGTCCCTCAATATTCACTAGATGATAGCTTACCATGTCTGCCAAACACCCTCGCTATCATGCCCTTAGCATTAGTCTCAATTTGGTCCCAAAAGTTATTTATGGAAAGTGTCTAGATTTGCTCATTTGGAATATCTACGGGCATGGCGGACCAAACCTCTTTGTCTAACACGGATGCGCTACCAGCTCAGACACCTTCTGGCCGTCGCCGACAAGGAAATGACCAACAGAGTTAGCCACCCTTGCTGCTCTAGTTGTCACCCAGCTTACAAAAGTGTGATATGCCCCTGCCTGCAAGGACATAGAGAGAGAAGCTAGAGGCCCCAACCCTCCTGAGCAAAGAAACCAAACCCGTCAGTAAAGTTTAGATAGACTATTGTAAATAGGAAATTAGAGTTGTTTACACGGTCATGCCCTTTTAACGGAATAAGGAACATTGAGAGAGAGGCGGGTGATATAACCAATCGACAGTAGCTACCCCATGAGTAGAGATTTCACCTTTCACACGAAGTGCCGAAACCAGTTTGCCTATACTGGCCCAAACTCAAAGATCAATAGATGGACAATATCAAAATCATAAATAATGATATCTTAGAGATTTAATTATCACTGAATATAGCTTAGATTAGAACACAAAAGTATTCCAAGTAAGTTATCATCTGATAAACCAGTTTTAGAGTATAGGAACCACCAAGATCATCATTTTTGGAAAACATAAGATTCACCATCTAACAAAATTCAATAACCAATGTATCATCAAGAAAACTCAATAATGAAACTTAATTATCAAAGATGGCAGACGGTATGCCAAACAACTTGCCAAAGACAACCAAATAAACACAAAGTATCATTGACTGACAAACACAATGCTCGCGAATTTATTACCCAAAGGAAATCCCAACTTATCAGAATTAACTTAAGCAATAATCAACAGAACAGAATGAATGTGGGAAGACCAACAAACACTCATTCATGTCAACTATCATAGAAGCAAATCTGAATAGATCCCAATCAACAACACCAAGGAATTCAAATTGCCTAAGCAGGTGTCAGCAACATCCTACTGATGTCTCAAACCCAAGAGACTAATCCAGAGCAAACCACAAAGAATATGTGGTATTGCAAAAAGCCATAAGCCATCAAAGAAATAACTGACCATTACGAAAGATTATCAATCATCCCATCAATAAAGAAATGCATAATCATCGTTGAAGAAAGAATCTACCATCCCAAAAAACAGCAAATTATTCTATATCAACAACAATCAAGCAAAATCTTTGGACACGGATAATCAACTATCCTAGATGATAGTCAATCATTACCAATGATTGCCAGATGCAAAAACCAACTTCAACATTGAAACTAATGAGCTAAAATGCCTTCCCTAACAACTTCTAACAAATAGAATAACAAGCATAAAACTCAAAGAACCAAAAGCTTGAAGAAGCCTATAGCTAAGTCTTGCCTAACAATGATCACAAGTCTTGCATGAACTAACTTTAATACTAAAGAAGAAATTATGGTGCAACGCACAATATCCTTCTCAACACATCTATAGCTAAACTTCATAATGCCAAAGCTAATGAAGTGCATATTTGCATCAATTCAAAAGCTAAGCATAATGGAGCTATGCTCAACAAGTGATCACGAAACGATCATCTATAAATCCATCTATAGCAAGACGTAACTCACTTCATAACAAGCATAAGAAGAATCATCAATGATCAATATATCGAATTCAAATCTAATAAGGATTCAAATATTTCAATATTGATCACTAACTTTTCATCTTGTAAAGCTAGTATAGTCTATGATTCAATCACTTTTCAAAAAAAAACCAAAGCTCAACCCCTACTAAATAATCTCGTCTAGAACACAATTAACTCAAACTTGCCACTCAGTTCATTTGAACGTCAACACAGTTGCTAACTAGCAAATGCACGAATGCTAATAATATAAAGCTAAAGCCAAATCATCAACACTATCTTCATCCAGATTAATGAAACTTGACATTGATCTTTCAAAGAGATATCTCATTTCACTCGATTCTTAACAACAACAATGCCAACGACAAAGCATCACTTCAATGCCATCAACATCAGAACAAAGCTAGAAGAAAACAAGAGTGAATCACCACTTAAAACTCTCTAGCAACCAAGCTAACCAAAGTCGAAGATACCTTACTCAATATCTGAGACTAGTTCTTTAACAATACTCAACTACAAATAACACTTCCTCAAAGAGTGAATCACTACATCTAAGACTCAATGAAATCCAACACTATGAACTAAACGCAACCAAATAATATTGACAAAGGAATCGATATGCCAACATGGAAAAGAAACCATGTAAGTCTAACTACACGATCCTCTGCAACACCATCCGGTAAAACAAGCCCATCACTACTAAATCATCATCGAGTGAAGCAAGTGTCAACAGTCCTTTGACGAAGTCTACAAGCAATCACTAGTTGCAAAGCAACTAACAATCACTCTTTCAACTTGCCTTCACAAGTCCCAAACACTAAGCTCACGTCATCGAGTCATACACTTGTCCAACATGAATGTAATACCCCAGGCACGAGATAAAGGTTCATGGGCAAGCACGAACTAAATGACTACTCGAATCCAACTCAACCGCGATAAACTCACTAACACATCTAGTCAATAGCTCTGAGCATGCTTTGAAGAGGCTAGCTATGCATGATCAACACTCAGCTGAAACTAAAGTGAAGACTATGAGATGAACTCATATCAGTACACAACCTCCTCATAGACAAAGCTATAATATGAGTATCAACATATCAACCTCAAACAACTAAGTTGGATATCACTATCCTCAGCCAAAGTGTAGAACCACCAAGACCAAGTCAAGATCAGTGAGAACTCACTACTCTCATAAAGTCTAATGAAATGCAAAGTGCAACCTACCACCAAGCACAACGCTACAGAAAAAATGCACAAGGGTCACCCTTCTTAGAAAAGCGCAATGGCCACTTTTCTATACCAACTCCAGACTCTATCCAACTCAATCGCCTTAGCCCCAAAAGTTAGCATCCCTTTCGGGTTGCACCATATAAACTACCTACTAAGGTGTAAGCTAACCAAAGTCAACTCCAACCCCCTTCACTAGTTTGTATTGGTTTACGGAAACGGAATGGTTTTCAAGCAAAGTGATCAACAGATCAGCCATTCGAAAAGTCTAAGAAAATTTGTGGAAAATTTTTATCTTAAAGAAAAAATAACTCTTAGTCCAGGAATGCAAATTTTCAAGACTTAATCAACTTCCTTCTACTAACAACTTCACATAAGTTCACCTCAACACCAATTTCCATGACTCATAGTATGCTTAAGCATCAAATATCTTTGCCCATACTTCCGACATCTAACACTAACATCCGCAAAGTGCAAAGTGAACATCTAAGGCTTGATCATGAGGACCACATCTTTAGACATCCACATTGCACTAACACTTTTCTTCAACCACCTTCAAGATCTAATATGAAGCCAAAACACTAACAAGAAACATGATATGAAAATTCAAGGTTTAAGGAAAATTCCTGATCACTCAAAACAACAATGCCACTTCCACTAACACAAGTGTTAGTAATGTCAATGCCTCAACAACACATCTTCTCCATCTAACAATCTACTTCAAGTGCTAACGGAGAAACCAACAAGTTATAGCAAGTGAATGATATAACCTTTTTCCAACACCTTATAGGCAAACCCTCAAGGAAACAAGGTAACAACTTAAGCTCAGCACAATGGACCACTATCGAGAATTTAGTCAAAACTACTACAATGCTACTATTTGCAAATAGACTAACTTCACTATCAACCACTTTGGGGTTGATCATCGTCTAACCAAGCAACTTCGTAAACACATTACTCATTATCACATGGATATGATATAAAGTCACAATGACTTGATCATCAATTGAGCAACACCACAAGTAATGCCAATGTTATTACTTCAAAGGTTTATGTGAGCATCAAGTGCCAACTCAATTCGACAAAATGCAACATAAATGCCACACTCCACCGATAGAGTTTTATAACACTGAACACCACTAACTTTTGTTCACAACACGGACAAGCTCATGCCACTCGCTATTCGACCAAACTCAAAACTTAATCTAACACCAAGCTACTCAAGGAGCAACAGCAAGGTTCCCCGGAAAAGAATTAAGCATTGCAACACAAGTCTTCCAATAGCAAGCCTAGACAAAATGGTTTAGTGCATCACCACTATCCATCACACGACTCACCACTTGTAAGACCACCATAACCAACATGTATCAAGGTAGGGTCTCTTGATTGCATAATGTGAACACGAGCAATGAGTTAACACATTGTTGCAAATCATCTCTCCAAGAAGGGAAGATGATTTACGTGTTTGATCCTTCATCCTTGACGACTCTCTTTTCGGTCTTATCTTTGACTAAACCTTAAGCTTGCATTTGCACTGCCTTCAGTCCAATCCAAGAAAAGTTTATGAGAGAGCATGGCAATGATTACTTGAATCAATAGACTAATCCCTACAGTCTTGATTGATCCACTCATAATCATGCTTAGGAAGGATCCACTAGTGCCATGCTAAACAGTTATGGACCAGCCTATTTGCCACTCATAGCAAACCTAGGGAAGGTTTACTTTCACCCATGGTACATGGAACAACTCATGGAACCACCGATAGGATAACATTAATCCTGCCAACTCAAAGTGTAACCTTGAGTTGCTAATGTGCCTCACTCACGAGCCCAAGCTCAAACTCGTGCAAATGGAACAACTCAATCCCTCTTGTGAGCTCAAGCTTAAGCTCATAGAATATGGTACAACAATGTAACTAAATCCATACCCAAGGAACAACGCGAAGTCTTTGCACCCAAACGTGTACCCACTCGGATCATCATTTTCATCTCTACGATGCGCTTTTGGACAATTGCGCGTAAACTTTCTTGAATATATAGTCAATGGTGGCGTAATTGAGGTCGATCCAAAGAAAGTGGAAGCGGTGAAGTCCTGGGAAGTCTTAACCACTGTATCAAATGTTCATTCCTTTCTCGGTTTGGTGGGATATTATCGCAAGTTTGTCTACAATTTTGCAAGAATTGCTCTTCCGTTAACTGAGTTGATGAAGAGTAGTATTCCGTTTCATTGGACACCAGCTTGTCAACGTGCTTTTGTACGGTTGAAGGAGATCTTGACTACGGTTCTTGTTCTCAGGATCCCAGATCTTGATAAACCCTTCGAAGTGCATTGTGATGCATCTGGCTATGCTATTGGTGTGATGTTGCAGCAAGATTGTAACAAAGCAATGGGTGTTACATTAAGGTGACATAGTTGTCCCGTTGCATTCTATTCCAAGAAATTGGATGAAACTCAACGAAGATGGCCAACGCATGAGAAAGAGATGTTCGCTATAGTGTCAACCCTGGAACACTGGAGACACTACTTGGGTGGACATACCAAAGTTTATACAGATAGTAACACACTTAGCTACTTTGCTACGCAGCCTAAGCTTATGCTGAAGTAGGCTTGTTGGCAAGAGAAGCTTGCTAGATATGATATTAAAATCATATATAAACATGGTAAAGACAATATTGTTCCAGATGCATTGAGTCGTCAAGCTTAGTTCCGAGCAATATCGGCAATCAGTTCGGACTGGTTAGAGGACTTTCGGGCTTCGTATGGTAATGATCTGTTGGTGAAGGCAATCTTACACTGTGTGGAGTTGTCGAAGCAAAACCCTGGTAGCGAAGCAACGAAAGTTGCTAGTCGAACCAATGTGAAGCTTCACTTCTCAGTTCGGGATGGGCTTATATTCTATAAGCAAGAAAGATTGTATCTTCCCTCTAAGGATCTACATCAGTTATTTCTGCGGGAACATCATGATGTTCCAGCAGCGGGACATAGTGGATAGCAAAAGACTCTAGCTTCGTTGAAAAAGGGATTTTTCTGGTCTGGTATGGAAGGTGATGTAGCGGACTATGTCCGTTCCTGCCCTATATGCCAACAATGTAAGCGCAAAGCTGAGAAGCAAGCTGGAAAGTTGCAGTGCAATCTAGAACCGGCATGGCCATTTTAGAGTGTGACACTTGATTTCGTCACTTGCTTGCTGAAGTCTAAGGGTTATGATACTTTGATGGTGGTTGTGGATTGGTTGTCGAAGATTGCACACTTCATTCCAACTGTGGGAACAATAAATGCAAAACAAGTAGCAAAGCTCTTTTTCCATGAAGTAGTGCGAGTTCATGGTCTTCCTGAAGAGATGATCTCGGATAGAGATTCGAGGTTTACAGGGAAGTTTTGGGGCACATTGTTTCAGCTGTTTGGTACTAAGTTGAAGTTTAGTATGGCTTATCATCCTCAGACTGATGGGCAGACCAAATGCGTGAATGCTCAAGTTGAGGATTATCTGCAGTACTATGTCGCGGCAAACCAACGCAACTGGGTTAAGCATTTAGACACAGTAGAAATTTGTTATAACAACACATTTCACAGTGCTATTAGCTGTTCTCCATGGGAGATGGTGCAAGGAAATGCTCGTGGGGTTCCTCAACAGATTGTTGTACCGAAACCAATGCCTGAAATGTTGGTCCCAGCTATTGAGATTTATGCGGACCAACTACGCCAAGGTTGGTCTAGAGCTACTGAGGCGATGGGCAAAGCTCAGGATAGGTATCGACGTCATAAGATTAGCATCGTTGAGATGTATCCCATCAAGTGGGAGATCAGGTGTGGCTATCTTCTCGGAACTTGAATATTAAGGGCTTCTTGTCCCAGAAGCTATTACCAAGATATATTGAACCCTATCGGGTATTGAAGCGAGTTGGTGATGTATCCTATAAGTTGGATCTTCTGGATGAGTTGTTTCATGTCAGTTTACTGGCACCATATCGTGTTGATGCGGATCGCTCTATGGACATTCGTCCCCCTCCGGAAGTTGTGAATAGTGACATGGAGTATGAGGTCGAGACGATTCTCTTGTCCCACAAAGCTTGTGGTGGTTGTTCCAAGGAATATCTAGTTAAGTGGAAAGGTTACCCGGCTTGTGAATCAACTTGGGAACCTCTTAGGAATCTTACACATGCTCGTGAGCTTGTTACAGAGTATGAAAATCGTAATAAAGATTAGCTTTTGTAAATCTTGTAATAAATCTTGCAAATTAATAAAGTAATATATTTCTATAAATCAAAGTGTCATTTCTCTTGTTCGTTTGTACTTGGGTTAGTTTTGGCAGGCTGACTTAAGCACTTCAGTGCATGGGTCTAATCCATAACCATAGGGATAACTATTATAGACTGATCACAAGTCCCCACCTCTCTCTCGATGATTCATTTTCAAAAAGGGGCATGGTTGTGTAAACAACTTAATCTGCCAATTTATAATAGTTGTCTAAATCTTCCCGATGGGGTTGATTTCTTGCTCAAGAGAAGTTGGGCTTCTAGCCTTCTCCCTATGTCCCTGTGGGCAGGGATGTATCATTCCTTTGTATACTTGGAGCAGCAAGGCTAGCTAACTCCGTTAATCATTTCCTTGTCGGTGATGGCCAGAGGGTGTCTAAGTCTTAATGTCTTTGGACGTAGAGGAGAGGTCGTTCCATAACTCATTTAAGTCAGTGCATTTCCCACATAGTGTGCTTTCCGTTAAATTTCGGAGTTAAGCTCTATTTCGTTAAAGTGGGAATTGTCATTATCCCACTTGTAAAATAAGGTTTCCAAACCTTTATATAGTATATAAATATAACAAAATTCAACTGCATTGAGGCACATGCCATTTTATTTTAAACAAGGAAATGTCTACTCAATCACTTTTCCTCCCTCTGCCACTGCTTCACCTCTCTCTTCTCCTTGTCATCGTCGTCCAATTTCTTTCCATCCTTTTAATATTGGCTCAGTTGCTCCGAGTCTAGGTGGAGCCCAAGTCCCCATTCAATCTTTACTTTCCCCTTATTAATAAAACAACTTCGTAGACTTCCAATAACATGTTATAACACTTCTAGTATAATGCAAATCCTCTCAAAGAATTGTCTTTTAATATTAATACAATGGCATGGAACCCCATGCCATAATAAGTTACATTTTTAAATAAATACATGCCATCTCAGACTGTTATTTTTTGCCTCCAACGCCTATACAATAATCTTGGAATTTCATCACTCTCCACACTATCAGGATTTAAACCCAATAGTAATGCCATCTCTTCTCTAATACGTCCACGCTCATGTTCAGTGGTCGAAGAACCCATCCGGTTGAGCAGATTATGGAGATGCGGATAGTGCTTGGCTAGACAATATACATGCCATAAATGATGACTGGTGTCTATCCAATCAAATGGCTTCTGATATACCGTTCCATCTGCCATTTGGTTGATTTCTGCAGCCACCTCCTGGACTGGCCGGTTCTCTATCACCATCGCTCCAAGCCGTTTTGCAAGGTCCCCCAGAACATACGGTTTCTTCTCCCTAGTTTCCATATTGCAAGAGATGGGGTGCACTGCATATGTATGCGTGTTCACTGCAGTTTTAATCGGCGAGTCATCGATGATGAGGATTTCACTTGACCTAGCAGTCCGGTTCATCACTACAGCCTCTGGCTTGACGAAGATGGGATTGCTACCCCTCACATAGACCATAGTCAAGCAATCCTCCTACGTTAGGAGAAAGTCAAATGGTAATATTACTCGCGTCTGATCGTGCATCATCTGTAGCAACGTTAATGCATTGTGGCGCATCATGGATGTCCAAACTCCCAATTGCAAATTGAACCCGGCCCTCTGTTTTAAGTGTCGCATGGTCATTATTAGATCCCGCAATTTCTCCCACGTGATTAATGTGAATCTGTCTCTTTTGACCAACTTGCAACCACAGGCTTTGGAGGGTGCAGTGACATTCGAGGACGAACCATGCTTATGGGAGAAAAGGACACCGTTCAGATCAAAAATGATACAGTACCTTCGCCGTGACTCTGAAATGAAATGCGTCAGTATAAAAAATGGTACAAGTCAATTTTACCATCTACAATATTAGCGAATGGTGCTCCCGATGGTCGTTGAGAGGGTTTTGGTCGAGGAAACGTGAAGGGCGGAAATACTCTCCTCTGCAATGTGGGGTCAATCGCATCCGATGGCGTGTGGGCACATGCCATTTCAGCTGTAGACTCTGGTACAACTGGCTCAACAGTGGCATGGGGTGGTTTCGATGGCGTGTGATCACACGCCATTTCAGCTGGTGCCTCCATTGGCAAAGTGGACATGACCGAACAGGCAGCAAGAGCGGTGTAGGGAGGTTCCAACGGCGCGTAGTCAGACGATTGGGCACACGTTGAGTCCGTTGGAAATGAGGATACGACCGGCTCGGCGGCTGGGGCGGCCTCATGCGGGTCCAATAGCGCCTGGTCACCGTCAGTTGGATACATAGAGAAGATTGACTTAGTGGTATGGGCAGCATCAAGTGGAGCGTGGTCAGCTTGCTTGGCGTTGATATGGATAGTAGCCTCCGCCAGCTCTGATGACTCTTGCAAGCAAGTAGAGTCCACTAGCGGATCCATATGCATGTCCAAATATCTCCCTTCGATTGAGATGGTATCCTCCCGTGCTACTAAAAACAAACTCATTAGCACATTGAATCGACTATACTGTATTTACCATCAACTGCTATTGAGGAACTAGGATCGATATCACTTGGGCACATTGTTGATTCTGAAGGATTGGACATACGTTTCGACCCTTGCTTGGCACTATCCTTCCTCGACACTAAAGGCTAGAGTTTGTATCTTAATTCAACTGAATAATCTCTACTTACCATTTGCTCTGCGACCTACATGGACAATGTTAGAAATGGTAAAAGGTTAGGAATGGATGTACTATTATTTACCTGATGGTTTGTCTTGTATGACCTTTCTCCGCTACTCTTTGGCCACCTCAGGCTGGCCATCGTCGTCATCATCGTCGTCGTCGTTATTGTGATCGTCACCATTGTGAGGACCATCCAAGTCCTCTTCATCCTCCTCTTCTTCGTCCTCCTCTTCTTTGTCCTCATCTTCGTCCTTCTGCTCTTCCTGCTCATTATCTTTCTCTGGCTCCTCATCCCCCTCCTGCATTTCTTCCATAGGCTGCTCAGGCTGGATGGCTTGTTCTTCCAGGACCATCTTGGGAAAATCATCTGGCCGAGTCTCCATCTCAAAATACAAGACATCCATAGCCTGTTTTAGTGCGTGACCTAGGACCGTATCCTCACCCGACTGTCTTAACATGGTTTCTGCATGTTCTTGCACCCTTCGAAGACGACGAGATAAGAAAAACGTGGCCCTGACTTGAAAAGCATCCCTCATCCATTGTACCTCTCCATTGAGATTGGGGAAGGGGAGTCCGCCATAGGAATCTGAGTCAGGAGGTGGTGACTGGCTGCTTTCACTTAGCCCTTGATCTGCAATGAATGGCATGAGCACACATGCCATAACCGCGAGGCATTACCTATCATCTTTTCGTTGCCCTTCTTCTTTTTCGAATCAAACGCCTCTGATCCCGACGACTGTCCAACGTGCTTTTGCTTTTTATGACCACTGTCAGTTTGAGCTTGATCTGCAAGAAATGGCATGAGGACCCACGCAATAACCATGACGCTTTACTTCCCGTCCTTAGAGGCTCTGTCATGCCTTCTGCATCCTCAGGTGCCTGCTCCTCAATTCCCTTTCGCTTTCGTTTCTTATGCGCCCGTTCTACAGAAATAGCATGAGGACATACGTGATAAGCACACAAATGCTTTTACCCTTCCTCCTCTGCCCTGGTCGGTTGTCCATCTCTTTGTCTACAGCGTCTGAAAGCTGTTTTGCAGGTAGCCTAATTCGAGGTTCACGACGTCTCCTTGGCATTTGAATTGTATATTATTGCATCAACACATGCAACATCCCATAATATTTTTAAGTTACCTTTCATAAAGTTTTCCATTGGTTCAACTCGTTCCCCTGAAATACAAACTTAGATAAGTGCATGGGGCCATATGTCATGATCGTACCTGTTTCGGAACTCTCCTTATCACTCTTCGAGGCCTCCCCCTCCTCCACTGGAGGCACGTTGTTCCGTTCAATTTCCTCGACGCGATCTGCAAGATCATTAGTTAATTGCGTGGGGCCACACGCCATCAAACCTTCAGGTTCTTGTCGTGAGGTCTGCGCTGCTTGCCATAGTCTCTTTGGAATTTGAGCTGCAAGAAGCAATGGCATGAGAATTCACGTATAACAAAAATGATTGGTACCTCTCGTCCGTTGTACTTGGCTGGTGCTTGCCTGTTTTGCCTTTGAAGAAGTGTCTCCTGCAAGGAATGGCATGAGACCACACGCCATTGCAAATATAATTTGTACCTCCTTTTTTCCTATTGCTTGTCTGTTTGTCCTTCTTCGACGCGCCACTAGTGCGCTTTTCAGTCCTCGTGTCTGAATATTCACAACGATCTATAATCAAAATGGCGTGAGGCCTCACGTGACCTTACCTTGTGCAGGTTGTGAGCTCGGCCCAACATGGGTATCTTCAACAGTAGCTGTTAACGCCGTTTCAGCATCTAGGGGTGGCCACGCTCCTGCATACAGAGCTTGTGAGATAACATTTAAACTTAGTGCGTACTCACCAGGTTCGCAGAGAAGATACTGTTTTTCTTTGGCAACTGTAATTATATGCTCCATTGAAGTCACCTCTTCAATGGAGTTTGTCACCGCAACACACGGAACACCCTTGAGTAGTGCGGCTCGAAAGAATAGTCCGCCGCAGTTGTACTCGACAACGCATTTGCCCTTGGAGTCGGAAGCAGGTGACCCACCCGCTATTACGTTGAAGACCCAGCTGAGCATTTCCCATGCTGCACCTGGAGCTTTCTCTGGATTCGAAAGCTCCATAGCCGTCTTCAGTTCCTTAGGCACGGGTAAATTGACCTCCCTCAGATCAATTCAGTCGGCCTTGTCGAACGAAGCTGGGAAGTCACTCCAGTCCCACTCTGCTGCAGGACCAATAACAAGGGCGAGTGTGAAGATGCGGACATTCGTCGGTATCTTCTTCTTAGCCATTATCCCATGGATCTCCCGCATCTCCTTGCCTTTCAACCGAGCCTTCACCTCGTTCAAGGCCTTCCAAAACTTGTGATAGGATTCGGAGTCGTAGATCATATAGTGGACTGAAGATTCCACCTTCGCAAGTCCCACCATTAAGTCAATGATGGAGCTGACTTTGTCTGCATGAGTGATCTCCTCATTTGTGAAGTCCATCACACAAAAGATGTTCTTGACCTGCTCATCTCCGTGGGAAACGATGCTCCTCCACCTTTGATCCTCATCCGGATTCACGTATACCCGGTAAGGTTCTCGATAGGCCTCTGCTGCGGGGTCGAGCTGTTTCTGAAGCCAGCGGTCGACATCCCTCTTAATGAAATTTGGATACTGATCCAACTTCTCAGCTTTACTTTTCGTGGCATCCCGCAGCAGATCGATGAACTTGGGGGCCCCCTTCACATACTCGTCGATGTCTTCATTTGACAACTCCAGCTCTTCCATCATCTCTTGCATGGTGTCGATGCTCACCCTCTCCACGGCCACTTGCTCGAAGATCCAATCCTTCAATAGCGCACGAGCTCTCAGAGTCGTGCACAAGTCCTCGTATGTCACAATATGGCCGAGAGTCATTTTGGTCTTGTTGAAGACTACCTCACCACGTAGAAGAGCATTAGCCACTGTCAGAAGGTCGTCGTCGTCTAGAGACCGCGAGAAACGCAAGGCGTTGAGCTTCAAATCATTGGGCTTCCGGCCGTCCTCCACACCCATTGAGTTTAGCAACTCCCCATCATGGTACCTCCTCAGCACATCTACCCATTTGTCAAAAACAACTTTTGTCGCGAGTAGAATGTTATGGATGCTGAGTGTGTCATTGACCCCCAGTGTTTTTGAGAGAAGACTCGAGAATTCCTGCAATGGAAATGGCGTGAGGCCACATGCTATGCCACATGCAACGAGGCTTACCTGCCAGGCGCTAGTTGCTAGTGCACGTCCTTGTCCTGGTTTTTGTGGCTTCTTCAGTTGAACCCAGAGCTTCCGTGTTCGTGCCAATGTCTCATGCAGACCCGATTTGTAGCACGTTTCTTGCTTGACATTCTACGCGTGGGAGATGTATATGATAGATCGGAGGGGCGAGTTGCCTTTTATCAGGCGGACAACTCTTGTCTTGAAGACTTTCTTCACCTCCTCGCCCACCATAATATCCACAACTATCTCTTGCATCGCCAAGCTAGAATGCTGCCCGGAGACGGCATAGAACCGGATGTTCTGATCGTCCAACACCTTCCTATTGATCAAGTCTGGAAACCTCGTCTCGCCCTTCATTGTTCGGTAGTAGGGGATCACGTCTGCGATGTCGGATGTTATTGGACTTGCCAGCATCTTCTGCTTCAGTTTCTCCACCCACTCATCAGATACTAGCCTGTGGTTGTATTTGCTTTGGATGTCGATGTGGCTCACGTCGATTGTATATACTTTGTTGGAATAGTAACAAGTACTATTATCTGCGACGATTTTTGCTGCCTCTTCTTGCTCTTTCTACTCTTTGCGGCTCTTCTTTTTGGTGGGTGTAGTGTTTGAACCCGAGGCAATGGCATCACCGAGTAGCTTCTTTTTTGGAGCAGGAGAGTCGGACGTCGGCTTGAGCTTGACCACCCTTTTCTGCTTCGGGGTAGTTTCCAGATCGACCCCCTTCCCCTTCGCTTCGCGAACTAGAGTCACTCTCAACAGCTCAATGTTGGAATATAGTTTTTGAACATCGCCATAGGTGAGGTCCGTGGATTCCATGTGATCTTCATAGACCCGCAGCGTCTTTGAAATTGTGGGCCTCCTGGACAACCTCTCCCTAGCTCCTTCTAGGAATTCCTCATAGCCGCTGCCCCCCTCCGGGAAGCCGCTAGGATGTGCTATAGATGTGCTAGAAATCTCCCGGGACGCCAAGTGGGCTGCGTGTGGGTGGCGGAGTGGGTGGCGGAGTTGGCGGCGAAGTTACAAACTGGGTGTGTCTTGAAGTGGACGCCGATGCACACGAGCGCGATGCGAGCGCAAGTGTGATGCAAGCGCGAGTGGACGCCGATGCACACGAGAAACCTGTAGAGAAGGTAGATGAGTGCGAATGTGAGCGTGATCACGAGTGGGAGCGCGATGCGAGCGCGAGTGTGCGAGCGTGAGTACGAAGCAAAATGCAAAACCTAACCTCACACGCGCGAAATGTCACGACAGTTGGTAATCCCGCAACATCATCATTCCTTGAACTTGGGCGCCACCATTAATTTCTGGATCGCCGCGTGCATGCATGCACGTGAAATCCAAAAGAAATCCGCAACGTCATCATTCCTCGGACTGCATGCACGCGAAATCCAAAAGAAAGATCATGATTGGGATATCATTTAATACCCTCACTATATTTATACCATGCATGATTGGATATTCCAAAGCATCTTATATTTCCAAAAATGCCAGATGTTCAGCTAAATAAAGAATGGTATACAATGTCCTTCTTGATGACCCTGCAAAGAAGCATCTCAATCGGACACCACATGAGACCACACGAACCTTACAATGTTTCAGGGGCATTTGCCATAGATCCAACCGTTATTTTGCTCCAAGATTCTACAGTTTGGTGTGCATTGACCTTTCCATCGACACTGCAAAGGGACATCACAATCAGATGCGGGATCACAAGAAACCAACTTCACTAACTCTAGTTTCACCAAGATCTACGTAAGGAGTTATGAAATGAAAGGACCCTCTCTATTGAAATGTGTTTATGGTCCTAGGGGCATTATGACATATCAAAGGATTTTGCATCAAGTTTTGTATTTGCATGTTTATCAAGCTACTGAATTGCTAAACCCTAAACCCTAAATATGTGGCAAATGCTGCGTGAAGAAAGATGCCCTTTCTGGGCAAATGCTGTAAGAGGCAGATGCCGAGCAGATGTATCTCAGGCTAGCGAAGGGGACAAACGAAAGCTAGCTATAAACATGACGGGATGCAAATAGATTACTAGGCTGGTCCTGCGAAAATCAAAAACCATAATTGAAAACATTGAAAATGCAAAAAGAAAGGTTTATAATATTTTTGAATTTTAAGCAACCAAAGGAATGTAAGTAGGGCATGTGTTTGTAAGTTTAAAAATGCCTCAACCACTTAAATTCCTAAGTAAATAAAGCTGTTTCTATTTTTGGTACAGGTAAACTTTATAGCGTGTGGGCTCATGCAATTTTGAACGCAAAAATGCACCAAAAAATGCTCGACTAGCATTATTCTTTGAATGGCGTGTGGCCTTATATTGCCATAAATGGACGTACACACACAGCATAATTATTCCTTTACACGGCGAATAATCTTGGCGCGGATCGCTGACATGGCATGGCAAAGTTCGAATCACTGACATGGCACAGCTGGATCGAGGCAAGGACATGATGTGACAAAGTTCAACATCCAACAGCAAAGTCTAGAAGCTACTTAGTTTGAAATTTGTCAGAGGAATCATAAGATCTGGTTTGTCAGAGGATTTGATGTGACGTTCAAGCATGTGTTATTTTTGAATTCTCAAACTCATTCCTAGGTCTATCATTTTTGTGCGCCGTGTTCTTGGTTCCGCTGAGCGCAGTGAGCGCTGCTTGTGTAAGCGGCGTTGTGAGCTGTGGTTTATGCGTCTACGAGCAGTTGCGGCATTGTGAGCGCCATTGCAAGCGGCAGTTTATGCGAGTGGCAGTTTGTGCGAGCGGCACTACGAGCAGTTGCGCTGGTGCGAGCGGCGCTATGGTACCACTAATGGTATGAGGGCTCATGCCATCTTGGGGCTTGCAAGTTCATCACTAGCATATTGCCAATAGTTTCTTTACCTGCCTGTAGCTGTGTGTTTATCAAGATGGCATGAGGGCTCATGCCAATTTTGTGAATGCGAAATTTCACGTGGGTGTCAATAGCATGTTTGAATAATGGCATGTGGCCTCATGCTATTGAGGTTGTTTGGTATGTTATGATTTAGGCCATTCTCCAATCATTTTTTGTATAGTCTTAACTTCTTTTCTGCACT
Source organism: Selaginella moellendorffii (assembly GCF_000143415.4). Classification (NCBI taxonomy): domain Eukaryota; kingdom Viridiplantae; phylum Streptophyta; class Lycopodiopsida; order Selaginellales; family Selaginellaceae; genus Selaginella; species Selaginella moellendorffii. The sequence continues at coordinate 3,343,985 of NW_003314262.1, forward strand.
TTCAGAATGGCCTTTATTGTTGGGGAAAAGGTTTACATTTTGAATGGTGGGAAGAGAGTTGCAAAAGAGACCCTTGTGTCTATGAATCGGAACTTTGTTATAAACTGTCAAAGGCTTGGGGAAGGCAATGCTGCTGTATCAGTAGAGACTGTCTTCGATAGGAATGTGGTCGCTATTGAACGAGGAGAGATGGTCGTCGGGGTAAATGTTGTTGGTGCCTTGAAAAATCTTCAGAAGAAAGCAGATGTTGGGGACAGCGCAAGTGCGATGCATGTTCCCTCCGTGGATCTTAAGAACCATGCTACATGGATTCAGGAAAAGGTGTTTCTAAACAACCCCGAGGGGGAGGTGGTAGCTGAGGGCTTAGCCATAGTTGTCGATCCAAGAGATGCGGTTGCTAATCAAGAATAGGGTTGGGATGATATTGGAGTTGCGATTTTAGAGGTTGTTGACACAGAAGAAAACAGTCTGACTATTGGAAGCATTGTGCGGTGGAAATTGAGGCACTTAGTGTTTGAGAATGTGAAGGATTCACAATCAAACACCACTACAACTGATGACAGAACATCTCTTCATGGGAAAAGAAAGTACACCTTCCTAAAGCGCAGCCAAAGGGATCTGAGCAACGAACCGAAAAGGCAGAAAATGGCGATGGAGGTTCGAATGGTCTTGACAGTTGCTTGTTGCAAGAGGAGGTGCTGTCAACATGCTGATTGGGATGCTATTGAAGAAGAGAGAGCAAGATACAAGATATTGTCCTGGAAGGCAGCTTGCAATTTTGTGTATGAGGCATTACGGTCATTTGTTGATGCTTCAAAACATCAGATGGGGGGCATGGTCTTCCAGAGGGGTTTGGTCTGCATGAAGGCATGGAGAATCATTTATGGAGTCCCTCGAACCACATTCTATAGAATCAAAACTGAGTTCGAGGAACAAAGGGTTCAACAGGCAGTCCACGGGAACGACGGTACGCACAAAACCAGGGGTCATGTTGTATATGGAGAGGCAATCTTCAAGAGGTTTGTCGAGACAGGTAGCGAGCAACAACCACATAAAACCTGCCTCTTGGAAGATGGAACACGAGACACCCAACGAGTTCTCCCTTCCATGTATACCAAGGGGGCCATACTGGAAGATGTGAATCGGGAACTCCAGAGTAATGGCTACAGGAAGCTGAGCCAATCTAGATTTAGTAGATTGTGGAGCAACAGGTTCAGGGATGTGAGTATAGGAAAGTACTCCAGCTTTTCAAAGTGTGACGAGTGCACTGCTATCAAAATGGCTTTGTCGAAGAATTCTTGCATCGCTCAAGAGCGAGAGACGTTGGTTAGAAGGCGGCTCGACCACAACATCGAGCAGAGAAGCTGCAGGACTGCATATTATCATAACAGGATTCTCTCCATGGAGAGACCTAACTTTACCTCTGCATCATCCATGACAAAATGAACCAGAAAAAGACGTGCTTACCTCGACTCAATCATGCCCCCAAGGCAATCTCTTCATCCATGCAGCTGCTTGTGTCTCTGTTTGGCATAATCGCTCATGGGCATGGTGCCCAGAACTATGGGAACTTCTTTGTACCTCTATGGGGTGGCGGGGGTGCAAATATGATGATTGCATCCCTAGCAAAACACTTAAGGTCTCTGCAAAGTGCACAGACTGAGCTGAACAGCCAACCCTTGCATAAGGCCCTTGTCGATCGAACCCCATACAGGGTTCAGCTAGAGGAGGAGCAAAGGCTTGTAGTATCGCGTGGGGCCCCATGCCATCCTAGTGAATATGTTGGCCGTCAGATTGTAGGGTTATCACGTGAGGCCTCATGCCATTCCGACGAGGCTGGTTGCCCGGTGAATGCACAGCCTCATCCAAACAAAGCAGAATCTCAAGGAAGTTCTTGCGGCCGATGTGGCCTTCCACCCCATCTGCTGCTCCAAACAGACAATGCTAGCAGTGAGAACAAAAACATGTACGTCTTCGCGTACTTGGCGATGCTTATTGCCAAAGGCATATTTGAAACGGTTACACTTGGCTTTCTCATGGTTGGGCACACTCATGAAGACGTCGATGCCATGTTTAGTCACCTGGCAGAGTCCCTCCGGTGATCCAATGTCCTCACCCTCCCACAACTCTACGATGAATTCCAAAATTGCATCAAAGGCACTGTTGAAGCTACACTTGTGACAGAGGTTCCAGACTTTAAGGGGTTTGTAAGAGGCTACATCAAGGACGGATCTGAAACGTTAATTGGCCACTCCAAGCCTTTTCAGTTTCATTTCAGCATGCGTGACGGTGCTCCAGTGATGAGGTACAAAATGAGAGAATGGGACACAGTGTGGCTGCCAGTGGACGGCATTGAACTCTTCAAGAGAGATCCCATAACTGGGGAACCTATGATTCCTTAGGGTTCCCCACGGCCAATGCACCCGGATGGACTCAAAGACCAGGAAAGTATAGTGGCCGGGATTAGACAGCATATTGCCTTCTGGAAGACGGGGTTGGTGTTTGGTGGAGAATCCTATTTTCAGAGGTGCAAGACTTTGCTCAAATACTGGGAGAAGATTATATCTGCTATCCAAAATGGGCCGGTTGTATATGAAGAATTGGAAGAGTCCTTTTGGCCAGAACCCAGAGCACCAGATAGTAGCAGAACAATGTCCTCTGGAAATGCAGTGATAGATAACGATGTTGAGGATCACTATTGTGGGCCGAGGAACAAGAAGCCGGATTCAGCATTCAATCCAGTACAGGTCTGCAAAGGAATGGTCGTGCTTGTTAGACCCAGTAATAAAAAACAAATGATATGGGTGGGGCGCTGCATCACTGATGCAGAGGAGGACGCGGAAACTAACTCCTTCAATGTAACTGTGGAGTGGTTCAAACCAAGTTCTGGATATACGAAGGATTGCCTAGAAAAGAGATGGGTGCTGAATCCAAGGGATCCCAGTATGAGCATATCGGTGGATAATGTTGTGTATGGTTGGATGCGGAAGTAGAGTGCCACCATCACCTTGCCAGACCATGTAAGAGATGCAGCAAGAGCATTCATAACCCGGGTTCAAGGTGAGATTCATTAATATTCCTTTACTAAGTTTCTAATGTATTTTATTTCAAGGTGAACAATCCGAATCTGAATCAGAGGAGGCGTGATGGCATGTGGCCTTATGCCATTCTTAGGTGAGATGATACAAATAACAAGTATAAATTCTTAGTTATTCTAGCAAATCTTACTTAAAGTTCAAGGTGAACAAGCCGAATATGAATTCATCAGATTGTTATAACAAATTGCGAGGTGATGGCATGAGGCGATATGCCATTTGAGAGTGGTAGCCATTCCTATATGAGGTGAGTGAAATATTTATTAGAAATACCTCATTCAATTGTGCACTTCTAAGTCTTGGTCCACTCAATACTATTTGCATGTTTCTATTTTAATTCTTTCTCTAAAATGTTATTTAGCATGTGGCTTCATGCGCCATTGCTCTCCACAATCATGCATTGAATTTTTCTATCCTTGCATAATACTTCTCTATATATATAGCATGTGCGCACATGTGATATGGTTCATTAGGCCTGATATAGTGTGTGAGGTAAAACAAAGATGATGTGACATATGCATTTACCAATCACACGTGCATAAATCTAATAATATGGCGTGTGGCCCATATTAATGGCACATAAACCCATATTGTGGGCTTATGTGCTTTATGTACCATCATTCCCTTGCAGCGTGTGTGTTGGTTTCCTTTTATAACACAACAAACTCCATATTTTAGGGTGAAGAGCGTTCTCATGGCAACCACAAAATCTGTAAGTGAGGCAGAAAAGGAGACGGAGAAGGAGATAGGTGAAGATGTAGAATATATAAGTCTTCCAAACTCCCCGTACTATACTCCAGGTGATCATTTTTCTGAACAAATAGCAACATTAACAACTATCGAGAACGCCCCAATAACGTCAGAGACAACAATCTAAAGCAAAACAACTGACCCGGAGAAGGATGATAGTACCGCTGAGAGTACCAAAAAGGAGGTGTCCACTAGCGCTTAGGCTTATAATGGCGTGTGCCCTCATGCCATTTACTTGATCACCAAATACCTTTTTCCCTTTGCACTAGTATATCTTAATACCGGCCTGAGAAATAGAATGGCATGTGCCCTCAGGCCTTTTACTAAATCACCTTTGAAAGAAATGCAAGCCTCTATGTCATAAAAAAAAGGTACTAGAGAAATTCCTTAATAATATGAATGTTATTTAGTTTCATGAAAATACATTAAGGGTCAAATGAGTTAAATGACTTCTCCAGACTAGCAATGCCTCTTGCTACACCTTCACAATTAGATTCGTTAGAAAAAGATAACATTGAATAATATCTAAATGTTCTCACCATTAAGTTATATGTCTGGCTAATAGGAATGACGTTCATCTTGGAAAGCTCACCACACGCTCAATGAACAAACAAATAGTGTGTGCGCGCATGCCATCGCTCTTCTTTAGCTTCAAATTCGGCTTGTTCACCTTGACAATGAAATTTATTATACAACCAGATGGACTCAGTCTGGACACAAAGTCACCGTGCTAGTCACCATGCCCCAGATATGTCTAGCCCCTGGACAAAAAACATATAATTTCACGTTATTTTCAAATACTTGAAAATTTGTACCTAGTCCCATTTTACTGAATAAATCCCACTTTAACAAAATAGAGTTAGTTGTTTCCTTGACGGTTTGCTAGACTCGGGTATGCATCAACGAGGACGTTGATCTTTCCCAAGGGGGGGAGAGTACATGGTCATTGACTAGTTTCTCAATTAGCTCAAGTGGGAATGATAGAGGGAACTAACTGTACCGACCTTCTGCTGTCATGGCAGTAGGAAAGAGTGTCCATAAGGACTGCCCGACAAGTATCTTTCGATACTCGAAATCACATTCACTTGGCTCAGTTCCAAACCCAACATAGTGGAAAGTGTCTAGATTTGCTCATTTGGCATATCTATAGAATGTAGAGGTCGGTCTAAACACAATGGTGTTCGTCCCGTGCCCAAATTCGCAATCTAAGGCCATTCCAAATTTAGTAAGTTTCGAACTTGTCCTAGAGACTAACTCTTGGTACTAAGGGAGGCTTGGGGTGAAAGCCCAAAGTGTGTGTTCCTCAACAGGGGCAGGGGGGGGGCCACCAGTATGCCAAAATTGTGCCAGACTCCATTTAACACCATTTTGCATGCAAATGCTGGATATAGGGTGCTGGTGCTGGATACGGGGAGCTGGTGCTCGTGGGATTGTACTGGACCCTCGTTTCGTAGTGTAACGGGCTTGGAGTTCAACTCCAAATTCATGTGCGCTACATCATGTTTGGTGGTAAGTTGCACCTTGTATTTTGTTAAACTTTATATAATTAATTTTACTTAGTATAGTAGCCTTATGCCTTGATTAAGGATAGTGATGTATAACTTAGTTATTTGAGGTGTAATACCTGTATTATAGCTTTTTTTATTAAAAGGTTGTATAATTATATAAATTTATCTCATGGTCTATACTTTAATTTTACTTGAGTACTAATCATGCATAGCTAGCCTTTTTAGTTATACTCAAGCTATTGACTATAGTAGGCTTATTGCTGTATAATTGAATTTAAGTACTTATTTTATCCATACTTATCCATGATTTTTTATATTGTACTTAGAGTGTTTCCTTTTCATTAGACAAGTATATGGCTTAATGATATAAGGTTGTATTTGGGTTTATAATAACAAATTGAAAAATGATTATTGGTTACTTTGCAACTAGTGGTTGCATGTAATCTTCATTAAGGATTGATGACACTTCTTTCGTTTGATGATGATTTAGCAATAATAGACTTTCTTTATCAGATGGTGTTACAAAGGATTATGTTATTAAACTTACATAGTTTATCCATGTTGGGATGTCAATTCTACCTCTGTCAATATCATTTGATTGAATTTAGTCTATGATGTTGAATTTCATTGAATTTTGGACGTGGTGATTCACTCCTTGATTATGTGTTATCTATAGCTAATTATTGTTAAATGTTTAATCTCAAATACGAAATAAGGTATTTTTGACATTGGTTAATTTAATTGTTAAAGAGCTTTGAGTGGTGATTTGCTTTCATTTTCTTTTAGCTTTATATTGATAGCATTGAAGTGATGATTTAACATTGATATTATTAATATTGAGATTGAAGTGAGATGATATAATTTTTCATGAGCATATTGAGAAATTTGAATTTTCTATTTGTGGTGGTTCAATTGGTTAGTGGTCAATTAGTCTTATTAGAAGAGAATAACATTTTGTGTCACTAGTCTCAATGAAAATTATGTTGAAAGTTAGCTATACCTTTTGTGTCATTAGTATTCATACATTTTGTTAGTTAACAACTATATTAGCATTCAAACAAATTGAGTGGTAAATTGATATTCTAAACTAGATTACTTAGTAAAGGTTGGTTAGTGATCAATATTGGAGTTGTTGGTTTCTTGTAGATATGAGTTTGGATTACATCAATTATTAATGATTCTTATTATACTTGTTATGAAGTTGTAGTGCACGTGGTTTTCACCTTTTATCCCATGATGATTTACCATAGGATAACCATGAAGTGGAACCTAAACCCTCTATATGCCACGTGTCACATGCCACGTGCCACATGCAAATGACAGTGGTGTAGAACCCAAGTTTCAGGGCCTTGGGCCACTGAATGAAGGAATGGAGCCAAACTCCTAAGCATAAAGTCAAAGAACAAATGTACTAGAGCACAAGTGACTCTCGAGTATATAGCCAAAGGAGTGAAGGGACAGAAGCACAGAGTGATTTAAAATAGTCCTAAAACATTTAGCATCTCAATGCCAGAACCAACATGCAAAACAGAGCCAAATGGAGTCTGCCACTATTTCAGCATACTAGTGGCGTAATGTGAGGATATAAGTACTCCACCAACTAGCATGGTATAAAACTTGGGCTTCGATCCAAGCCAGACGCAAAACAAAGATAGGTATACAAATAAAAGTTATACTATGCCTCAGATTAGTCGGCCACAAGAGTTTCTCAAACCAAGTCGAGTATGCTCATCAAGAAATGCATAGGGTTCCTACATTATGTTTATCCGATTTAGATGCATGGTCATTAATTAGTTTCTCAACTAGCTCAAGTGGGAATTGATAACGGGTCCAAAATACCAACCTCCTGCCATTGTGATAATAAAGAAAGAATATCCGAAAGGACTAGCTACATGTAACTTTCAATACCCAAAGTCATATTCGCAACACTCTCCCCCCCTTAGGGGAGATTGACATCCTCGTTGATGCATACTCCAGTTTAGATCACTAGCAAGGAAACAACTCTGGAAAAAGTTCATGGTAATCACATTATATGAGAAATGCACCAACTTAAATGAGTTAAGGTAACCTCTTTATCTAATGTGGATGTGCTACCAACTCATACACCTTTTAGCAATTGCTAACAAGGAAATGACCGATGGAGTTAGCAACCTTTGCTGCTCTAGGTGTCACCTAGCTTACAAAAGTGTGATATACCTCTACTCGTAGGGATATAGAGAAAGAAGCTGAGGCCCCAACCCTCTTGAGCAAATAGACCAAACCTGTCGGTAAGGTTTAGATAGACTATTGTAAATAGGTAGTTAGAGTTGTTTACACGGTCATGCCCTTTTGAATGAAATAAGGAACATTAATAGAGAGGTAAGTGATGTGACTAGTCTACAGTAGCTACCCCATGATTAGAGATTTCACCATAGACATAAAGTGCTGAAACTAATCTACCTATACTGGCCAGTTATGATGATCTTGGTGGTTTCAATACTCTAATAATGGTTTATTGGATGATAACTTTATTTAGAATATTTTTATGTTCTAAATTAAGATTCATTCACTGATAATTAAGTCTCTAAGGTATCATTGTCTTTGACTTTGATATTGTCCATCTATTGATTTTTGAGTTTGGATTTACTATCCAACAAAATTTAATAGTTAGTATATCATCAAGAAACTCAATGATTAAACTTAACTATCAAAGAGTCCAGATAGTATGCTAAACAACTTGCATAAAATAACTCAAAAAACACAAAATATCATTGACTGGCAAGCAAAATACTCACGAATATATCATCCAAAGGAAATAACATCTAGTCTATCAAAATTAACTATAGTAACAATCAACAAAACAGAATGAATATGGCAAAATCAATAAACACTCATTCATGCCAACTATCACACTAGCCAATTTAAATAGAGCCCAATCAATAATATGAAGGAACCTAAGTTGCTTAAAAAAACATCAACAACATTTTATTGATGTCTCAAACTTAAAAGACCAATCCAAAGCAAACCACAAAAAATATGTGGTATCAAAACAAATGGCACGGATTAGATTCCCATTGATTAATAGCTACTTAAAATATAATATACCCTTAAGCAAAATATATTCCTACCCCTAAATTTGAAATTGTATATATTAGGCATCCATACATATGTCCTTCCTCTTGTGTGGAGCATCCACATGTGAAGGTATCTACCATGGGACTGCGATATAGGTAGATGACTAATTGCTTCACATGGAATAGCTAGTCTACATAATAGAAAGATTGGTAGATTTAATGCGAAAATGGAGGTGTTGGTTCCTCTTGGCTCAGTAGAGGGTGTTAATCGATAGTCAATAAAGACATTGACATCTTTGAAGGGGGGTGAGTGAGTGTAACACATGTGATCATAGGATGAAATTCACAACAACTTGGATGCCACATCCACAACTTAAGAAATATGGTTCGATTAAAGGATGTTCCAAAATGGAGTGTTGCCTTGTAAAGGTGGTAACCTATCAGGTAAGTCGAAGAACACGAGGTCGATGTCAAAGGTATTGTTTATTCCCAATCCTCGCATCCATCTATGGAACATAAAAGACTCTCGACTCGCGTCATTGGAAAGTTGGAAGTAGTCCTCAATAACTATTTCCATGTGGCCAACACTTCTTGTAGGAGAAAGAGGGCAAATTTGAATAGTGTTCAAAACTAAGAAATATTAAAGTTAATACATGTTTTTTTTCATACCTATTTGTGTGATGCCAATGAAGACAAATCTTGGAAGTCATCCTCTGTAGTAGTGGGGAGGGATGGAAAGAATGCATTTGTATGTCAGCATATAGTGCTAGTTAGTTTCTTTGACATCTACAACTAAATTACAATAAGCAAGGTCATTAAAAATCAAGTTCTTACTCTCTTGGATGTCCTTGCTATAGAGTTACCTTCGTACATTTCAAGTAGCTGAGGCTGGATGAGCAGCGACAGTAGAATCTAGGGAATGAGCAACTGCAATAGGATGAGATGGGGCAGGAGAGTTTTCAGCTGGCTTCTCCACTTGTTCCTCTTTTGTTTGCTCAATATGAATTTCCTTCCTGTCCTAAAGCATTTCCACTCCCTCCAAAAATGCTTTTATAATAAAGTAGAAACATAAGTTATTGCTAGAAAGTTTTACTCGTCAAACTTGGATGACACTCAAGATAGAGATCGAGCTCAAAAGGTGACAATGGCATTTGTCTCTACAACTCCAAGTAGCATGGACAAAATTCTCATTCCCACATAATGGGACAATGGAACTCTAGCTCATATATGCTAAACTTCTTCCCATCAGTTAAAAGCTTGAGAAAAACACTTGCTATATACACTAGAGCACTTGGACAATGATTTAAATACCTATAAAAAAGCCATGATTAAATAAGCAAGTCAATTTTTTGCAATATACCTATATGCCATGCAACATGAGAAAAATGGTTGGCATAGTTGATTCTTGAAATCCATAGAGCTTGAGCTGCCATTAGAAAGCCATCCATCCCAAGCTCTTAAAGGGAAGCTTGGACATATTCTAAAAGTGTTATGCTAGTGTAAGCATTGGTAAGGAATTTTATATCCCATGCTTGAAATAGCTCCTCAACAACTGCAATACTCTAAGTGATATAAAGTTTCTCCTTTATAACATTCTCAAGCTTGATCTCCAGCCTTTTATCCTTATTACGATACCAAGTGTTGAGTTGCTCCAAGCAAGAGGTTTATTCATTGAAGGAGAATTTGCTTTTTGCGATGTTATAGATCAATTCTTCAAATGCTTTACCATTTCCTACAAGGACAAAAATTTTGAAGTGGAATAAGAAAGATAAAAGGGACTAACTTACTACCATCACAAGCATATCTCTATAATGCAATATAGCCAATCTTTATTATGTCAAATATCCACAATCACAAGTAGCTTCTTCACCTTTGACTTCTTCAAGTTCAAAATGCACTACTCAATTTGTCGTAGTTCAAGGTTTTTCTGCCCCTCATCCATCACTTGCATAATCTTTAAGTATAAGTTTTGCTCCATCTTAACAATTAAAATGAAAACTTGTAAGCTTAGCAACTTGGAGCCAGATTTGGAGAATCTGACTGCTTGAGGATAGGCAATAACTTTGTTATGAGGGAGTGATGAAAAGGTAAATGTTTTATCTTGTGTATTATCCTAAACAAAGCAAAAGAAAAAAGCTTAGGCAAAATGGAGTTACGTCTAAACTTAAGCATCCAAAGAAGAAAAACTCGACCTAGGTGACAAACAGTTAAGAATGACTATAAAATCATGTAATATATATATAGCACTTAGACGTGTTAGAAAAGAACCTTCACTCATTATTGTATGCATTTGCATTAAATTAATTATCTTTTCTCCTGTTTATGACTTTTTGTGCAAAGTAAAGTTGAGAGAGTGACATATGCTTATCTTTACTCACACCTTTGGGGTTTAAGGCTGAATTCCCTT